>NW_027186540.1:21807844-21939779 GCF_028583685.1 Petaurus breviceps papuanus
TCTCTCTCTCTCTGTCTCTCTCTGTCTCTCTCTCTCTGTCTCTCTCTGTCTCTCTCTCTCTCTTTCTCTCTGTCTCTCTCTGTCTCTGTCTCTCTGTCTCTGTCTCTCTCTCTCTGTCTCTCTGTCTCTATCTCTGTCTCTGTCTCTCTCTGTCTCTCTCTGTCTCTCTCTCTGTCTCTCTGTCTCTCTCTGTCTCTCTGTCTCTCTCTCTCTCTCTCTCTCTCTCTCTGTCTCTATCTCCCACCATCCTCTCCTTCCTCCCCTTTTCTCTGTCTTCCTCCCCCTCCCCCTCTTTCTTTAAAGTGTTTTGTTCTTTTCTGTATAAATATCGGTTAACCCTTCAGTAGAAAATAACCTCTTGGATTGTTAGGCCTTTTTTTTGGCATTTGACTCTTCCACCCTTAGCACAGTCCCTTGAATATATTAGGTGTTTAATAAATGCTTATTGACTGAAAAATTGTAAATAATGTGTATGCCAGTGTATAAATGGAAGTACTTGGCGAATTTCATGATAGCACAACTTTACATTTACATGGAAATACAGTATGGATGCTAAGGTTACTGTTGCTATTTTGAATTTGTCTAAATACTGATACATATGCACATTCTAAATTATTTTTTCTCTTCCTTTTCTAGTTGATTCATGCCTACTATAAGCACTCTATAGTTATAATACTTCTCTAGGATAAAGAAGCTTAAAGTGGATTATTCTATTAAAGCCTGTCATACATATTTGAATAAGATCATGTTAATTACGAGAAAGGAAAGGGAAAAAAGGTTGGATGCTGGCCACATTTTCCGTGATTAAACAACACCTTGAGCAATCTCCCTTTGACCACATGTGAGAATACAAAGTGTGATCTCATGGAATTTCAGTTGTGGCACAGCTAACTAGCTTCCAAAATATAAACGCTTACCTTTTCTACTCTTCTGTCCCCCCACCATTTTTACTTTGAAATACCAAGGACTCCATTTTGGAGGATAATCATGTTTATTTCATATGTACACTGGGTTCAAAAAGTTAAATAATTACTGTGGGATATGAAAATGTCTTATGGTTTCCAGCCAGGTACTATGGATTCCCAGGGGTAGAGTGGGCACCAGAAATCAAAACTCAATACTCTTCTTTATTTGATTTTTTCCTATAGACTTCAGTATCTGAAATAAAATAATGTCAAATCCTCTCTTGAAAGTTACGGAACCTGAGGAATCAAGGTAAATGCAAGCTGACAAAATTGTACTTGCCACCTTCAGAGTCAGTGTAATTACATTTACCCAATTATTCCAAAACTTTTAGTCAGTCATTAAGTGTTGATTTGTTTATGAAGTCAGAGACTGACAGCTGTTTGGATCTCATTAAGTCCTGTTCTTATGTAAATGTCCCTCATAAAACTGAAATTAATTTTCATCAGATAACAAATGTTCAATTCTTATACAATTTCTCTGAGCAGGTGCATACAGTCACGGTTTTCCCCACAAGGTGGTCCCATCTAACACATTTTCCTGCTAACAGATCTTTGCATACACAAGGACCCTGAAAAACCACATTTGCTTGACCCCTCCATGTTTGTGGTTTGAATATGTTTGAATAACAACACCAGGACTTTGGGGGGAAATTTGTCAAAAGGAGTCTAGCTTCAAGCTGCACTGTGCTAATTTCCCTATCCCTTTTGAATCTTTAGAAAAACATACTCCTTCAAAAGTTGTAATATTAACTAAAAAGACCAACTTAACTGCATTGAGGAAAATGAATGTACTTCATTCCTACATTCCAGTTTTTAAATAATACAACTGCAAGCATCATAAAAACAGCAATTAGAACACCTGGCTTTTCAGAAGCTACAACAATATTTGATTTACATATTGTTTAGTAGGAATGCTAAAGTAAATACTTTACTAAGGTGTCTGAGTTGTCCTACTCACATTATCATTTCTGTGAAAATCTAAATTAAATAATTTCAGACGTACTTTTAGGGAAGAACATCTGGGGAACTAAGCTATTGGATTCTTGCCGTAATTGGGGTAACCTTAGGGTACCTTTTAGAAAGTATCTTCAAAGTCCAGTGAACAAGTTGATGATCTATTGGCCTGAAGGGGCTGATGCATATGTTACATCCTGTTACTCTGCAGAACCCCCATCCAGCTTTGTAGGAGGCTGGGGAGATAGTTTATTTGGGGATACAGATAGGAAATGAGGAGAGAAATGAAACTGTTGAGGGGAAGGGGTTCTGGATTCAAAGTCTGAGAGGGAAGCCAGGACAGGCAATGGTGACAGCAGGATTTCCTTTTCACTGGGCCAGCCTTTGTGTCCATCTACCCAGCTCTGGGATGGACTAGTTGTGGCCAGAAGAAGTTGGGATCCATGTAAAAATAAGACAGCCAAGACCAAGGAAATCACCTGCATTGGGAAGTTTAGTTTTCTCAAAAGGTTCTTCCATGTACTCTGAATCCCAGGTTAATACCGTGTTTCCCCGATAGTAAGACACTGTTTTATTATTTTTTTGGACAGAAAAACACCAGAGGGCTTATTTTCAGGGGAGGGCTTATTTTAATGAACATTGACAGCAATTTTAATAAACAGGTAAATGTGAACAAAAAAATGTACCTTTATTCAATAAGCAAATCACTGGGGAAGAACAGGATGACGCGCTCATCTGCTGCAGCTCTGATTGGATGCAGCGCGGAGCGCGTTTCACGGGGGGGGGGGAACGGTGCATACAGAGGGTACCGTAATGTAGCGTGTAGCGCAGGGGATCACCTTCCCTACAGTAGCAATCTCAATAGGGCTTATTTTCGGGGGAGGGCTTATTATCGGGGAAACACGGTAGTTCTGTCAGAGTTTCTATGTCTTTGTGTAAATACTGTCCCTGCCAGATGTGTGAGTTGAGATTGAGTAGGTAATCATTTTTTTCACTCATGGGGTGGGGGTGGGGGACACAGGAAACTTATCAAAGTCAGATTTTATTTCCTATAATTCCTGGGATGAAGGAAACTTCTGTGCTATAGAGGGAACTCTGGAGGTTTAGGAGAGCAACAGGTTACTAGCTGCTGGGTAAATGTTTTTATTATTTGTTTAGGTATTGGGTGACGATTGTCATGCACTGTTTATCTGTTTATTCATTTTCCTAAGAGTAAAGTTCCTGTATTCCAAGCATATCTGTCTTCTGAGCAGAGTCAATTCCCTTATGCCAAGGCTGTTTGACTAGAATAACTCACTAGAATAAAGTAAGTTAAAAAAGATGAGGAATCAATGTTAAGGGAGGGCTTGAGAATTTAATTGTTAATAGGGTCAATTCACAAATCTACATGTTCCTTGACAATAAGCCATTGCTTCTTCATAGATGGAGGTACAGGGCACTTAGTGCCCCATTGAGCACAGCTTGTACCAGTCTCCAAGGTGAGTGTAGTACTCCCTAGGACCCAGTTGTACTCCCTAGGACCTAGATACCTTTTGTTGAACATGAATAAGTGAGTGCTTGGCAATGTCATGTGGTAATTAAATGTACCTTAAGTACTGTAAAGCAGTGGTGTCAAACTCAAATGGAAATAGATCCCTGGGACAGCATACCGATTTAGAAAACTACAAGTTTAACATTATCTATGCCATTGTAGTTTTACTTATTATGTTAACTGGTGCCCAATTACATTTTTTTTTTTGCTTTTTGGAGAGCAATTGGGGTTAAGTGACTTGCCCAAGGTCACATGGCTAGTTTTGTGTTAATTGTCTGAGGCTGCATTTGAACTCAGGTCCTCCTGACTCCAGGACCAGAGCTCTATTTGCTGTGCCACCTAGACGCCCCCCCCAATTACATTTTAATTGGGTTCAGGTCATGCTCTGGAATGTCAGGGGTTCAATGAGTGGCCCACCTCCTTTCTTCCCCAACTCCCATCTGGATTTGACACCTCTGCACTCAAGGGCCTAATGAACATACTGACTGGAAGGTCCCTCTCCAAACTTTCTCCTGCAATCTCCATTGGTCACAAGATTCATGCTGAGAACTCTTTTTAACAATTTGACCACACAATTCCTCAATCTCCTTCAATTTAAATGACTGAACACATCACTTTATCCATGTACCACTACAGTCAGATCTTTGACCTCACCATCTCTCAGGACTGGCCCACTAACATGGGACTAGAATTCTGCTCTCTAATTTGCTCTAAAATTCTACTGTCTCCATCCATAACCTACTTTTCATCCCCTTGTCTTTTACTCATACTAAACCTTGCTGTTCAGCCATTTTAGTCACATCCAATTCTTTGTGACTCCATTTGGGGTTTTCTTGACAAAGGTACTAGAAGAGTTGAACATTTTCTTCTCCAGCTCATTTTACAAATGAGGAAACTGAGGCAAACAGGGTTCAGTAACTTGCCCAGGGTCACCCCTTGGAAGTTCCTGACTCTAGGCCTGGCACTCTATCCACTGCATCACATAGCTATCTCCCAATACTATCCCTACTCAGCCTTTATTGTAGATTCTAATTTCCCGAACTATGGCTCTTTTCCAAGTCCATCTTTCCTACTCTGGCTTTACTTGCCTCCATACACAGCCTTTAACCTATGATCTGCCACTTTAATTCTCCACTAATTACTGACTTAGAATTCTTAACTTTTTGGCTTTCTGTCATTCCAGAGCTGGAAACCGCTAACTTAGGGTAATCTTTAATAATACTCTTGCCCTTGACCCCAGGCCCTGTTGCCTGCTCGAGGATCTTGTTATGGCAGTTATCCCCACTCTAAAGCAATGCCATTCTCAACGTCTCCACTGGGTACTTATTTGCTTAAAGACATGCATAGGTCACTCTACTCCTTCCTTCCCTTTACCTGTCTATTCCATCCAGGTACTGTTACATCCTTTTGTTTTACTTCACTGCTAAACATTTGGGCAAGTTATTTAGCCTCTCTTGGCCTCAGTTTCCCTATCTGCAAAATAAAAAGGATGGATTGGATGACCTCTAAATCCCTTACAGATTTAATCTCTGTTCCTATCATTTTTGAAATTACTTTGAATACTGATCAATAAGATGATCTTTGAAAAATCTTAACTATAGTGAAAAAATAATTCAAATAATGCAGAGTCAGGAAGACTCATCTTTCTGAATTCAAATATGGCCTCAGCCACTCACTAGTTTTGTGACTCTGGGCAAGTAACTTAACCTGTTTTCCTTAGTTTCTTCATCTGAAAAATGAGCTAGAGAAGGAAATGGCAAACTACTCCAGTATCTTTGCCAAGAAAATTCCAAATGGGATCACAAAGAGTCAGAGAGAACTGAAAGATGACTGGACAAGAACAAATAATTTTATCTTTTCATCTTTTGTTTATTGCTTGTCTTTTATGATTCAAAATATTTACTATAATAATTAACAACTTGATTATTAAATAATCATTAGCTTTTTACTCAATAGTCTTTCAATTAAATATACCACATTTCAAAAGATTCTACTTGAATTTTTTTAAAAGGTCTAATTATAAACTGAGCAGCAGAGATACCAAAATGGAGAGGGTTTAGGCAAAGGGGAGACACATTAGTGAAAAATATTGGAAAAGAAGTTAGAAAGTAGAATAAGGGCATGGAAAATTACTGGAAAACAAATTTTGGTATTTTAAATTCTAACTAACATAAAGCTTCATTCTTAAAGACAAATAGTTATTCTATTATAATTAAATAATTTGATCTTTGGGAAAACAGACGCTAGAAATAAACCTTGAAATAACATCCAATTTTTGACCATAAAATCAAATATTTATACTAAATGATATAAACATTCCAAATAGGAATTTGTTTCA
This sequence comes from Petaurus breviceps papuanus, assembly GCF_028583685.1. NCBI lineage: Eukaryota > Metazoa > Chordata > Mammalia > Diprotodontia > Petauridae > Petaurus > Petaurus breviceps. The sequence goes on from NW_027186540.1 coordinate 21,813,633, forward strand.
TTTTTCTAATTGTCTTTTCAGAATATGGCATTGAAAGGATAGCAATCCAAGAGTCATACGCTTTTAGGCTCTATGTCCTTTTTCTGGGAATGAAGATCTTTCTTGGAGAAAAATATATAGATATCATTCCCTTTTTCTGGGAATGAAGATCTTTCTTGGAGAAAAATATATGATATTAGAGTTTCAAGGGAATTTAGGAGTTATTTAGTCAATCTCTTCACTTTATGGATGAGTTAATAAGGCTCATAGAGTTTTAAAGACCTGCTCAAGATCACAAAGATAATTCAAGGCTGATGAGGGACCACACAGGTCTTCCGGTTCTCAGTTCAATGTTATTTCCACAGGATGGTGTATTAGTGAGATCATTTTAGGAAAAAAGGAGAAGAAGACATTTGGTTTATGAAACACAACTTTCAGATGAAATTAAAAGTTTTATTTTCCTGCTAACACCAAATTTTCAATGATACTCTTAAAATAAATAAGAACCCTCATTTCTACAAGTGATAACCAAAAAAGAGCTCTTCAATGTATTAACTAATGCTTTATAATCTAACCATGTCCATAGAAATAGTCATATGGCAAATCTAGGGCACACCAAGGTAAAGACAATACTTTAAAATTACATCTCTTACCAAGTTTTCTGTGGTAGAAGGACAGTGATCCTTCTCCACTGTGTAAATTCACTGGAATGGTAGATGCTTGCAGATGTAAATTCTTGACAGCTAGGCATTCCTGGAAGGCATTCCTAAATAAAAACCAATGAAGGATCAAGATTATCTTTATCTTTTTTCATTTTTTCCGCATGTCAAGTTTTTCTCATCCTAGAAATGAATAAGATCTAAAAGGGTTCTCCATCGTACCAATCTGAGATTTGGATGTAAGGCATGTTTTTAGTTTTTTCCCCTCTGTCAGACTAGGATATTTTGGAAATATTCATAAGTAGATGTTTAAACACACTTAAATGAACTAAACACACACACACACACAGAACATTTTAAGCGATTTTAGGCTAGCTTTATTGACCTGTTCTAACTTTTGACCTATAGTAACAATAAATAATTCTTAAAGTCTTGCTCCCTAACTTAATTCTTCCCAATTATCTTTGGAAACTTTACTACTCAAATTGACAATGATTATAATGCCCTAACATGTTAGTTCATCAAACTTTCACTAACACCATATCCATTCTACCTCAGCCACTCACAGTGTTAATTGCATTATGTATCCTGAAATTTCCCTCTCTTCTTTCCTTCCACCCCTCCTGTGCCTCAGCCCTTCTTATCCTACTTTTTTGCCCTTAATGTGCCTTCTGCAATATAAATCCAAGACTGTCATCTTAGTTTATTCTCTCTGTTCTGACTCTAATTACTTTCCTTCAGTCTTGACATTCCTGTAGTTGATACATTTCACCATAGCAACAGTATAGAAGACACTTCATCATTGAACCATTGCTCCTTTTTGACATTCCCCTCTTTGTTCAGTCATTTCACTTAAATCCAACTCCTTATTCCCCCATTCAGGATTTTCTTGGCAAAAATCCTGGAGTTGTTTGTCATTTCTTTCTCCAAATAATTTTACAGATGAGGAAACAGAGGCAAGCATGGTTAAGTGATTTACCCAAGGTCACATGCTAGTAAGTGTCTGAGGCCATATTTGAACTCATGAAGATGAGTCTTCCTGACTCCAGGCCCCATCCCCTTATTGACTATATCACCTAGCTGTCAAGCTCTTCCTCTCTTCCTGCCCTTCTAATGAACAATACTGGATAATCTCTTCATTTGCTTTTTCTGCTCCTAAACTTGAATATTTTAAAATGATGTTAGGAAAGCATAATCTAATCAGTTCATGCTTACTTCAACTGGGTTCTCACTATTTGTGACATTGCTTTTATTTATCTCTTATTAACTATAAAATTCCTTACAATATTGGTTTAAATCTTTTCTCTGCTCAAACTCACAATTCTACTTTCATACCCACCTGAATATATTGTTCACTTAAATGAGGATTGGAGCTATAAATATTTGTCCTCCTGTTTCCTGCTCTATCTTTCAAAGTATCACCCATCTATTATTCTTTCTCTCCAGGTCAAGGTAGCCCTCCCCTTGGCCAAGGGTAATGCTTCCATTAGTGAACTTAAGACTACATGCTCCCATCACTCTTTGTTCCATCTCTCCCCTCTGTCAATCTTTACTTATCTATTGACTTTTTCCTGGGCCTGCAAGTAGGCCAAAGTCTTCCCTATTCTAAGAAAATCTATTAACCCTGCTACTTTGTATGAAACTGTATCTCTCTTCCCTTCAGTGTTAAACTTATGTTCTTACTACTTCTACTTTCTCACTATCTACTTAATCTTTTAAAAATATTTTTATTTTTGAACTTAATAAACACCAAATATAAGGAAAATTTTCATATACTTTGGGAAACGGAATAAGAGGAATAAACACTTATACAGTACCACCTTTGTTCCAGGCACTCTGCTATGATGACTAATATATCTATTTAACTGACTTTAATCTCTGTCCTGAATCCCAACCTTACATGAGCTAGACATTTATTCCTGCACACCCTGTAGGCATTTTGAACTCAACAGATCCAAAACAGAATGTTACTTCCCTGCCCCCTCCTACTGACTTGTCTATTCTTGTTGAAAGCACACCATTTTTTCAGTTCCCGAGTACCCTCCTCAGGTTTATAACTTTGAAGTTGTTCTTGATTTTTTGTCATTCCTCATTCCATATGTTCCTTCAGCTTCCAAGTTTTATCAAGTCTACCACCATGACCTTTCTCACACTCATCCTCTTCTCCACATCATCCCTAATTAAGGCCCACACCATCTCTCACCTAAAATACTATAATAAACTAATTGGCCTCCCTTCTTTTGGTCTGTTGCCTCTTTAATCTATCCTACATATTAACTATCAAAATAATCTTCCCAAGATGCAAGTCTGATAAGGTCACTAACCCAATCAAAAATCTTCATTAGATCTCTCTAGGTTACAATAAATACTCCTTTAAAGTAAGAGGATGTCCATCAATTGTGGAATAAGCAAATTGTTGCATAGAGATATAATAGAATATTTCTATGCTATAAAAATAAGGGATTTCAGAAAAAATTGTAAAGATTTGTATGAATTGATGGGGAATAAAGTGAGTAGAACAATTGATACAAGATAATCAACTTTTAGAATTTTAAGAATTAGAATAATTATCAACCATTATTCTAGAGAAGTGATGATGAAGAATGCTATTCATCTTTTGACAGAGAAGTGAGGAACTCAAGCTGCAGAATATAAATACGTTTTTGTACATGATCAGCATGGGAAGTTAATGCTTGACTCTGCAAATTTGTTACAAGAGTTTTCCTTTTTCTTTTGTCCAGTGTGGGTGTGGGAGTAGGTAGGGAAAGAAAAAGCGCTCTGCACTATCCAAACTCAATCAGTAGCTATTACCCAATATTTTCCTCCATTCTCCATCCCCTGAGAATTTATAGGGCCCCCCCCCAATGCCTAGAATGTACACATTATCTTTTTTTGTCTGTTGAAATGTTTACTCCTCCTTGAAGCTGTTTCTGGTTTCCTGCCCACAGTGTGAAAATTCTCTTTTTCCTTTAGCTTTTTCTTTGAAAATTTAAATTCAGTTAAATTGAATTTCCTAAATATGCCTTGTCTGAAACTTTCCTTCTTCTGCCTGTCATATTTATTTATGTATATGTGTTTTTTTTTTATCAAATTAGACTGTTAATTCCTTGAAGACAGAAGCTGTAGTTCTTAGTTGAATTTTTTTTGAATGTTTGGTTCTTAGTGTAGGCCCTATACCTAGTAAGTGCTTAAAATGTTTTTGTGAAAATATTTGTTGAAATCACTATGTAACTTAGTGATATGGACTTCAAGTAGTAAATATATCTCTGCCTTTTGATAATAAATTTAATCATTGATTTTTTTTACTGATTAACAACAAAACTTTAAAAATTCAATTCAACTAGTATTTATTAAGAATCTATGATGGTCTAGGCACTCTGCTAGGTGCTGAAGATGAAAAGGCAAAAAACCAAAACAGTCTCTGCCTTAAAGGATTTTTATATTTGGAGTCATTAAATGTTTGGCAAATATCATAAATGTTCAGTTACAGTTAAATGTACGTGGAAAGGGAGGCCCAGGCAGATGTGGCCACAAGGCAAAGTGATAAGCATGGAAGGAACCACATTTGAACAATTTAATATTTTCACCTATCTTCCCAGAAGAAAGATCTCTAGAGTTAAATATCTCATAGCTTTTCTAATATTAGTCTGCTTTGTTGTTTAAACCTCCTGCCATGTATTTTCATGTCTATCCTAAATATATGTGTGTGTGTGAGCTCTTTATATGCTTTCTCTTTCCCCTCTATGATGTTTTAGAACATTAGGACAATGCATTCACACAGCCTTTTCTGTATTTTAAGAGAGCATCTAGAATTACTCCTCAACCATCTTTTCTTTAAATTAACATATAATCTTTAACACATAGATATAACTTTTCATTCTTCTCTTGATTTTTGTAAGTCTCCTCTGAACTGACTCCAGGTCCTTTTTAAAACATAGGGGCACCACTAAATGGATACTACTCTAACCAATTCTACATAAAATGGATTCTGCATCTTCTAACGGTGTGTCACTGTTATGTACTGTTTGCTTTTGAATTAACAGCTTTTGTTAGTTTTTTTCTTTTAGTTATCCTATTTCTGCAGATGCAGGAATTAAAAACTGACAAGGGACTCTATTCAAAGAAGTCAGTTTTTCCCTTCAACATGCTCATTACCTATAGTATTCTCGTCCCTATTTTATAACACATGATGCCTACATCTATCTTCCTAGGAATACAAAATACCTAGGAAAGAATCTTCCTCTAATAAAGCATGTTAGTTCTCACTCAACTTATTGACATCTAGTCTATATTAGTATAAGAGAGGGAGGAATATTATTCTGGGGGAGAGGGAGGCATTCGATTCTAAGTGAAGTGCCCAGGGTTACATAGCTAGTAATTGTCTGAAACAGGATTTGAACTCAGATCCTCCTTGCTCCAGGGCTGGTGCTATATCCACTAAACCACTTAGTTGCTCCAGAATGAATACTTTTAAAAAGATTTTTGCAACATAACAAGTTTGGATTACACAGAATATATGATTCAACTGCAAGTCTTCTATCTAGTTCTTTGATCAGGATAGTTAAATGAAGGACACTCAAAGTGAATAAACTGATTTTGCAGTTTCTTTTCAGAGCTAAATTTTTTGTAAGCTGCTTCTTCAATTCTTGAAAAAATTTACCATCAGCAGTTTTTAAAGAAAGGACACAATCATAAAGCCTTACCTCCTGTACAAGGTGCCATGTAAGACCATGGTTGGTAGAGTAGTCTAGTTTCACCTGGTTGTCCATATAGGGAGTATATTTCTGACCACATCCCATCACGAGACTGAACTGTATCATATATGAAGCTCCAATCTGCATAGACTGTGTTTCCACATAACGCATGCTTGAGGCAAGTTTAGAGTCCCCTGTAAAACTGAGAGATACAGAATATGAATCAGAAACAATCTAGAAACATCTCAAAGGTAATATTACCATTGTTACATTGATGAGCATACCCCTAAGATATTGTCAACAATACTAACACCAAACTGTGTGCTATGGATATACCCAAATATATTGTTTATGATGTCAATGCTCTCTCAAGAAGTTTACAATTTACTAAATGGATGAGATGAGGCATGTGAAATTGTACACAGCTGTATGTTCAACTCAGTTATCCTTATGCAAATTGTTCTTCAGTAAGTCTTTTAACAGTATGAAATCTACCTAAGTTGTTTATCAACTTTCTGTTTTCAATAAGACCAAATGAAAAAAAAGCTTTAAAAATCCCTATTATAATTATGACCAAGTGTAGTGCCAACACAATATTCACATCCCTGATGGTGACTATGAACATGCCAGAATATTCCTCAATCACAAAATACAACAGACTCTCCATATAGAAGACAGAAGCAAAAAAAAAAAATTATTCAAACACCAGAAAACCAAATCCCATAACCAGAAAGCTGAATCCATTACTGCAACAAAGAAGTTAATACACTATAACACAACAGAGAGCCACACTATCCTTTAGCCTTCCCACAAACATTCACAAGCCTAGCAGTCTCTTTGGTTGTGTCCTCTCCTTCCACCAGCTCTAACTGCTCTGAATCCCAGCTGCCTGTGGGCTCTGCTCCATCCTTCAGCAAACTCCTCCCACCACAGGCTCCATGTGATTACATCCAGCTTATTAAAGGGCAGGGAAGATCTTCAAACCAGAGAAGATCTTCAAATTCCCTTAGGCTTATTAAGGGGCAAGGAAGATCTCCAAATTCTCATTACCATTACAGACCTCTTGGAAAGCTCTGAGTTACAAATATAAACCAGAAAGAGAAGGAGATGTTATATAAATTGGCACTTACCATCAATTTAAGAAATAATGCCATCTATTACTAGCAAAGAATGATAAGTTGAGTGAGGAGGCAAGAAAGGAAAGATAAACAAAGCTTTATGACTCATCTTTCTCCAGGTCTCCTAAATATCTTCATAATTTTGTTTGAAGTATCAAATTCTTAGAATAGTAGAAACACTCATATGTGAGAGTAAAGTAAATTAAAAATAAATTTCTGAAGTCAAATGTAGTCAACTTCTGTTTAATCACACTGAGGACAATCATAGTATAGATAAAAAATATTCAAAAGTCATTATAATGTGTTTTTCTCAAACACACACTGTTAACAGATACCACAAAACAACTTTAGGTAGAACAATTTTGTATGTAGTGCCACGAAACTCAAATAGAAATGCATCCCTGAAGGGCACATATTGACTTAGAAATCCACAAAGTGACATTATCTATGTTGTGTTGTTTCTTAAAATTTGTTTTGCTAAACATTTCCCAATCGCATTTTAATCAGGTTTAGGCCTCACTCAGGCAAGTAGTGTTTGACACCTCTTTTATATGGGATAAGTTGAAAGATGAAAGATAAATTCTTGAGAAGGCAACATCTGAATTATAAAAATTTAGAATTGGTCTTCATGAACATCTGATACCACAATGAACTGGGCTGCTTGTCTACCTAATAGATGAGGTGTAAAGAACTAACATACCAAGTTATTTGTGGGACTCCTGACACTTTGGACTAGAAAACAATGAAATAGAGGTGGGCATGGCTGGCTCAAAGACAAGAAGCAAAGAATCCAGTGACAGCCGTGTAATGGGAATGGGTATTTGATGATCTTCCCTGCCCCTTAATAGACTTAGGGGGGAGTTTGAAGACCTCCCTTAATTTGAAAATAAACTCTGCCCCTTAATAGGCTGAATGTAATCACATGGAGTCTGTGATGGAGGGAATTTGCTAAAGGGTGGAGCAGAATCCACAGGAATCTGGTAAGAGCCAGCAGGAGAGGGAAGAGGTTGAGGCAAGGAGATAGAGAGGTTTGTGAGTAGATATTGATCTTGTATTGGTTTGTGGGAAGGCTGAAGGATGCTGTGGCTCTCAGTGTTATTATGACTTCTTAATATCTTTGGTACTATGATGGAATCAGCTTATGGGTTTTGGGCTTCGGTTTTCTAATGTCTGAATAAATGCTTCAGTTCTATCCTCTATCTGGAGAGTCTGGCATATTTTGCAATCAACGCGATTGCAAATCATGTGATTTGAATCATGTGATACTTATAGTCATGGTCTTTATCATGATCATGGGCACTGTAAATATTGCATTGGCATTACAAGCCCCATTCAGAAAGAGTCATCAGATTAACTGCTCTACTTAGCAACTTCTCAATATAAAGGAAAAGAGGACAGAGGAAACAAAATGAATTTCTTTTCTACTTTTACATCTATTTCTGCAAGTTCTAAATCACTTCCTCGTTAGTTTCCTTATTTCTCCATGTTCTCCATGAATCACCAGGCTCATCATCTACTGCTTCCATACATTGCACTAAGGTCCAATACTTTTCCATTTTTCCATTTCTCTGAGGGAAACAGATCAAATTTTCCCCAGCTATGTGGGTAATAATTTTTGTTTCCATTGTTTAAAGAAACTCCACCCAAACTCATCTGAGAAGAAAATTCTCTAGATTGATCTGAAATTAGAAGTTGGGGAGATTTCTGGGAAGGAATGAGCCCTTCTCACCCATCTTCTAAGTACATAGGATAAGATCACAGATTTGGAACTGGGAAAGACTTTATAGGACATATAATCCAAACTCCGCATTTTACAGATGAGGAAACTGAAGACCCCCGGGGGTTATGTAACTTGCCCAAGTCACATAGGTAGAAAGCAGAGGAACAGGGATAGAAAACTAGGTTCTCTGACTCCTTAATTGGTGCTGTTATTACTGTATCACAAAGTTGCTTGTATGAAGGTATGATGGCATCATACTGGAGAACTTGCTGGGCATTACCCTGTTTGCTGGTATTTTAGTACCATATGGACTTTTAGCTAATTCAATTTTTGTGTGGTCTATGCCAGTCTATGACTGTTTCTGCAGCCTCATTAGAACAAAATTCATATAAATAGCCCTACTAGGTGCCTGTCTAAGGTCATCAGCTATTGCAAAGAAGTTTGCTGTGTCAAACAAATATTCTTTGGGTAGCAATTTGTACTTTGATAAAAGTTTGTGAAAAAATTGATGGGTGAGTAAAATTAAATGAAATAATTGCCTTAAGAAATGATTTTCTATCCAATTCTACTGAATCATCTTGTCAAGGGAAGAGGCATCCTCATCCTGCTAAGCTAATCCCTCAACCTGTGTCCTGGTCTCTTTTTAGAGGTGTAAGAGAACTCAGAAGCTATCTGTACCAACCTATAATTGAAGAAGAATTATCTTTATAAAATACTCAATAAGTGTTCTTTGCTCGAAGACCTTTAATAAAGAAGAACCCTGGGGCAGCTAGGTAGCACAGTGAATAGAGCACTGGCCCTGGAGTCAGGAGGACCTGAGTTCAAACCTAGCCTCAGACACTTAACTCAAAAACTAGCCCTGTGACTTTGGGCAAGTCACTTAACCCCAACTGCCCTCTAAAAAGCAAATAAAATAAAATAAAGAAGAACCCAGTACCTTGTGAGGCAGCCAAATCACTTTTGGATAGCTCTTACATTAAACCTTAATTTGCTTCTTTGCAACTTTTAATTGCTTCTAGTTCTGTCCTCTGAGAACAAATGAACAAATCTAATCTCTTCTCCAAGTTACAATCCTTCAGATTTTTGAAAACAGTTATGCCATCAATCTACTTAAGCTAAACACCCCCAGTTGCTTCAGTTGATCTGCATATGCATAGGTGTACTAAAGCCAGCTTGAAAGAGAGCCAGCCAATTATTCACTTTTCAGTGTGAGCATTTATAACTCTGAAATGGGCAAGCTACAAATCAGGGCTTAATTTGTTGTCTTATGGATTGTTTAGATTTAAGAAAGTGTTAATAATGCAGATTAAATGTGTCTTTTTCCTCCTGAGGAGACTGTTGTTAAACATTTATTAGTATGCTCCTATCAATCTTGAGGACCTTTACAATTCAGGTTTGCCTCTCTTCTTATTTTTATAAATGGCCTCAAACTGAACAAAATATTTAGAATGGAGGATGATTAGGGTAGTGTACAATGGAACTATCACCTTGATAATCCTGGACACTATGACTCTCTTAATACAGAAAAAATGATATCACCCTTATAGTACATAAAAATCTTATCACTGCACCACTTTTAGCCCACAAAATACATCAGACCTGTTTCAGAAAACAAACAAATAAACTGTTGTGCAGACATAGCTCCCCAGTTTCATAGCTGATAGGTTGCTTTGTTAAATTCAAGTTAAAGCCTATACTTGTTCCTATTAAAATTCATTTGATCAGATTTGGCTAATTGCTCTAGGCTGCTGACATATTTTTGCATCTTGATGCTGATATCCAATATGTTTGTCTACCCCCTAATATATGCAAATTTAACAAATATGCCATCTATACCTTTACCCAAGTTATTGGCAAAGATATGAAACAACACAGGTCAAGGACAGATCTCTTGAGAAGTTCTCTGGAGATGATCTCCCAAGTTAAAAATGAATCACTACTAACTAGTGTGTGGACTATGCCATTTAATCAGTTACGAATGTACCATACTGTATTATTATCTGGCCCACTTGTCTCCATCTTGAATGCACAAATAGCAGGAGAGGCTTTCTCAAGCACTTTGCTAAACTTTAGGCATCATTTACAGCATTCTCTTGATGCAGCAGTCTAGTAGCCTTGTTAAAATAAGAGTTAGAATAATGAGATTAGTCTGGCATGACCTATTCTTGAAGTTATACTGGAGCTTTGTAATGACTTTTCCCTCCTTAAATGGTCAGTAACCATCCCCATAAGAATACATCATATAATTTTACTAGGAATCAAAATCAGGTTAGCTGGTTTATAGTTTATAGAATCTATTCCTTTTCACCTTTTTAAATAATGACATTTGCTCTTCTCTAGTGCAGTTACATGTCCACTCCTATGATCTTTTAAATATCTCTGACCCAATTCTTTCACTGAAACAAACTTGAGATTTTCACAGAATGACAGGCATGGAGCAGTGTGGATAGAGCATCTGGTCTGGCATCAGGAAGGCCTCAGTTCAAATGTGGCCTCAGATACTTACTAGCTATGTGACCCTGGGTAAATCACTCAATCCTAATTACCTCACTTCCTCATTTGTAAAACCAGCTGGAGAAGGAAATGACAAACCACTCTTGTATCTTTGCCAAGAAAACCCCAAATGGGGTCCCAAAGAGTCGGACATGACTGAGAGACAACCAAACAACTCCTTGTTATTGACTGTCCAAAATAGGGCATGTTCCAATAGGCAAAATGAAAGTCAACTTTCATTCTCCACAGCCACAGGCACAGTGGAGGGCCCCTGCCAGTGTCAGCATACAGATAACAAGAGGTTGGTGACATTATTAATCTGGTATCAGGAGGCTTAAGGGAATTTCTACAACAGAAACAGGGAGGCCTTGAGAAAGTCATCTAGAACTACAGCTGGGTGACCCCAAAGGGGGATAATACTACAATATTTTATTGTTATTACAATAATCAGTATTATCGCAAGTATTATTATAATATCCTCATCCCTTCCTGCTATGAGACCTAATGAAATAATAATAGTGTGACTTTGTTGCTTGTTTTGGGGAGAGACTAGCAATGCATCTTATTTGATGTGAGTGCCATAAACAGCTGGTTTTACAGAGCTGAAAGGTGTTAGGTTGCAGGTTCCGAGGGGATATCCTTTAAAAGACATTGAATGGGAGCCACCTGCCCTTTCCACTCCTCCAGGACACACCATCACAACAAACAAAAACAAGCAACAAGCCTTTTGAGGCTACATGAAAGGGGCAGACAGACAAGCACCTGATAAACACATTCATATAAAACTGCCCTGGCCCTTGGCTGGGGAGCACTCCTTGACAACTGACCCTGTACCTAAGCCCACTCCATTAAAAGATACGTGCTTCACCCAGAGTTTTAGTGCATACCTTATATAAAATTCTGATGAATTCTTCTGTCTCAATGAATTTTAAAACATGAATTTACCAATACAGAGAAGAAAATTTCCAAGGACCCAGGATCATCAATTAGAGCCAGCAGGCACCTGAGGGTCAGATGATCTAACACCTTCATTTTAGAGATAAGGGAACAGGCCCATTAAGATTCTTCAGCTTGCCCAGGGTCAAACAAATAGTCAATGACTAAGATGGGATTGCAACCCAGATCCTCTGATTCTAGATTCACACATTCTGCTCCACCATCCTGCCTTATTTTGCTAAAAAATCAGTCTGAAAATTCACAACATTTTTTTGCCCTCTACAGTCATGAAGAAAACTTTCATGGATGTGCAGACTCATTTTCAGGAAAAATAGAGGACCTCCACCATGTTCTATTTGCTTAGGGCTACATAGGAGTCAAACTTACCTTAGACATTCGAATGTACAGCTTTTCTAAGGCAGTCCAATGTCATAAGCACTGTCTTCACTGCCCTGCTCCCCAGCACTGTCTGCTTAATGTGTAGACCCTTGGTGGGACTTCAAATAAATGCTAGATTTTTACCAAACTGACAATTTCTATCAGTAGCTAAGGGCATGAGAATAACTGTAAACCATTCGCTGAGAGGTTTTTCCCTTCAGTTTCCATTTTCTCATTTTCACCAACTCACACTAATTTGGTAAGCAGTAATGTCACTCAGACCTGTCTCTACAACTTTGTTGAAGGTTTCTTTGCAGCTTGAACACCTGTCCATCTTAATTGATTCATACTCGTAGAGGTGAGGAATCTGTGAGCCTGAGGTCACATGTGACCTTCTAGGTCCTCAAGTGTCACCCTTTGATGGAATCCAAACTTCACAGAACAAATCCCCTTAATAAAAGGATTTGTTCTATAAAACTTGGACTCGGCCAAAAGGCTTACACCCAAGGACCTAGAAGTGGCCTGAAGGCCACAGGTTCCCTACTCCTGAATTTTATAGTATTCCATTGCCACAATTTATTTAAATGTTCCCCTATTGTTGGATATTTAGTTTGCTTCCAGGTTTTGGGGGTTTTTTCCTTCTATTTTTGCAACTGAATATGATGTTGTCACAAAAATATCTTTAAACAGATGCTCTTTCTTTTTTGTTACTAATATTGTTGGAGTATATTTATATGAGGAAAAGTTAGTAGCTGAAGGAATGAATGAGAATAAAGGAAGTGAAACTTCTGATGAAGATTTGAGGGAGAAGTAGGGATGATAGTCCTGTGCAAAGAGTCCTGGCTTAGAATTCCGAGGTCACAGGCTTAAATCTTGCCTATGGCACATTCTGTGACTCTGGGCAAGTCATTTTAAGGTCCCTGGACCTCTTTTCCGTTCAGATCTCAAGCTATCACCTTATGAAACTGAAAAAGTGTTTTAAATACTTTATACATTGAAATAAATCAAGTATAAATTGTTATTAAGTAGGTACAGTTATTTGTAGTAATGTTTAATGTATCTAATACAAGTTAATAAAATTCTTTATTGCATCCACTGTTTCTATCACCAGTTTATTTTGTAGTTTCATAGAATAGGCTTCATAAACTATGCCACCCCCAACATACCTAACCACTTCAAGGAAATCTGGAATTTTCCCACATATGGCATTTCTTCATGCATTTTGCTCACTACTCCTTTTGAAAGACTTTTTATAAGCTCCTAAGTGACTATGCTGTTTTTTCCCCTTTATTTCTTTCACTAAAGATTTCAAAGGTAAATTCAGCATCTGAATTACTTTGGAGTATTACTTTTATGCTTCTCCTTGAGGACTATCAAAAATCAAGAGCTTTTAATGTCTTTTTCTACCTACTGTTTTTTTCCTTTGCCTTTAATCTTTGGCTAGATGGGTTATTCTCTTTAAGTTCTTTATTCTTTCTTCCATTTCCAGAATATATCTAGAAACTTGGATTTAGATATTCTCATCTTGATATGGAAACTTACTTCTATTGAGGTAAACTTTCACCCTATCAAATCTAAGACAGTAAATTATTTTGCTGTTCTTTTTAGTCACCTTTTGCAGAAAATAGTCCCTCTCCAAAAAAAGTACTGGATATAATATTTGGCATTTGCATAACATTTTTGACACAAGGATCTGATAATAACATCAAAAACTCCTAATTTATAGGAAAAAAATAGAAAAGAAAGTTTAAGTACAGAAGCTTTGGAGATTAAGCCCATGTCTTCACAGTGAATTTTTTTCAGTATATTTTTATCTTTTACATCTAACCATTTCCTCCTTATGTGTACCTGTATGGTTGTATGGGAAAAAATTGGTTGGAAGTCGAAATCATTGCTTACTTAATGGACAGAATGGTTGGGGTTGTCCTCATGTTAAATCGCTAATACTGAACCTCTTCTGAGCCTCCTCCAAAGCACTTTTTATCAACAACCTCGTCGTAAGTCTTTATCTCCTGCTACTGGTCTTAGCACTCCCAGATACCCCATGAGGGGTTATAGGAGAGAGGGGGTTATGCCAGCAATGAAGGACCGTTCTCAACGACTACACATTACAGTTCCTTCCTGTTGCTGCAAAGGGATGGAGGTAGGGAAGGAAGTTTTAGATTTTTAGAGTCCCTTCTAGTCACATCAAAAATATTAAGTGGTAAGAACTTTTCTAGATCTCAGTCAAGAACATTTCCATTGTTTCACATTTGTTAATAGGGAGAGAGTAGCATCCTTATGAAAATAAAAAAAAATAAATCCAGATTGTGTCCCTCATCATCTCAACCTCTTAGAGTTTCTAACATCTTTCAAGATTCGATTTTCTATATGATGCCTTTCCTTATCTGTCCAGTTCTCATCTAAGACCATTTCCACTATTTTGCATTTGTTAGTAAGGAAAGACTAGCATTAAAAGAATGCATATTATGGTCCTCCTAACCTCCATAACTTGGAATCCCTAACCTCTCAAGGCTCAGCTGAAATGCCACCTTCTATAGGAAGTCTTCCCTAATCCACCCAACTGCTAATACCCTGCTCCTCCTGAATAACCTTGTATCTATTGTGTGTGTGTGTGTGTGTGTATAAACACACATTTACATGTCCTGACAGAATATAAGCTCTTTGAGGCAAGACCCTCTAACTTTTGTATTTGTAACTCTAGGGTCTGGTAAATAGCAAGTACTTAAAAATGCTCATCAATTACTTGATTGTGGAGACAACTCTCAAGACAACCAAACTTGTGGACAATTTAAATTTATATTTGAGTTTCTAATATGGACAGATATGTATTAGTCGGACACATTTTGAAAAGAGAAGTCAAGGAAAAAAACGATGTTGAGAATCTTGGAGATTAAAAGGATGCTGATGGCTTTAACACATAAGGAAGTTCAAAAGAGGGATGGCTTTTGGAGAAACAATGATGTAAAGATTTATAATATATTACAGTCTATTCATGTCCACTCTGTGCAACTCATTTTGCCTTAATGAAAATAAAAAGGAAGGAGGAGCTTTTATTAGCCACTATCCTATACCCCCAAAGAAGGTACATCTTGCTTCCAGGTGGGCATATGATAGGCAGCATGTATGTATGGGGGAGATTTTGCCTATCTGGGCGCTAGTGATAGAACTCTAACAGAGGTATAAATAAAACCACCCTTTAGGCTCAATACTAGGAACAAAATGGGGGAAATTAAAAGCTTGTGTAGCCCCAGGATAACAGCAGCAAGGTGGAGTTGTTTATTAAGGGGTGATGGGAGTGGTATAGTTGTCATAGGTTGCTGTCATGGGCAGTGTGAGACTCTGTAATGGTTAGGGGATTTGAAGATCTTTCATGCCCCTTGAACTTGCTGACAGCAGGAAAGGGGTGGGGTAGGAGGAAGCCAGAACTGAGCTGGAGCCAGTGTGGTGACTGGAAGCACTGTGGCAGCAGCGGCTCAAACTCCTTTTTTTTTTTTTTTTGAGCCAGCCAGAGTTTCTGCTAAGGACTCCTGCTGAGGACTGCTGGGGATGGGAACTGTGGGGGGCCACAGCTTCTGGGAGTGAGCTGTATGTATGCTGAGCAGTTGCCATGAATGAGGATGGGAGGACCTTTGCCAGAGGTAGCCTGTTCTGTTTTTAAGGCTTGAGAATGTAGGTGTTTACAGCATTAACTACATGTGCCAACCCTATAGCTACTGTGATGGCTTTGACTTTCTGACTTTGGGACTCAGTTTGCTGGTATCTGAATAAATGTTCTGTCCCACATGTAGAGATCCTGTTATATTTTGTGATTAATAACCATATCAGCACATTTATAGTTACCATAGGCATTGTGAATTGTGAATAGGCATTGTTGATACAGACTCTGACCCTTTTATTGGTTATCCATTGGGGCCTTGGTTCCTCCTTTGGAGAATACTGGGCTAGAGTATTGGGCTATTTCTAATGAGTGAAATTCAATAGGCATAAATGTAAATTATTATATTTGAGAACACAGAAATCAACTTCACAAATGATCTGGGATTTTGGTGGACTTCAGGGTCATGATGAGTCAGAAGTGTGACATGGCAGGCAAAAAAATGAAGCAATTATGGGTTGTATTAAGAAGATCCAAGCTTCCTGTAACAAAGTGATATAGTCCCACTGTACTCTGCCCTCGTAATATCTAATCTAGCCTATTTTGTTCAATTCTGGATGCCACAGTGTAAGCAAGACAGTAATAAACGGAAGGGTCAAGATGAGGCCAATAAGAACATTGGAGGGCCTTGAGTTCATAACATATGACAATCATCTGAAGGATGGTTAATCTGGAGAAGAGAAGACTCAGGGGAAATATAATAGCTGTCTTTAAGTATTTTCAGGACTGTCACACTGGAGAGGGATTAGATTTGTTCAGTTTGGTGTTCATGGACAGCACTGGGAGCAATGGTGGAATCTACAAATCAGAAAAAATTTTCTAACAATTAGAGATGTCCAAAAACACAAAGGGCTGCGTTGGAAATCTCCCAGCGGAGACTAGATGACTACTTGTCAGGTATATTATACTGAATATTCCTTTTGTGTACAGGTTGCTCTAGATGACTATTGGGTTTTCTTCCAGCTCTGCAATTCAGTTATTGTGCCAGCTTTCAGTCTTTTCTTTCCTTTTAAAATTTAGGGACTTCGTAATAATCTGGATCTTATGTAATTCTTTAGCAGACCCTTGAAATTGATATCTGAAATATTTTTGAAACTCATCTTTGCCATTATTACCCTATTCCTTCTTTTAGGTTCACTGTTTTTTGGGCTACTTTCAGGAACCTTACTACAGATAAACCCAAATATCTTTCAGCAGGAAATACCTTTAAGAGTAGTAAATATGCTTCCCAAACACAAACTGCTATTAAAAATTAATCAAAAGGGAAGTAGATTTCAATATAATGAATTTTTATTCTGATGCCTATTTGTACATTATAGATTGGTAGATGTGGGAGAATATCTTGTTCTCTGTCTTTTCCTCCATGTTGGACTGTGAATATATGAGTCAAGCGACTGATTTCTTGTGCCTAGTTGGTAAATTTTATAGGAGTCAAACTGGACAGTCATTAGCTGAGAGAGATGTCGATTTCTAATTGTTTCTGTAAATGAATATATACTTCGTAATTTTTGAGGTAGATCTTTTCATACCCTAATTTTGTTTACTACACTTATATAAGTTGACTGTGGACACAGACACACACAGACACACTTCAATACATTGTGAATCTTTGTATCATGGTTTCTCCAAAACCCATGCTTCTTTTGAACTTCCTTATTCCTGCCAAGTCCATCACCGTTCTTTGAGTCTTCCAGATTCTCAGTACCTTTTCCCCTAGACTTCTCTCTTCAAAATGTCTGACTAGTATATTTCTGTGCATAATAGGAACTCTAATATAAAACTGAATCTCTCTCTCTCTCTCTCTCTCTCTCTTTCTCTCTTTTTCTTTCTTTCTTTCTTTTTCCCGGATCTGTGATTTCATCAGTGTAGGGAGATCTTGGTGAGGAAATTTCATTGCCAGAACACAAATTCTTTCTCTGAAAAATATCTTTTGAGAATTGCCAGAGGGTAGTGATATGGTAAACTACCCTGGGCCCCATATCCAGTAGAAATCAGAGGGCAGACTTGTAACAAGGTTGTGCAAACTATTTTATGATACCAAAAGGCTTCTCAACTGCAATATCAGAATTATACTACCAATTTTTCCCAATGTGATTTCTTAATTCTCCATGTAAATGTTTCTTTATTCTCATAGAAGTCCCTGAGTTGGGAGCATTCAACCAGTATCCATAAACCATCAACTGCACACCACCTTCTTCTAGATTAGCTCTCAGAAGCTGTTTTACTTTTCCTCCCTAATCTTTCCCTTTTCCTTCCCATGTGTAGAACAGCTTTGCAATCCCTTCCTAGTTCTGGACACTGTCCAATGTGTCCTAGGGCTACACAGTGGGTAATATGTGAAACTCTTTGACCCAACAACTTCACAACATCTTTCCTCTTCCCCTGGCGGGGGGAATGTGCACATGCCAAATTCTCCCATTTTCTTGTCTTTCGTCACTTACACTGAATTTCACCTCAGTCTATTTTTCACATGTGTGCAATTATCTTTAATCTCCCTTTTTTCAGTTTCTTTTTCAAATCTTGCCCAATTACCTCAGAAAAATCTTCTTCCTTTGCTTCCCTTCCCACTCCTTTTGTTACTGAAAATATGATCCTAATTATGACTAATATGTACAAAAATAGTGATACACTGATATTGAGGGAAAAAAGAAAGATGTCAAGAAAATGAGATAAAAACCCAGTGCTATCAACCTCTGAAGCCTCTAAAAATGCCTCTAAATCCCTTCAGAACCTTGAGAGTGCCTATCTTCTCCTCAAATCAAATATATTTTCCAAGATGTATTCAAAAATACAATTTAAAAACCACAATATATCATCCAGTGCTATTGACTTTGTTAACTAGTATGGCTATATATATTACATATATATACCATATATATATATAAACTTTTTATTGTAAGCATTCAGTTTTTTATCTACATCAGATATTAAGTAAGTTTTTGAAGGTCCAGGACTAAATACTATCCAGACATTGTTTTTAGCAAATTTCTTCTAAATTCCTTACAACTGACTTCCAAATGAAAGTTGAACAAACAAAACCTGTTTGTCCATACTGAAATAGGGGACAGATGTTTAGAACCTAGGTTTATGATGCAAAAGTAAAGCAATTCCCTGCCAAAGCCCTCAAATGGTGTGTGTGTGTGTGCACGCATGTGTGTAGGCTCCAAAGCCCTTAAGTATATGTATATGTGTATGTATACACATACACACAGACACACACATATATATTCATATATACTTATATGTATATGTGTATATATATATATGTGTGTGTGTGTGTGTGTGTGTGTGTGTGTACATGCCTCTTCGTAAAATATTTCTATCTTGTTCTTTAAAATCCAAGGAATATGCTCCCATTTCAGAGAATATCACTCAAGCAAAATGTTGTTTGTTGTCTTTCTAGAATGGAAGATGACACATTTGATTTTGGTGACTAATTTGGTTTTAAAGTGACTTCAAAAGAGTAAAAGAAGTAGCATGTTTTGTTCTCAAATAACCAGTAATATATTTTCCAGTGTCTCCTTACATCCACCAAAAACAGACCCCATTTCTAAAATGCTATCATAACCATCCCTCTGTAGAAGCACTGATCCTGAGTCCCCAGATACTGAATTATCTGCGAATATGGTTTCTTATTTGTGGTATCTCTTGGGGTTATTATAATTTGGGTCCATTTTGGGGGTTTTAATCTCAAATAAACTCCAAAGGAAATAATTACCTTCATAATATTTGGTTTAAAATGCATATGTGAAAAGTTATCAAGAAAGCTGTTCTACAGCTTAAAGCTGATAGAGGCCCTGATTTATGGATTCTCAGTAAGAAATGAAAGCATCACAGATAATTATAAGCAATTCTTTCCTCCGCTGAAAAAGTGCTCTATGATGACATGCTGTAGAGTGATTTATAGCATATTGACTATAGTTCTCCTAATGAAAAAGCAATTGTCTAAGTTTTCCCTGGAGAACACTCTCAGTGCCTTAGCAATCCATGCTCATGGAAAGTCATGAGTTAGAAAATGAGAACCAAATGAACTCACAGCTGGGAAAAGCCAACAATAATTAATTTAACACCAGCCATTTGTACAGATCTTGTGGAACTTAAAAAAATTTCCCTGGAGAGAAACAAGGTCAGTGAAGGATATGGTTCACATCTTAGAATGTGTCCTAAATTATGTTTACATAATAAAATAATATAGTCCAATGGTTTTCTATCAAGAAATAGATCAGCTTGTTTTTTCTGACTAGGAGGGTTATGACTGCCACATGGATTTTAAAGTTATTCCAATGTGGCGATTTGATTTTGAATACTGTAACAAGTGTTTCTGAAAAAGTATTGCTAAGGTTGTACATTGACATTGATTTTTGAAACAGAGTCCTAGATGATATGCTAATCAGTAACAGCTGAGGAAACAATATTGTTAAAGGGGTTTTTATTCTAACTCACTGGCTAAGAAAATGCGAACAGTTTGAGATCTACCATGTTGTTTCAGTTTAATGAGCAGAGAGCACTTTTCTTGTCCTTATTAAAGTGGTTAATGTGTTTCTATGTCCTCATTATCACTGCCTGAACATACTCTCTGTTATTTGCAGAACCAAGTCAACTTCCTTTCCTTTCAGAGATGATCACAAAGTCAAGTCAGATTGCTCAAATTCACTTGTTAATAAAACTCCTATGGTGCTGTTCGAGGTGCCCATGGGGATCGTACAATTAGTTATATTTCCTTATGTTTTTCTATAATTACTATGATTGTACTTTCTCAGAATAAATGTATTTGTACCAATTAAAGTGGCAGTAGGCTAAAAATATTCATCAGACTTGTATGAAAGTATATTGTTCTTGGGGCTTTGATCAAAGCACAGAAATTAAACTACTATTATAATGCATTCAACCTGTGTCAAAGTGACACACTTAGCAAGTTTGGAATTTACTTCAGCAGATGTTAACTATTTCTAAAAAATAAGATGTAAACCATTTCTAAAAAATAAACATTTTCATTTAGTACTTGCATTACTAAAGCAACTACTTGGCAAACTTAAATATTTCAGTTTGTAGTTTATGGGTGCATAACTAAATTGAATTAGCTTTTAAAAAATCTAATAATACATATAATTCAAAGGAGTCAATTTTTTGTTTATGCTTGTATCCCCTCACTTAAGCCCAATAATTTTCCTCCCTTTCCTAACAAGACTTTAAAAAATGATACACAGAAACTAGCTATGAAAGATTTTCAATTGACAAAGCAGAGAATATGACCTTTTCATAGATCTCTTTCATTCTGTCTAGGTTGAAAGAACTCAGAGCAAAAGTGATCAGCTGTACTTTCATTTCCATTAGCAGTAATTTTGAAGCAAAAATTTTCTCCTGCTGTGTGTGGGAAATCACTGTACATGCACAATTCCATCAAAGGTAATTCTCTGTGCACTGGAGTATAAAATTTACCTCTAATTATGATTAGGTCATTGATTGGACATTTGGTGATATGCACTCAACCAAAGAGATGCATCTGGAGAAATCATATAGGCCTGCCTTGGACTCAGTAGTAAAGTAAGTAAAATTCTCTTAGAATCATATTTTCTAATTATGGTTAAAGAGTCAGAGATCTGGAAGCATCCATCCTCCTATTTCCAAGTAGGACAACACAAATAATTTTACTTAAACATTTCCAAAGAACATTTCTATTCCCTCTCTTGTTAATCCAGTCCAGTTTTATACAAACATGCACCACTAGAAATCCTTCACAACGCATCTTTCAATTGCTAAATTGATTGTCTAATAACAGTAAAGCATTTATATTCTTACCAAAGAGTCCAGTCATGGCCACAATAGGGTTGAACATTTCCCAGGTAGAATCCCAGAGACTGGGTGACTTCCACTAGA
Source organism: Petaurus breviceps papuanus (assembly GCF_028583685.1). Taxonomy (NCBI): domain Eukaryota; kingdom Metazoa; phylum Chordata; class Mammalia; order Diprotodontia; family Petauridae; genus Petaurus; species Petaurus breviceps. Next base: position 21,835,145 of record NW_027186540.1, read on the forward strand.
TTAGTGAAGTCAAGACTAATGCTGTTGAAAAGTATTGAAGTCATGATGATCTCATCAATAGCCCATACATCTTCTCCCTGGGAGGAGTGATATGGTTGCCACCATCTGAACTGAATTCCAAACTGTTGTGCATCAGCTGGTAATTCCACAGAAATAATTCTGCAGGGAGAGGGAATTTAGGATAGGAAGGGAGAATGAAAAAAATATACATGTTCAAGGTACTTCAGTAATATAAAAATGCCAACATCTATATCACATTATTATTTAGCTAAAGGGACTATGATATAGCAATGTATTTTTGCTCTTTATTGCCAATGTCCTCTCTTGTCCTGCATTATTTCCTCTTCAATCAAACAAAATAATCCCCCAATACACGTGTAAGCTCCAGGTAGGTAGGAAAAACATCTTATTTATTTTTGTATCTTTCTTAATGCCTTGCACAGGGTGGTAGACACTTTAAAAAATCAGGTTGGTGATTTCAGTGGTGTAGAGAGCCTATAGAGATGAAATATTAAGTTGGCACCTGATCTACAAGCTAGTCTTGGAGAGTTGTCTGGGTTTGTGTGAGGTTATATGATTTATCCAAAGTTACACCATGAATGTGTATCAGAAGCAGGATTTTCTTAATCTCAGGACAGATAACTACTATGCAACACTTTCTCCTGTGTTACCCATAGTAGATGCTTAATAAATGTTTATTAATTTGAGTGGAATTAAATCAGGAGTATTGTAATTTATCTATGTGTTTATCATCCATCTGCTCTTACAAAACCTAAGACTAAGGCCACAGCTTTCCAAAGTGAGAAGGATTCATACTGTCTTGGTAAAACAACATGAGTTTCATGATACACACATAATTTTGTGCTGGTGGAACTGTCAAATTCCTCAGTCCCATGAGTTTAGTACCGTATGCCAAGGTCACTTGATCTGTCATGGCAGCTAAGGCAACAAACCTGTACCTGACAAACGGTAAGGAAAATTAAGAATAATATCTAATTTCCAGGAGCAATTATTGTATACAGCAGCAGGGGCCATACATTAATTGCCACTGCAATGACATCTGCTTGAAAGCTCCATAAATCACAGTTCTATGCTGCTCACATATATTCACAAGGTGAGATGTGAAGCAAATGGCAAGTGGAACATTTGTCTCCATCAGTGTACAATTAAATACCAAGAGAGGCATTTCAGTAAATGCACACTGAAGTGAAGGGATTTTTTTTTTGTGTGTGTGTGTGTAAAGGGAAAAAAAACAAAAACATAAAATAAATGACAAGTTAGATGACCCAGAAACAGATTATTACAATTTTTTTTTGAAAAAGGGTTTCAGATTTTCTGGTTGGAATGAGGAACTGAACCATTTAAATTCAGTCATATTTGTATTAAACCAAGCTATATGCTTAGTTATTGATAAGCAAAAAATTAAAATTATACTATGTAGGTTTTATATTAAAAGCAAAAACTAATTTAAAAAACCATGGTTATAAAGAAAACAGGATAAAATAAAATGATTGTATTCCTTAATTAGTAGATAATTTACAAGATCATACTTGTATATAAGTATAACAATGTGTTATATACTAATATAACAAGGTGTTGTACTTAAAATACTCTAGGAAAAAAGCAAAATAAAAAATCTGTAATTAAAAAAATGAAATAGCATAATAGCTAGCTACATCAAATACTTAATGATTCTCTTTTCTTTTTTAAATTAATTTGTTTGTTTCCTTTTAGTTTACAGGATTCAATTCCACATTTCCTTGAGTTTCACATTTTGTCCCCCTCCCTCGATTCCATCTCTTTTCACTGTTCAAAATCAACTGCAAGAAATTTATTTTGCAGTAAAAAATAAAGCTTTAATTTTTACTTGGACCAGACTCATGATTTTATTGCTACAGAGAACTCCCATTATGGAAAGTCACTCTACTAAGACAGATTGCCAACTTCTCTACAACATAGAGTCTTAGGGAGTTATTGCTTATCACACAGTTAGTATATTTGTCAGATGAAAGATTTGAATTCAGGGCTTTCTGATTGGCAAGCCAGAACTCTATCTACTAGAGCACACTGCTCCTCCTGCTTTAATATTATCCTAAAAAGCAGTTTGTTTGTAAGTTTAGAAGATATTTTGTTTTTAACTTCAAAATATTTCTCATATCTTTTTTACTTCCAAGAGAAAAAATAAATTATTTTGTGTTTCTAACAATGATGATGAGCAAAGGCCCAAACATGTGAGGGTCTGGGAAATATCTGCTGAAGAAGACCAGATTATATGAGAAAAGAGTATGGTGAAGCAAAGCTGGGAAATGAGGCTGGTACCAGAGTGATTGTGGAAAACTCCAAATACTAAACAAAAAGTTTTCATTTTGGTGGATAGTAGGGAGCCATTCATGATTTTTGAGCTGTTGAGTATCATGTTCATATCTATACCTATTTTTTTCCAAATAAGAAGCAGAAATTAGTACCAGGATCAAATAAAATTTGAATAGCAAGTGAAGAAACATGGTTTTGAAGTCAGGCTGATGGGTTTGATTCTGAGAAAACAAAGAAGGTCTTAGCTTTACACATTTTGTAATGCACAGCATTTGGTTTCTTCTTGTTGCCTGTGCACTCTTATTTCCCTTTGTTGAGAAGCAGCATAGCATCATGGATGGGGCAGTGGACATGGATGACCTGGGTTCAAATTCCATTTCAGAATTATTAGCCAGATGATACTAGGAAAGTAATCTAACCTCTGTGTTTCTGTATCCTCATCTGCAAAATGAGGCTAACAGCACCAAACTCAGAGGGTTGTTTTGAGAATCAATTGAGATAATACATGTAGAGTGCCTTCTGTACTTTAAATTGCCATATAAATGTGAGCTATTATTATGCAATAATCCAAATTGCAAAATGTTACGTAACTATTAGGGGCAGCTGGGTGGTTTAGTTCATAAAGTGCCATGTCTAGAGAAAGGAAGAGTCATCTTCCTGAGTTCAAATCTGTTCTCTGACACTGAGTTCAAATCTGGCCTCAGATACTGAATAGGCATGTAACCCTGGGCAAGTTGCTTAATTCTCTCTCAGTTTCCTCATCTGTAAAATGAGGTGGAGAAAGAAATGGCAATCCATGCCTGTATCTTTGTCAAGAAAACCCCCAATGGGCTCCTAAAGAGTTGGACATGACTGAAATGACTGAACATGTGAGTTATGAGGTAGTGGATGCACAGATTAAAATGAGAAATTCAAGAACCCAAGACCTCTCATTTTATACATAAGGGAACTGAGACCTAGAGAGCTGAGCTGAGTTGCTGAAAGTCACACAGTTAGTTGGAGAATTTGAACTTATGTCTTCTCTTGGTACAGTGCTTTTTCTGATACCCCACCCACTGTGAAGGAGAGAGATGGAAAGCCATCTTTCTAGTAAAGAGGGCTTTTAATGACTGTGTGATACACATTTATACCTGGAAAGAGCCAGGGAAGAGAGATTAAAGATACCTGACACTGAATAACAGATTAAAAAAACTTTTAAAGCATGTGAGAAAGAATTCTGATACAAGTATGAAGAAAAGTTGAGTAAAGATACAGAGATGAGGGGAGGGAGCATAGATTGGATGGTATTTTTTTTTCTACAGAGCAGGAGAAAATGTTTGCTCAGAGCATCGATTAAAAATAAGCTTAGGCTTGATGAAGGTGGAAAAGCTTTGAAGAGATACTGTGAAATGTGCCACAGAATCAATAAAAGGTTTTCTGAGAAACAAGGAGGTTTCACCTGAGCTTAAAGCACATGAATTTAGAGTGAGCTCCTAGGGCAATTTCATCACTTTCATTAGTAGTTCAGTGGCCTAAGGATGAAAGTGGGGAAAATATTGTGGCTTACCCTCAGATTCAGGATTAGCTGGCCATGAGGGGGCCCAAACCAGATCAAACCAAAAGCTTGAAAGTCCCTTCCGACTCTAAATTCTATGGTTAATAAGGGAAGGGAATATAGAGTTTCCATGCAGAATTAAAAAGTATGAGGCAAGGTGAAGAACGTTTGTACCCTCTCCTTTCACTGAGAACCTCACCTCATACTTTACTGAGAGAAAGGAGGCAATGAATTATAAGTTCACTGTCCTCAGGTCCACATTTCAACTCCCTTCATGTCCCTACCTCCATTCTTTCCCCTTTCTCTCTCCTCTCTGAGAAACAGGTGACTATTTTTGCCAAGGCCAGCTCTTCTCTTTATGCCCTGGATCCCATTCCCTCAAATAGTTTGCTCCTTTGGTCACCTCTGCCTTTCACTGATGTTTAGTTTCTCTATTAACTCTTTCTTTCCTGTTAAAACATGTCAAGGTCTTACTCATCTTAAAAAACAAAACAAAACAAACCACAACAAAAAATGCTCACTTGACTCTACCATTCCCTAAGGCAATCATCAGATCTTTCTCCAGCCTTTCACAGCCAAACTCCAAGAAAAGAACTGTCTATATTCTTTAATTCCTAGTTACTTCTTATCCTCTTTCAATCTAGTTTCTGATGCCTCAAGTCAACTGAAACCATGCTCTCCAAAGTCAGCAGTGACATCTTTGTAGTTGAATTCAATGTAATTTTATTAATCTTCATTCTTCTTGACCTTCAACAGTGTTTGGTCCTGCTTTTCACTTCTTCCTGGATACTCTCTCCTCTTTAAGTTTTCATGATATTTCTCTTTCCTGACTCTCTTCCTACAGGATCATTATTTATGCATTCTAGGTATATGCATGCTCTAGGGTTCTATCATAGACCTCCTCTCTCTATACTTTCTCTAAGTGATCTCATCAATTCCAAAGAACACAATTGTCATTTTTAATGCCAATGCCTGAAAGAGATATACATTTAGCTCTCATCACTTTCCTGAGTTTCAACCCCACATTACAATTATTTACTGAACATCTAAATGGGATGTCCCATGATATTTCAAACTCAGCGTGTGTAAAACAGGACAGATCATCTTCCTTAAGCCTGTTCCTCCTCCTATGCTCCTTATTTTTGTTAGAGGTACTATCATCCATTTAGTCACTGAGGTTTATAACCTTGGAGTCATTCTTTACTCATTATTCTCGCTTACCTACTTATTTCTTACATCCAATGAGTTGCCAAGTCTTGCTGATTCTACTATCACAGCATGTCTTTAATTGTTTCCCCATCGCTTTGCCATTGGCTCAGTTAAGGCCCTCATCATCTTTCACCTAGCTAATTACATTACTTTCCTTATTAGTCTATGTGTCTCCAGACTCTGTCCTTTCTAATCAATCCTCCAAATAGCTGCAAAGTAGATAGTCCTAAAGCATAGGTCTGACCATGTCACTCCTCCCCTCAAGAAGCTTTGGTGGCTCCCTACTACATCTAGGACAAAACACTAACTCTTATTTGACACAATGTCTTTAGCAACCTGGCTCCAGTCTAAATTTCTAAGTTGATTATTATTGTATTTGATCTCTCTCTCTGTCTCTCTGTCTCTGTCTCTGTCTCTGTCTGTCTGTCTGTCTCTCTCTCTTTCTCTGTCTCTCTTGATATATCAGCCAAACTGGCTTCCTTCTGTTAGGCTCCTTGAGGGCAGAGGGTTGACTTAATTTTTATGTTTGTATCCCCAACACCTAGTATAGTTCTTGGTGGATAGCATGCATTTGATAATGATAATAATAATAAAAACCAATTGTGGACTCCCTATGTAAATTTTTAGGTCCTTTTGGGCATATATTTCAATAAATGGCATCTCTCATAATTTTAGTTACTGTGTATTATATGTAGGTGTGCTTCCTCATTTGTTAATTCATGGCTACATTTTAAATCACACAATTTATTTAATTTTGTTTTTACTCCAGATCTACCTGTTCACTTCACTTATTCATTAAAACCACTCATTCAACTAATATTTAGTGCTAAAAATTTATGCAGGATACTTACGAAATTTCTTCAAAAGCTAAGGAACAGCATGTGACCACCTTTCATGTAGTAGCAACTTTGTGAGTTTTTCTAATAACTAAATTAACATCATCTGATATACTACTGGTGAATACAATGGAAGGCAATTTATAGAGTTCTGACAAACTATTCAACTTTAATTATTTTTATTATGTGACATATACTGGCTTTGTGACCTGGTACTACTCAGGGCCCTCAATAATTCTGCAAAACTACAAGGAACAGAGATGGTGCCAACCTGCCTTGGTAGAGAGAGTTCTCTCAGCCAAGAAATCTCTATGCCAATGAAACCACAAGTCCAGTCCCTATCACTTATATGCCTACTACATGCAGGCACTGTGCTAGACCCTGGCAAGATGAAATCAAAACCAAACATTGAAATTAAGAAACTTGAATTCTTTTGGAAATGGTGGTAGAGAAACACAATAGTATAGAAAATTAAAGGCAAAATTCTGCAAAAAAAATTCCTGGAATGAAAAGAGGTTCAGGGATCAGGGTAAGCTTTCCATAGGAAGTTACACCTGAGCCTTTTTTAAGGAAGCTAAGGCTTCTATGAGGTGGAGATGAGAAGACCGTGAATTCTAGGTTGGGAGCAGCCTATGCTATTCAAACTAATGTGTTCAGTTAATATGTCATTCATCTCTATCTTTTATTGCTAAGAATGAATGTAATATTAGGTACAGCATTGTCACATTATATAACTTCTTTTGATTATAATTCATGTATTTAACAAAGAGATAATTTTCCTATAAATACTACTTCTTGATTCAATTACAATTTTATTATTTCTTGGAGAAATTTTCCCCCTGGGGAACAAAACTTCATTATGAAAAGCAATGCCCAATGTGGGTTTTGTCTATGAAAATTTAGTTTATTGGCATCTTTTCAATAGAACATTTAATTCTGGAAAGTTAGACAAATCAGTAGTAGCAAAAGAGTCATTGTTTGTCCTTTGTTCTTGAAGAGGACCATGGCATTAGGAAGGTGATTCCATGACTTGCAAGAGGATTGGATTGAAGTGAGGGAGGGCTGTGCAAAGTCACCAGCCTTGCTTTCTCCTTCAGAGGCATCTGGGCCTAGTGGCAGGGTATAGATAAGGACAACTGGAGATGGCCCCAGATGCTGCAGTGGGGGCCTTGGCTTTTTTAAGCTAAGGACTTTCCCAATTCTCACCAACATATTGAAATATCTCTTTGTTCTATTCATTGCCATTCTGCAAAAATGGTCAATTAGTATGACCAAAAGTTTGTTAAGATTCGCTCTGGAACCACTTTATCTTTGTATAGTTAGAGACCACTTCAGAAATCTCTATTGACTTTCCACTTTCATTTTCTGTCCTGATTTTTTCTGAGGAGGAAAGATTAGATATATGGTTATTAGTAATTGTTTCTTATAGCTTTTTATGGAAGTGGATTCCTATTACCAAGATACTATAAATAGGTCACATCATATAATTATGAAAAAAAGCTAAATTGAAATTGACAAAAACTATTTAAGTAAGCCCATACCTAACAAAACCTAAGAAAGCTCAACATCTAGAGATTTAATGCTTTACATTCATAAAAGCACTAATTACTCCTTAAAACATATCAATCAGCTTGAAGAAAAATATAATTTAAATCTGTAAACTACTTTTGCTTACATCTATTTTCAGACATTAATTTTTATGAAAAGTTGGTAAATACACTTATTTTATAAATCACACAGGATAGATGAACTGATGAAAAATTAGTTACAAGTCATAGTCATAAACTAACCAGCTAATTTATTAGAGCATACTCTATTTCTAAACAAATGAACACCACTACAGTGAGCAACATTATGACTTCTTCATGAATTACAGTCAGTTATTATTACTGAAAATAATGCACTAAGTGGTTAAAAGCATCAAGATCTCTTTAATTCTGCTAGTTAGAATTTACACAATATGAACTGTTTATTAAAGACATGGCAAATTGATGCAGTATGTAGACCACATGCTAAATTATATATTCTAGAGTAATTTGCAATGTCTCTTTCATATATTGATTTGCAAGAGAAAGATGAATATGTGCTGGGTGGAAAGGGGGAAGAATTCGAATAGAATTGTTTAAAGAGAAATTTTCTTTTTAATGTTATTATATGCAATTGTGTTTTTTTTAACCTGCTGAGAAGCCTCTTCCAGGATCTTAATCTTTCAAACTTAATACTAAAAAAATTTTCATGGTTTTCTTAGAAGAAAAATGTTGCTGTCAAATGAGAGGCAAGAATAAATATATCTTTATAGTAGAACATTGCATGTGAAATTATTTTTTATATCATCAAAGATTAAATTTCTGAATATAGACTGATAAGAGAATTTTGTAACTGTACATTCTTATTATGAAAATGTTAGTGCTTTGGGGCAATATATTGGAGTGATACTTTTTATATTTTAATCATTATTACTTTAACTATGATATTTGTCTATTATTTTTCTAGATTCCTGACATATCATAGATATACCATGCTAATGTTTTTCCCAAAAAACAATGGTGAATTCAGTTTGACTCTTACTGGTAATATAGATTCAAATTCTTTTCATTTCAAAGAGTAAAAAAAAATCTATTGTATCCAGTGTATTCTTAATTCTATTAGATTGTATCTATCTGTCTGTCTGTCTGTCTATCTATCTATTTATCTATCTATCCATCCATCTATCCAACCATCCAATCAGGATACAACTTTATTTGATTTGAGTAAAAAATGTTTTATTGTATTTATAAAAGCAAGACCTAAGTAAAATTTTAAAGTAGAAGTTTGCTCCTGGGCTATTCTCTTTCTTTTTTTCTTCCTCCTTTCTCTATATTTATAATCATCTTTTTCAGAGGACAAGTAAAGTTCTCTTACTGAAATGTTCTTTTGGAAAAGGATTTGTGGTCACTTGTTCATTAATGTGGTGGATTAAGCCACCATGTTACCTCTCCTAATGGTTTTTGTGTGTCAATCCCTAGTCCTAAATTTGGAATGAAGATTTTATTCTTTATTAAATGAACTTCAGGTGTTTGTGAACAGGTTAATGAAATATTATTTTGAAAAGTGAAGAAATACTTCCTAATATCTCCAAAATCACCTCTGTACAAGTATACTTGGTCATGGTACAAGGAAATTTTACATCCTAGAACTGTAATTACAGACCCAGAAATGCTTAAATATCAGCTTTCTTACCAACAATGCTTTAGTTGCTAAAAGGTAGAGTTCTAAATACATTTTTAGCCTCTACTTATGACAGATAATATAGAAACACTTCCCACGTGTTAAAATCTATTATATAAAATAGTATAATACATAAACTATATTATCCATCAACAGAATCAATAAAGTTAGTAAAAACCTCAACAAAATTGGTAATTTAAGTCTATATTTGAATGTTCAATTGTCTCAATTTTGATTGTAAAAGAAAAATTCACTGTTACTTTGTACATATGTTTAACTTCACAATTATGCCTATTTCAGCTTTTTCTTAATGAAACATTTTTAATGCAAATAATCACTTCCTTCACAATGTAGAAACTCAACTAGGATGGAATTTGCTAAAAGAAACATGGTTAATTTATCATTCCAGAACACATTAGTCTTTGTCCTAGCTAAAGCTCAATGGCAGTCCATTTGCAGTCCATCATTACAGATTATGATTCCAGAAAGAAACTTCTATCATTACATCTCTTTTTTATAACTTAGTCCAACATACCTTGGTTCATGGTAGTTGAGATAAGAATAATGTTCAAGTAGTTTCCATGTAATTCCATTATCATAAGAATAATGCAATAAAACACCTTCTCCTGGTTGGTTGGGGGCTTTGCATGTACTCAAAACAGATTTGCTTCCTAGTCTTAATGTAAACTGGAGAAACCTAAGTAAAAATTAATTTATGTAGATTAGCAAGTATACATAAACATTTCAAAATATTATATTCATTACTGCTTTTAAAACGACTTCCAGGCAAGTTTATATGAGCTTCCTATGCTGTTTTGTGACTGACTTTCCCTCCCTTTAATGCCAGTGTGGAATGTGTGTACATATATGTATATATATATATATATTATATACACACACACACATAGATGCAAATATGATATGTAAAAAAGGAATGCATATGTTTTATTTGCATTTATAAAAATATACATGCACACATAAATGTGTGTATATGACATATACACATTTAAGTGCCAATCATCACTACATTGCATTATTTATTAGATTCTGGGGGAAGGGAAGACATGGAATGGATATAATCAGCCACCACAAGCTGTCAAATAAATAAAACTACATAAATAATTAATTAGCACTTGGCTCTGGCACACATTTTTTGATGCTAACGTTTCATATTTTTCCATTTGGCTGGTAATAAATACCCTGAAGTCATTTGTTAAGCATGTGAATTACAAAAAAACAAAGGATGGATTAACCCCAAATTAACCTTTGTCTCTAAACTTAATTATGATTTAGAGAAAGGTTAAAGTGACATTTTATGTAAATAAGAGAAAATTTGAAAATACATAGATCAGGAAATCAAATTAGTTATATCACTTTGTCATTCATTTCTTAGCTCACCTCGACTGTGAGCTGTCAAGAAAGGATGTAATGAGCTGACGCCTCCCATCTTTATTGAAAACCAATGCCTTTCCACTGGCTAAGACACCACATCCAAAGCTAACTTCAGCACCACGGATAGAGTAAAAGTTGTGGTAAGAGGAGAGCCGAGAACTTCCAAAGCTTTCAGAGATGAACATTGGGAACGTTTGGGATGCCATTTCACAAGCTGGACCTGAAAAGCCAGGGTCACACCTGTCAGAGAAATACAAAAAAATTAAATATTCAAACCTTGTTGCTTTCAAATTTAATGTTTTGCTTTTTCAGAGATTTTTATGAATCTACTTTGGGGAGAATAAAGTCAAGTATTTGATTGAATGGTAAGTAGAACTTCTTAGCCTTCAGAGAGTTCTGAATCTGAAGAGTCAGCAGGGTCTTGATGATTGTAAATACCCTAACAGAACATATTCTTGGTGGAGCAGTACTATAAAAAGGTTATGATTAAAACAATAATTCATTGTGCATCTTCAATAAATTCTACATAATTTTCCTACATATATACCTATATTCATGTATACTCCTATCCTGAAATCACTTAATAAAGGTGCAGTCTGCAAAGTATGTAATTTGTTTCAGGGTGATGAATATCAAAACTACATAAATTCTATCAACAGGAGACTTCTTTCTGTGGTATATTTGGCAAAAAATTGAAAGTCTGTAGACAATATTTTACATGTAAGTGGTGTATTTTCAGCTAGGTAAAATGTAATGATTATGCTTTAACTTGGAAAGTATTTAGGAGTTAAAATCATATTACTTGGGATTGAAAAATATAATTGCATTCCCTTCTTTAGTTTCCCTCTTTTGACTCTTTAAAATCCACAGAATACCAACAATTTCATGGGAAAACACTAACCGCTAACCCATGTGGATATCTTTATTAGAAATTAGGATTCCAGATAATTCGGTCAAGATGGCAGAGTAGGAACAGGACTTCTGGGTGGCTCCAGCTCTTACTTACTCCAATTCACATAAAAGGTGACTCTGAAGAAACTCTGGAGCTATAGAACCCACAAAATGACACAGAGAAGCTGACCTCCTACTGAAGACAGCCTGGCAGGTGAGTAACAAGTGGCCAGCACAGAGCTCTGGGAGCCAACCCTGGCCCCACACTAAGCCAGAGGTTTTAGTCTCAGGGTGAGCCTGACCAGCCTTGGCTGGAGGGACTTCAGATAACCAGCAGCTATGGTGGTTTCCAGAATTATCAACACATAGATACTAAGGACACAGTTAGAGGACAGTGCAGTGTGGACTTTGGGATCCAGGAGTTGGGAGTAGTCAGCCTTTGCCCCTGGGGTGAGAAGCTGCTGAGGCATCTGGGCCATGCAAGCTGCCCATATGGCAGCTTCAGCTCCTGGCCTGCAGACTGTAGGGGGACCAAGCGACCAGTCTGAGGGGTAATAACTCTTGCTTTAAGCTGCTTGGATCTGGATTGTGGTCTAGGGTGGAGGTCCTGGGGTGCGTGACCAGTCTGCCAGAGCATGTGGAGGTTTCAGAGAGAGCGCCCAAATAATACCTTCAGCAGCTGAGAAAACCCCAGCATTTGGTTCAAAGCTCCCCTGTCTGGCAGCAGAGTCCTAATGTGGCAAAAAGCCCAAAAGTCAACTAATTGAGTGGCAACATGAGCAAATGAGGGAAGAAAAGTAAACAGCAACCCAACTTTACACTCCTACTTTGGGGACAAAAAGGATCAAAGCATGGAACAGGAAGAAGACAGTGAAGTCAGAACTCCTACACCAAAAGCTTCCAAGAAAAATATGAACTCGTTACAGGCCACAGAGGACCTTAAGAAGGATTTTGAAAATCAAATAAGTGGAGGAAAAATTAGGAAGAGAAATGAGAATGGTGCAAGAAAATTATGAAATTAGAGTCAACAACCTGACTGAAGAAAATAACACCTTAAAAAATAGACTAACTCAAATGGCAAAAGAGTCTCAAAAAAGCAATGAGGAAAAGAATGCCTTAAAAAGTCAAATTTGCCAGATGGAAAAGGAATCTCAAAAGCTCACTGAAGAGAATCATTCCTTCAGAATTAGATTGGAGCTAATGTAAGCTAGTGACTTTATGAGAAATCAAGATACTATTAAACAGATCCAAATAAATGAAAAAAAAATAGCAGGCAATATGAAATATCTCATTGGGAAAACCACTGACCTGGAAAATAGATCCAGGAGAGATAATTTAAAAATTATTGGACTACCTGGAAGCCATGATCAAAAAAAGAACCTAGAAATCATCCAAGAAATTCTTAAGGAAAATTGCCCTAATGTTTTAGAACCAGAGGGCAAAATAGAGGTTGAAAGAATCCACTCATCACTTCCTGAAAAAAAATCCCCAAAAGAAAACTCCTAGGAATATTATAGTAAAGTTCCAGAATTCCCAGATCAAGAAGAAAATATTACAAGCAGCCAGGAAGAAACAATTTGAATATTGTGGAAACACAATCAGGATAACACAGGATCTGGCAGTTTCTACACTGAGGGATCAAAGGGCTTGGAATATGATATTCCAGAGGGCAAAGAAGCTGGGATTAAAACCAAGAATCACCTACCCAGCAAAACTGAGTATCATATTTCAGGGGAAAATATGGTCATTAAGTAGAATAGAGGACTTTAAAGTATTCTTGATGAAAAAAACCAGAGTTGAATAGAAAATTTGACATTCAGGTACAAGAAGCAAGAGAAGCATGAGAAGGTAAACAGCAAAAAGAAATCATAAAGAACTTATCAAAGTTGAATTATTTACATCCCTACATGGAAAAAAGATAATTGTAACTTATGAAACTTTTCTCAGCATGAGAACAGTTGAAGGGAATAGAAAAGTGTGTGTGTGTGTGTATGTCTATATAGGAGGGTATATGGGTGTATGAATACATATGTGAATATGTGTATATATATACACAGGTATACATAGAGGACACAAGACCAATTGAATAGGAAGGGATGATACTTAAAAGGTGAAATTAAGAGATGAGAGAGGAATGTAATGAGAGGAGATGGGGAGAGAAAGAATGGGATAAACTATCTCATACAGAAGAAGCAAAGCAAAAAAAGATTAGAATGGAGGGGAAGAACAGGAAGGCAAAAGGGGATGGGTCAACCTTATTCTCATAGAATTTGGCTTAGGGAGGGAATGACGTACACACTAAATAGGGTATTTCACCCTACAGGAGACTAGGGGGGAAGGGGATGAGAGGGGAGAAGATGGAAGAGAGGGCAGGCTGGGGGGGGGAGGGAAGTTGTAAGCACCCACTTTTGAAAAGGGACAGGATCAAAGTAGAGAATAGAACAAGTGGGAGGTGGGATAGGAGGGAGAGAAATATCATCAGTCTTTTACAATATATCCACTACAGAAATATTTTGCATAGCTACACATGTACAACCTATACTGAATTGCTTATCTTCTCAGTAAGGGTGGGTGACAAGGGAGAAAGGAATTGAATATGGAATTAAAAGTTTTAAAATCAAATGTTTAAAATATATATACATATATATATATACTATTATTAATATTATTTTACATGTAACTGGGAAATAAGACATACAGGCACTGGGGCATAGAGATCCACCGTACCCTACTGGAAAGTTGGAGGGAGTGTGGGAGAAGATATGGGAGAGAGCAGATTGGAGGAGGGGATATGTAGTAGGATTGCTATTTTGGGGCAGTGGGTAGGGGAAAAACAGGGAGAAATTTTGTAACTCAAAAATCTTGCGGAAATGAATGATGTAAACTAGAAGTTAATAAAGCATTTGATTAAAAAAAAAGAAGGAAAAAAAAGAAATTAGGATTCCAGGGCAGTTAGGTGGTGCAGTGAATAGGGCACCAGCCCTGGAGTCAGGAGGACCTGAGTTCAAATCTTGCCTCAGACACTTAACACTTCAAAAGAAACAACAAAAACTAGCCGTGTGGCCTTTGGCAAGCCACTTAATCCCAATTGTCCTTCAAAAAGTAAAAATAAACAAAAAAAGAAATTAGGATTCCTGGTTGGTGGAGCTCCAAGACAAAAATGCCACCACACACTTGTGTTTGTGAGCATGTTCTGTTTTTATATGAACTGACTTATGCACTTGAACCAAACTCAAGAAACCATTATCTTAAATGTATTTTTACTTTAACAGTGGGAATACCAAAGATTTGAAGGGAATTATCTTTAAGTGAGAGTTGTGGTGCAGTAAACATACAATTGGCATGCCATTAAGAAGACCTGGGATGGAGTTCTGCCTCTTACACTTAATGCTAGTGACCACTAGCAAGTTACTATACTTCATAGTGACCCAGGCAACTATCTAATATTATAAGTTGCAGACCAGGGGCCAGTAGGCATCGCTAAATTAAGTTTCCCACTGGCAATTCTATAGACCAATGAAATCATGGGTTTTGTGATTTCGAAACAAAACCCAACAAAACCAACAAAACACCACGGAAATATTTCTTAGCCAGAAACTCATTTGCATATTTTTTCTATTTGCTACTACCTTCTTTACTATTTTTGGGGGGTATTTTTTTGCCTTTCCTATAAGAATGCTGAGATTTCAATATAATTCAGCTTACTACAGAATGCAATTTGGAAGAAAGTAACTCTTTTTGGGGGTCTTTTTGGAAAGGGGAATGCAGGGCAATTGGGGTTGACTTGCCCAAGGTCACACTGCTAGTAAGCGTTGTGTCTGAGGTCACATTTGAACTCAGGTCTTCCTGACTCCAGGGCTAGTGCTCTATTCACTGCACCATCTAGATGCCCCAGAAAGTAACTTTTTGTGGGATTCTATTCAAGTTACTTATATATCCAAAAGATATCTCAGAGTCAAAAGGAACTGACTCCTTCCCCACCCCCTCCAATAACTCAATCCTATGGCATGTGCCCAAAGAATGATACCATAGGTGGTCATAAGATTATGAGTAGTTTCCAATTAAACTATGAATATTTTGCCTGAATCTACATAGTCTCAAACACCCCAAATGACAGCAGTCATTACAAACTATTTTGTCTGGCATTCAGGTCCCTCCATTATCTGACATTAACTTATCCTTACAATCTCACCAATCATGTACTCCACCATTCCAAAAAAACTTCACTTTCTTATCTCTCTGCCTTTGCTCACACCATTCCCTATTCCTAGAATGTCCTTCCAAGTTTCACCTAGAATCATTTCCCATTCAACTCGAATGCCACCTCTTCTATGAAATTTTTTGACGCCCCTAGTTATTTCTTACCTTCTTATTCAGACCTCACATGGAACCTTGAATTCACTCATTTCACAACACTATATCACAACTGGATTTCCTGTGTGCTTTAAAGTTTTCAAAGCATTTTATGAATATCGTAATATTTGGTCTTCATAATAATTCTAATAAGGCAAGGATTACAGATATCCTCATTTTATAGATGAAGGAACCAGGGAGAGAGGTTAAATAATTTGCCCATGGTTGTGCAGTAAGGTCAAGGGTTGAATTTGAAACCAGAGGGCACTTGATTCCAAATCCAGGACCCTTTCTACTATACCATGCTGCCTCTAACTTTGCATTTTGCACCCCTGTCAGTGCATTCTGGGTAGACATGGATCCTGCATTCTATTATATTTGTAGCTTCCACAGTGCCCACATCTTGCACACATCAGTTGGATAATACATGCTCATCAAATAAATTACAATAGCAGAATCATCTAAAAGCATATTGCTGATTGTGGGCATACATGTATGGCTGACACCTTAGGCAGTCCATTTTTCCTTTCCACTATAAATAGAAATCTGATGGAAGGGTATTTAGGAATATTCCAGTGTATCCAAGGAAATTTAGCAATGGAGTATAAAATTAATAGAATTGTACGTGATGAAATTTTATGTTAATGTATCTTAGGTTTTGGAAGCCAGAGATAAAAATCTCAAGTGTTTATGACATTTGCTAGCCATGGAACCTTGGGTGCGAAAATTAGTCTCCTGAGTCTTAGTTTCTTCATTTATGGGTAGTAGTGCTTGGAATACATACCTGATAGAGTTGGTCTTAGGGAAACATTTTGCAAAACCCAAAGCACTATATAATAGTAATGATTAGATTAAATTACTACTCATATTTCTGTTTAAAGCAATTATTTTAACACTGATATTTATTTTAATAAAATCTAATCAATGCTATATGGAAGTTTTTGAAGAAAAATTCATTGATGATACTTTATGAATATTTTCTTATAAATAGCACTTTCTAGCATATTGGATAAAACATCAAGTTTTAGACATAAAATTAATATTTTTCAGGAATTGCAGAATGAAGAAAATATTAAATGATTATTTTTGTTACATTATAGGTAACTTAAAAGGAGAAGAGATTAACCATGTAGAAGTGTGATATAAATGAAACCTGAGAAAATTATTCAAGTAATCATGTCTAGATGTGAGAAATCTGCTTTTTTTTTTTTTGCCAAGGCATTTATTTAAGATGATATTTGGTGTAAATATTATGGATCAAATTTTACTTTTCTTCCTGAAAACCAATGATCATAGATTTATCATGAGAAAGGAATTGAGATACCTTCAAATCCAGTCCTTTCATTTTACTCACGAGGAAACTGAGCTCAAGAGAGGTGTAGTGATTTGCCCAAGATGCAGGATTCAAACCCAAGTCCTCAGACTCAAATGTTAGCATTCTTTCCATTAAACCATGCTTGTCTGCTCTTAAACCTTCTTCACATCTTTGTAACTTATTGTATTCTTAAATATTCCCTTTTAAATGGAACTCTTTTTGATTGGAAGCTGGATGGTTGAAAAGATTTTGAAATGTTGGCATAGGCTATCCATTCTCATAAATGTCATGTCTAAGGCATGCAGTGACGCTCTTGAATGACCATGATGAATATCCCCTAAATTATTCACTATAGGGAGGATGAGGCAAAGCAGGATGGATAATCAGATAGACAAAAATAGAAATGTATATAGGTCAAATACAAAAATTAGAAATTTAGCAAATGCTTATTGACCTATGCATTGCATTAATACACAGCTGCACATCGCTTAAATACTACTTAATAAGCAAATTTGAGGCATATAGATATTTCTCTTTGGTTCAAATACCAATATGGAGCATAGGAGTTTATCCATTAAATTACTAATGTGCTACTATTTAGATTATTATTATTATTTTTTTACTATTTAGATTATAATGTCTCTGATGCCAGAAGAAGGTGTTCAGCATGTTGGGCAGACCTCAGGAGATTTTCTGGAAGGGCTTATACAAGAGTCACACAGGTTGAGAGGTGATATAGAGGTTGCAATCTGCATTACTACAGGCAATATCACATTGATGAGATCATCAGTCAAAGGAAACATCAAAGTTTATATGGCAAATACAGAAGAATTTCCTAAAGAAACCAGTATCACAAAAAAATGTAAAGGGAAAATGACTCACAAGAGCTAGGTGGAATAGCGGCTAGTTTTGTACTTAGATTAAGGAAGATCACAGTTTGGATCCTGCTTTATATGCTTACTAGCTGTGTGGACACAATTCACTTAAACCCTCCAAGCCTCAGTTTTCTCATCTGTAAAATGAGGATAATAGGTACTACTTCCCAAAGTTACTGTGAGGATAAAATAAAAAAATAATGTATGTGAAGTGCTTCACAGACTTTAAAGCACTATATAAATGCTAGCTATTATTTGCTAATATATAGCATTTATAGTATTCCCCCTACTGTACTTTAGAATAATCTTTAAAAAATTCTAGATTTGTAAGATTTTATTTTGCTTTTATCATTATCAACATCAACTGCTAAACTTTCTTCTTCTATACATTTAAGCCACTTCACATATTATTTACATAAAAGATTAAGAAACTAAACTAATTAAAAAACTGTATGAAAGCAGAAAATATATTAGAAGATCCACAAACAAGTTTCCTTGAAAGCAAAAAGGACTTACAGATGAGACAAAATATTTATTTTCTCATTAGAGTTGCCAAATTACACCTGTTAGGTCCATCCTGAATTATTTTGTTTTCTGGATACATGAGTAAGTGGTTGTTTTGCAGCTAATTTAGAAAACACGTTCATATTAATTTTTAAAAATGACTCAAGAACACTCAAAGAATGACCCAAGTTAACAGAAGGACAACATAATGCTTTGAATTAGTATGTGGTAAGTACAGTGAAAAGTATCTGAAATTCATTAGATTATAAAAAGGAATACTTGGCTAATTTTTTTTTAGATTTAGCATATAGAAAACTATGAAACACACCTCCACTTACAAAGAATACATAGTAATAATAATTTTATAGCAGTGAATTTATGTTCAACAGTTTGCATTTGTCCTTGGTAGAACCCAACCAATGTAACCTGAAAAAGCATACCAATTTCTGACTGGCAACATAAATTACATGTTTTTTTTTAAAACCTATAAATATCATTAGTATGCTTACTTGCAGCCATTTCGAGTACATTGTCCTCTTCCAGAGCAAAATTTGAGGCATGATGGACCGATATAAACTGCCAAAGGAAAACAAAGGTTTGTATAAATAAAGGCTATATTATTGGAAAACCTAAAACCATCACCCACATGTGGAATAATTTTACGAAACAGAAATCTGAAGTATTGTACTTTATATGTATAGAATATGGCCCCTATTTGTGGAAGTTCAGGGAAACTGAAAGTGACATATGGTATGTTCTATGACAAGTTAATTGTTTAGGTTACAAACTTGCTAGAGTTCACCGACAATGTTTTCAAGATTTTGATATACATTGCATAGAGTAGAAGACACTTTTGATTTTGACTCTCCTTTGTACAATCTATTTCCCCCAAACTACTTAGAACAAAATATGTTTTTTATTACTAGTCACTATATTTTTATAAGGATTATATTTTTTCTTGGGGAGAAGAAGAATGCTACAAAGGAGCATCTGGACATGTCAGCAAAGGATCAAGAAGAGATAGATTTTCTTGAAATTTCCAACTCAATATATGATCACAATTGGCCAACAAATTAGTTACTATTCTTAAATATATTTCTGAATATTAATCAACTTGGGGAGAATAACAAATCTTTTGAAGGGTTTAAAAACACCCACCGCCCCAAGGATGTTGACATAATATATTCTGTTTTTCAGTCACAGTATTCCACTGATTATGTGAAGGTTCAAATTAAAATTCAGATCATAAATTCAATGGTTCTTTTTTGAATTTGGTACTTTGGAGGTCATTAAGTCCAACTTCCTCAGAAAACTGAGCTAAAGAGAAGTGAAGTCACTTGCTAAGTGCCACAGAGCTAGTTAGTATCTCAGCTGAGATTTTAGCTGTGTCTTACTCCCTCCCAAATGCCGTGCCCTCTATACATGACATCATGTTACTTCTCAACATTGGGAACTAGGAACACACCAGTGTCTATAAGAAATAAGGCTGTAAGTTACAAACTCTACATAAAACTTGGATGCTTTTTGTTTTCTCAGTATCAAACCCAAGCCTAACCCCAAGACTATGCTTTTTTGTTTATTTTTTACCTGCTCTTCAAGGTTTGCTTGAATCTGGTACCACTTTCTGCTTCTTGTCTAGGCAAAACCTTTTTCTTCTGGACCTAGCATACCTGGTAGCTGAGCATCCCGTATCACCCACTGCTAATTGGAAGTTCACAGTTGAAGTCTGGCCATTCTGCCTGTATATTTCCTAAATGTGAATCTTCCAGCTTTTGCCTTTTCTCATTTCCCAACCTTTGCCAAAAAAGACTTTTGAGCCTTGTTAATGGTATGGTCCTACCTTGGCCTTGCCTCAGGATAGAGTGGGATTGACAAAACACTGGCATAAGTTTTTGTACTTGCTTTTTGGATGGATGAAGCTGATGACAAATATAGTACTTATATGAAGCATAAGTAGCTCTTGGCTGCTGCAATGGACTACAGAATATATCTAATTAGTACTCAGGAAAGTGAAGCCAAGGAAATAATCATTTTCAGTATGTAAATGGTTAACATTTTTCTCCCCAGAGAAAATCTAATTCAGTGACATAAGGCATATATGTCTTATGGTTTTTAGATGGGCTAATTTGTTGTGTAGTTCAGCACAGCCTAGAGGTGACACCAGGTAGTTCCCCAAACCTACTAAAGTGGGCATACAGAGTTAAAAAAGTCACTGATTCTAGTGTTTAAAAAGTTTCTATCAGAATGAAAAAGTGAATACCTCCAAGGCAGTAACTAAAGTTTAGTTTTAAGAAAAGTGTTCTTTGTCACCACAATTTTTTAAACAAGAGTTTTAATGGATTAAAGAATCATTTTAGGTTGCAAATTTTTTTGATGATGAACAAATAATTTTTTATTTTTTGAGGGAATGGAAGAAAAAAGTGTATTTTCCCCCTGTATCACCAGTCTCATCTTTTTTCTCCCAGAAGAATGACAACAAATTTATCCCAAACTTATTAACAAACAAGTGGATTTTTCCTCTTTGTAAGCTAGACGCTAGTTTTAGATACCAATATGGTTGTTTTGCTATTTGTAGGAAGTTTCTTTCCTTATAAAAAAAAGAGAGGCAATGTGGCAATCCAGAAAAAATTTAGACCTAGAGTCAACATCTGGGTTTCAATCTCATTTCTCCCTGAATTTCTGTCTCCCTGCTTGTAAAACTGAAGTCAGAATTCTTGCATAACCTGTTTTACAGCATCATTATAAGGATAGTGCTTTGTAAACTTCAAAATTCTATAAGTAAATTGTAATTAAGCAACATAGATACTGAATCTGACTTCATAATAATAGAATACACACACACACACGTCTGTGTATACACACATATACCCATATGCTTTTATGTGTATATATCCCTAACAAAATTCTGACATCTACTGACATCTACCAATTTGCTTTTCTTCACAATTATATTATTCTAACATATAATTTTCTATTTTCAGAAAGGACTCCAAATCAGAAGGAATAAGGAAGGAAAAAGGAATCATTCATTAGTGAATTCTCACAGAGTCCCTGAAGGGGGAAAGTGTCATGTTCTCCATCTTACAGATAAGACAGAGAGTTGGTTATTGTTGTTATTTGCAGGGAATTGCTTAGGTTGAGCCCTGAGGCAGTGCCTTGCCTTGGTTGAGAATAGAATTTAATATTCCCTGCTTCCAGGTTTGCATTAAGGCAACACTATTACCTACATTTCATTTGTTTCAACTTACAGTGACAATGCATAGACCATTGGGGGCAGATTAGGTACTTAACAAATACTGACTATAAGCAGGACACTCATTACAAGATCTTCCCCAATGAGTTACCTTGACTTTTCTGTATTTGGAATTTCATATATTTTAATAAATTCATCTTCAGAGAGGTCCCCAAATTCAATTCAATTCAACAAGCATTTATCTTGTGTCTAAGGCATGCAGCACACTGTGCCATAAAAAATTTGGCTAAGAAAAGGCTGTCAGTCTCATGGAGTTTATATTCTAGTAAGGGGGTCAGAAGCATACATAGATAACTAAAACACACTAGTACTTGGTTAATGCATTAGAGAGTTGTGAAACCATGTACTATGAGAGCCCTGAGGGTGAAGGTTGCTACCAATCAGAAAAGGCTTAATGGTAGAGGAAGCATTGGAACTGGACTTTAAAAGACAAGCAGAAATGCAACAGGTAAAGACTGGAACATGGATGTTTCAAGCATAGGTAAAAACATGAGCCAAGGTATGGAGGCAAGGTAGTGCAACATGTATTTGGAGGCCAGAGATCGGTTCAATTTGCTTGAAACACAAAATGAATGATGGGAAGCAATATTAGAGAAAGTGGGGAATGTAAGTTAACATTACATTGTGGGATGCTAGGAAAAGATTAAGCTTTAGTTGGGAGCTACTGAAGGCTGAATTTCGTGGTGAGACCAGAACTGTACATGAGAAAGAGAAGTCTGGTGGAAATATTAAGGAAGGATTGGAGGGGTTGTGGGAGGGGAGGCAGGAAGTCCTATTAAGAGTCTATTGCAATAGCACAGCTGGTCTACATTGGAGTGGTGGGCATGGGAATAGAAAGGAAAGGACATTTGTGAGAGACGTTGCAGATAGTATAGATGGCATATTTACACTCTCATGAATCATTTAGGCTTTGCATTTTGTTATAGTGATGGTGTTTCTTTATGAAGGTCTTCTGTGTTTAGCATATAAGCATCCCAGATGTTGTGGCAGCCACTAAGAGAAGAATAGGCCTTATTTTAATAGCACAGCGTGGAATATATTTATGTTAATTCGATGTAAACACTTGAAGGGAATGCTAGGCTATCCCTTGTCATCAAGCCCGCGAGTTTGAGTTTTGGGACTTTAAAAACATTTTAATTATGTATGTTGCAAAATACCAGGACCTTTTATTGCTGACGCCACTGCCTTTTCTGATTGCTCATCCCTGGGCTTCCTAACAGAAAGCATAGACACAAAGGAAGAAAGAGTGTTTAATGAATCGCAGGCCTATAACTTCCAAATGTGATGAAGTCTGTGCTGAACTAACAAGTGCAGGAAGAGTTTACATCAATGGTATGTGATTATAATAGGCATAAATACTAACTATTATCAATCGCCCACATGTTTCCAAGGATCGGGCCCATTTGTCTCCAGCGAATCCTGGTGTCCTTGGTGAGTGCTGCATTAGGGAGGGGGATCGTTATTCGGTTCCACCTGCAAGAAATTGAACACACAAAATTTAATTCATGGCTAAGTTCAAATTTTCATCAGTTACTTTAACCACAAGATATTCTGCATGTATCAGATATAACTATATTGCTAATAATCTCTTTTTAATCCCCTTAGATATCCATGCAAAAATAACTCTGGATTAGAAATCAAGATCCTAGTTTAGGTCTGCCATTAATTACCTTTGTGACCCTGGACAAGTCATAGCCTCTCTGGACCTCAGTTTCCCCATATAATTAGAAGGCTGAACTATATGATCTCTAATGACCCCCTCAGCTCCAACATTATTAACCTTTGACTAAATTATTCTGTGTCCAAATTTATTAGGGATAAATTTTAACTGTGTGGTCCAACAATCTATTAACTTATTATGACCTCTCTATTGACCTAATTTATTATGCATCTGAATTTGTTATTAATGATCATTTTAAACAGTTACATACTTGCTAAAATGTGTTTCATGTTAAAAAGGTAATGTTCTTTCCGATTACCAGTTTTATCTTGTAGAACTCTGAGGTTCAAATACATTCTTTATTTTTAAAGTTGGTGTGAAATCCCTAGATAGATTGCCTACAGCTGCTGTGTAGAGACAGGATGTCTACTCACAACTTATCTCAGGAGAATGCCATATAGCTCACATCATCCTTCTCAAGGTAAAGCATATTAACTAGAAGTTAGGAAATAATCTATTTGTATGGCCATCTTTGACTTTCTACCTTTTGAAAACTGGTAAGTGGGCAGCGAGGTGCTACAGTGGATAGAGTGCCACGCCTGAAGTTAGGAAGACTCATCTTCATGAGTTCAAATCTGGCCTCAGACACTTATTAGGTGTGTGACCCTGGGAAAACAACTTAACCCTATTTGCCTCAGTTTCCTTCATCTGTAAAATGAGCTGGAGAAGGAAAGGCAAGCCCCTCTAGAATCTTTACCAAGAAAACCCCCAAAAGGGTCATGAAGAATTGGACACAGCCAAAATGACTAAACAGCAAAAAGCATTCTGCTTGTGTTTGTATTTTAGGTACTTTTAGGGTTACTCCACAATATTTCTAACTCTCGTGATGCTTTACAGTGATCAGAGGGGCATAGATTTAGAGCTAAGAGATCTTAGAGGCCACAAAGTCCAACATTCTCATTTTACAAATGAGGAAGCTGTGACTGGAAAGAGTAAGAGACTTGTCTAAGGTCACACAGCTAGTAAGTGTGGGAGACAAAATTTGAATTCAAGTCTTCCTGGCTTCTAGTCTTTTGCTCTGTCCACTTTGTTTCCTGCCTGCCTCAATGCCCAGTCCATAAAGCAAAAACGTATAACTATGTGAGCATGAAAATAAGAAGGGGCTGGCAGTCTGATAAAGATGGCTGCCCAAATAAAGGCAGGCTACCCAGCTCCTGCACAGAGCTAAGTCAAATGGGAGATTGGATTTAGTGTGAGTTATAAAATGTTGCCACATTACATTTAATGCAGGTCAAAATCCAGTCACTACAAAGTGTATGAGCTGGCCTAGGGCCTTCCCAAACTGCCATATTAGAAATCTGCACTTGCTTATTGTCATGCTTGGAAACAATGTGCTACCTGGTGCCATATTCACAACAGTTGTGTAAAGATTTCTGAAGAAGAATCCGTAACAAAATGCAAAAAAGAGAAAGAATACCTGAGACAAAAACAATAATAGTGTAGAAAGAGAGAGAAAATGTCTGTTGTTCCATTATAGCAAAAAAAAAATTGATATAATTGAAAGGCATGAATATGGTCACAGTAATTCTAAGATAGGACAAGATGTGGACTTACCTGACAATACAGATTATTAAAAATGCAGGCAAAATAAAAGAAAAAAGCAAATCTGTGCCAGCTTCTTGTGGTTTGCAAACAACTACAAGCCAAAGAAATGTCTAGGGATAAAGATGGAGTGTCTTTTAGTAGTATTTATTGAAGATTGCAATAAAAAATGCAGAGCAGCTATTCAGATACATGCCTCAAGTTTAAGACAGTGAAAGAAAATGGAAATTAAGTAGAGAATGAGGACATTTCTTCTGAAAATACCAAATGGTTTGATCACTTTAAAAAACTGAGCTCAACTGAATAATGTTAAAATGACCAAAGATGGTCGCTGCAGATGAAGACACTCTGGGATGTTGCTTTGGAGAAAATAGTTGAAGAAGGCAGATATGCTGATCAACAATTTTTTTCATGTGGATGGAATAGTCTCATTCTGGAAAAGGTAGGCTTTCAGAATTTACATTTTAAGGAGAAAAAAAACACCTCAAACTTGACTTAAAGTGTCTAAGGTCACTGATAATTTTTTAGGAAGGTAACGCAAAAGAGATTTTAGTTTAAAACTGAAGTTTGCTCATCAGTCTTCCAATCCTTGTACTTTGAGAAGCTATAGCCACTGATCACTTCTAGTTCTTTGGTGGCTAAGTAATAAGCATGGGTGATGAAAGCAGTTCTCAAAGATGGGTTCTCACATCATTTTAGCCCAGCTGTTGCAAAGTATCTCAAGGATGACAATATTACATTGCCAGACAGCATTACTGATCTTAGATAATGCCCCAGGTCATTAAACTATACTTGTGTATGAGTTGATCATGCAAATTTACAGATAAACTGATCTGTACTGATCAACATATGTGTGAAGATTCACAGAAGGAGAAGTCTACTTCAGTCTACACTGCTCAAATATTTTAAATTACAATGATGATGTTTTCATCATATCCTAAATGTAGGCTTATTTTTAAGTGGGATATTTAGTAATTTTAAATGTTTTTAATTTTGCTTTTGATAACTACTATATTATTTTATAATAAACTTCAGCCAGAATGTATTTTTCTTATCTTTTATTATTATATTATATTAGCAAACATGAGAAAACTTATTTTAAAAATTTTACATTGAACATTTCTATTGAGTTGGAAACAATGACTATATTTTACATACAATCACAATTCTGAATTCAAATAATGTGGCTATTTCATGGGATTCAATATTTGCCCTAATTGGGATCTAGCTATTCCTACTCCCAGTAAATACCTGAAATTTGCAGTAGACTAAATGATGATCAAGAAATTCAATGAGAAGAAACAACAGCAAGTTATCTCTTTCATTCCTGAGCTATGGAAAAAGTTTGTCAGAAGCTAATGGACTGAAGGAAGAAGCTGCCACATAGTTAATACCACCTTAAGCAAAAAAGATGGCAGCCTTTGAGCACAGAGATGGTCATAGTCCACAGGGATCTGTGGCTGAATGTAAGAGAGCTGAATGCTTCTCTTAGAAAGGCTCAGTGTATTTGGAACACTCCATGGTGGTTGTAAACCCACAGTGGGGATGCTGAAAACTAGAAGGAGAGGCAGTGACCAATGGTGTGCAGCAACCCTTTGATGATGACATCCCAAGTACCCAGGGTCTCTGACATGTATAGCACAATGTCTTGAGAAGTCATATAGGATCCTGCTGATCCAACTCTCAGAGTCTCAAAGACACAGGAGATGGGAATCTATCATGGAAGGTGAAGGTCAGTGCAGGAACCCAAGTGTTCCAGGGCAAGATTATGTAGGGCTGGAAAAACCCATCAGAAAGTACAACAGGAAACAGAGTTTGTCCCTGAGACAAAGCTCCAATTTGGGAATTAGAGAGATGAGTAAACCAAAGTAGACACTAATCAATTTAAAACATTATGGTAGTTCTAAGGATGACTCAGAGTCCATTCAAGAACGAGAGAGCATCTCTGAAACAACTGTAAGCAGAGATTCAAAGGAAGAAATGTATTTTCCATAAAAATTACATGAGTATCTATAAAAAGTAAAATAAGAGATTAAAAAAAACATAAAATCTCTGGAAGGAAGAACTGGAAGGAGGATTAGCTCAGAAAAGAGTAAACCTTAACCCAAAAATGGAACACCTGAAAACTAGAATAGGCCAAATATAAATCAATGATTACATGAGATAGCAAGAAATATTACAACAAAATGAAAATATTAAAAAGTAGAAGAATATATAAGATATTTGATATTCAAACACTAGACTAAAAACAAGTCAAGGATAAATAGTTTAAGAACTACAAGAACCATTGAAAACAGTGATTAATTATTTAACATATTTAAAGAAATAATAAATGAAAATTACCCATATCTATCAGAATTAGAGGGCAAAGTAAAGATAGAAGGATCCCCAAAAAGAAAAGACCAGGAATATCAGAGCTCCAACAGAAAAGAAAAAAATATTTCAAGTATCCAGAAAGAAGCATTTTAAAGACAAAGGAATCACAATCAGGAACACACAAGATCTGTCAGCTTCTACTATGAATGATAGGAGATGTTAGAATACAATATTGTAAAATGCAAAAGAGAAATGCTTATATCTAAGAACAATAACCTGCAAAGTTAAATATA
The DNA here is from genome assembly GCF_028583685.1 of Petaurus breviceps papuanus. NCBI lineage: Eukaryota > Metazoa > Chordata > Mammalia > Diprotodontia > Petauridae > Petaurus > Petaurus breviceps. The sequence continues at coordinate 21,862,698 of NW_027186540.1, forward strand.
GAATGGTGGCATTGAGAAGTGGGACTTTAATGGAACAAAAATTCTCCAAGCATTTCTGATAAAGAAAAATCCCAAAGCTAAGTGTTAATTTAAAATATAAACACAAGAGTCCAGAGAAATCTAGAGAGCTAAATTTGAGAAATTAGAAGTGTGTGCCAAGGAGAAGGATGAGGTTAGAATTTGTTATTTCTCATAAATGTGGTGTGGGAAAAATACACAAATTTGGAGGAAAAGTTAGATCGCGTGAACCTCACTCTTTTGTAAAATGGTCAAAGGAGGGTTACACACACACATACACACGCAGTTTCATATAGAAATATCTCAAACTCAGTAGAGAAATAAGTGAGAATTAAAAAAATCTAAAAAAACTAGAGTCTAAGGGGTACATTTCATTTGGGGAATAGATAAATTGTGGCATATGAATGTTTTGGAATATCATCTTGTCATAAGAAATGATAAAAGTGATAATTTCAAAGAAACCTAGCTAGTGTGAGCTAATGCAGAATTAAGTGAACAGACTCAGGGGAACAATTTATACTAGGATAACAGCATTGTAAAAACAAACAAACAAACAAAAAACTCAGCTGTGAAAGATTTAAGAACTCTGATAAAGCAATGACCAACCATGTCTGCTGAGGACCCATGAGGAAACACGTTATTTAGTTCCTCACAGAGACATGATGAATGTAAGGTCTAGAAAGATACATACATTTGGACATGGCCATGGAATGCATAAGCTTTATTTGACTGTACTTTTTTGTTACAAGCTTTATTTTTTTCTTCCTGGTTTTTAATTGGGAGAAGATTGAAAAGAAGTGGCTAGGAAAAATGATGCCAAAAAAAAAGGAGGGTCACAAAAATTGTAAAATACCCACAAAAGAGAATACAGGGTGGTTCAAAGGAAGGCACAGATGAGCAGGGAAGTTTGGAGAGTAGCCTATGGAATTTGCTATATATAAATAGAAGGATGCATATATATCCATCCATCCATTCATGTGTGTGTGTGTGTGTGTGTGTGTGTGTGTGTGGTATTGGTATGAAATAGAGATTCACGATTTCATATGGAATTCTCTTTGTGCATTTTGCTCTGTATTTGGAAATGTTTATTGTTTGATGTTTAGTTCAGAATAATTTTCTAAAATAGGAAAGCAGTTGAATAGAAAAAAAGTACAAATCTCCCTTATTATACTTTAACTTCTTGCATCAAAGAAATGGACAAACTACATTACAAGCAATTTGAATTCAATAAATTGGCACTTTAAAAAATAATTATTATTTCTGAACTTCAACTAAAGAAGATTAAATGGAATTTAAGTACTTTTCTTTATTTTTCGGGCCACTTTTCTAAAGTATATTAAAAGAGACACGATGGTTTCTGTCCATTTTTTTAGGGCAGCCAAACATAAAAGTGGAGATTTTTATTCTTTGGCATGTTGAAAGTTTCAAATCTTCCACTATTTTCAGAAAGGATATACTTACCCACTATAGTTTTCAGAAGAATAGACAGTACTATGAGGGAGATGTGGCCCAGCACATATCTCAGGTAAGCATTCAGTGTGAAGCAGAGACCAGGAGCGCCCATGGTTGGTTGAAAATTCTAAGCTGACACTGCCATCAACAAAAGAATCAATGATGAAGAGGGGCAAAGACAAGCAAAGTAAAACAATTCATACCTGACTGAACACAATGCCAATATTTGTTGGACATAGAAAACTCTTAAAGAGGTCTTTTTCAAATAGTTATTTTCCTTTTCCTTGATACACAAACCGCCCTTGATTGACAAATGACCACATTACTTGTGCAAAGATAAATTCAATATTTTCAAGATGGCAAATAATAACCTGAGTTAGAGTACTTGGAATTGATAGATTGGGAGGCAATTACCTCATCTCACATTGCCATTTCATCATGCTAAAATGAGAGTGACATATTCTAAGCCAGAGACAGGACAAAAGCAACACTTATAGTGATCAAGAATGAGCAGTCATGTCTGCCCTTCCGACTGCTAACTGATTTTAGTGACTGTTATTAGGAGGTCACATGTCATTGACATGGGGTCAAGTTTCTCTTAGATTATTTATTTTTCCTTCACTCTGAGCTCTCTCTCCCAGTGGATGGCTTCCACAGCTTATATTGTTATTCTTCTAATCAATTATATTGATATCTTCTGATCTTCTGGTATAACTGAGGCTAGGGTCCTGGGATAAAAAACATAAAGACCCTTAGAGGACAACTAGAATTTTCATAGTAATATTACACACATACATTTGAGAAATGTGTATAATAGAAAATGACTACTAGGCTTATTTATTTATTTTCCAATTTTTAAATTTATTTTTAGTTTTCAGCATTCATTTCCATAAGATTTTGAATTACAAATTTTCTCCCTGTCTTTTCCCTACCCCCACCCCAAGACAGCGAGCCTACTGAATACCTCCCTTCCCCCAACCTGTTCTCTCTTATATCTTCCCCCATCACACCCAGAACTTTCTATTAGGACAAGATGGATTTCTATACCCAGTTAGGCTTATTTATTTTTAAAGTTACCTAATTTTGTGCAAGGATGAGAATATTTTAGCGCTTTACTAAAGTCCAGAAGATTTTACAGAGAAAACACACACAAACACACACACACACACACACAGAGGACATCTCATTTTTAGTTCTTGTAGCCAAATCTATTTTCTCATTTAACGTTAGACTAAAATCTCAGCCTTCATACCTGTTACCAGGCTGATGGGTTCCACATCCAAGGTTGATGGAAAACTGTATCATATGAGATACTGTTGAAGGTAGAACAGGCAAAACATGGACAAAATCTATTGCCCAGACGTTCCTATTATATCCATGGTGATTCTTTTGTCTGAGACAGAACTTTGTGGCAGGAGTCTGAAGCTCAGGGTTGATGACAACAGAAACCAAAGATGGAACCTTTAAAACAAACAAATCCTTTTCAAAAGCAATAATAAACAAGAGATCCTTTGTGTTCCTAGAACATGGCATTAGGGGGAACACATAAGAAGATCACAGTTTCCATACTTTCCCCTTGGTGATTATATAACTCTAATGGACTTAACCATTATCTCTCTGTAGATGCTTCCCAGATCTATAAACGCAGTCCATATCTCTCACCTGAGCTCTGGTTCAACATCTCTGGCATCTCTCCCTAATTGCCTGCTTTACGTTTTCACCTAGATGTCCCACATACATCTCATTTGCTTAAACTTAACATTTTCAAAAAAGAATTAGTTTATCTTTCCCTCTAAATTTGCCCCTGTTCCTAACATTCCTTTTTTCTGTTGAGGGTACCATCAGCCTTCTAATCATCCAGTTTTGCTAAGAGTTATCCCTTTTACTTTCCCTCATATACCTCATAAGCAATCAGGTATGGAGCCTTTTGGGGGAGCTAGGTGGTGTAGTCTGGAGTTGGAAAGCTCATCTACCTGAGTTCAGATTTGATCTCACACACTAGCTGTATGACCCTGGGCAAGTTGCTTAACCTGGTTGGCCTCAATTTCCTCATATGTAAAATAAGCTAGAGAAGGAAATGGCAAACCACTCTAGTATCTTTGCCAAGAAAACCCCAACTGGGGTCATGGAGTCAGACACAATTGAAACCACTGAACAAAATGAAGTCTTTTAGAATCTACCTCCATGACATCTTTCATTTGTCACTGAATCTTCACTCACATGGCTACTGTGTGAGTTTATTTCCTCATCACCACTCACCAGGATTATTCCAATAGTTTCCTAATTGAGCTCTTTGTATATACATAGCCTCCTTCCTCTCCAATATATCTCCTACACTGGCACCAAATTGCTATTCCTCAGGCATCGATCTACTCTCATCACTCCTACTTAAGAAACCTCAATGGATTTCTATTGCCCCTGGGATAAAATATAAACTCCTCTGTTCAGAATTTAGAGCCTTTCACAATCTAGCTCCAAACAATCTTTTCAGACTGACTTTAAATTATTTACCTTCACATATTCTACATTCCAGGACCACTTGCTGTTCTCAGTACATGATATCTGATCTCCCACTTCTGGGCTTTTTCACAAGCTCCCTAAACATTCAGAACACTCTCCCTCTTCACCTCTGCCTTATGGGATCCCTACTTCCCTTCAAGGCTTAGATCAAGTACCATCACCAAAAAGTGTCTTTCCTAATTCTTCTAGTTGTTAATATTCCTAACATTACTCAAAATTTGTATTTATTTTCTCTGTGTATTAATGTATAATATGTGTACTTATTTTCTCTATTGCATTTTATTTATTTCCATATAACTGCTGTTTCACTGCAGCAGAATATAAGCTCCTTGAGGGCAGGGACTGTTTCTTTTTTGTCTTTATATCCTCACACCCCATCATAGTGCCTAGTACAGAGGATATATTTAGTAAATGCTTATTGAATTAAACTGAGGTCATATTCTTAAGGATTCATAAATCTTCCTACTTGAATATGTATTGGTAAAATCATTTCCTTCCTCAGACATACTGATTTTTCTATCTTTACCTGCTTTAACCAGTTCTACTGTGACAGTTTCAAAATAGGAGTGCTTCACAAATACCCTACTGTGAGTCAAATGTTTGCATTCTGCTTAGCTTAAGTCAGAGGAAAGTTGATATATATTGACTTTGATGATATTTGATATCATCAAAAGTTGCCAAAATATGGTCTGTTTTAAGCAGCTCAAAATGTTTTTCTATGTCAGTAGGACCTATGATGGGGTCTGAATGCAAACAAATGGGCAAATTCCCAATCATATATCGTGCTGAGAAAAGGAAAACTGAATTGCTCACACCTTCAGAATATTCTCAAGGCTGTTTTGGTTGGCCTCTTACTGAGCTATTGCTAGTGACAGCATCCCTTCAGAACACTCCAGACCACCACATGTGGGTCATGTTGGTTCTTCTTCCTTCTGTCAGTATCACCCATTCTGTCCTGTCTTTATATTGTGCCTTTCAAATCTTAACTAAGAGCGCACTGGGCAAGAAACATCCTCATGCTCTTTTACAGAGTGTCATCAGTGCTGAATGAAGGCTGACTAATAATGATTGTGTCAGCACAAATAAACGTACAATTAGAAAAAAAACCCTAAAACCCATGACAAGCATCTCATATAATTTTGAAGATGTTTGCAAACAACTAGAGTCAACACCTGTCCTAAATCCAAAGGGCAAAGCAAAAAGGTCGACCTCAGCAGTCCTAATTAGCCAAGAAGAAAGCAACAGTAATAATGATCTGCATTTCTACAATGCCTCTCGTCTAGGGAATCTCAAAATGCTGGATAAATATTAATTATGCCTGATGGCACTCCTGTGGGGCTGCATAATTAGAGATACTTTCAGGGCTTTCAAGGGGACAAGACCAATTGTCACTCAGACTATCAGGTTCTGCCTTCTTTTCTCTGATAATATTTTACCGCTTCCTAGTAAGACCCTAATTCCAAAAGTATAAGAATTAAAAGGGGGCAGCTAGGTGGCACAGAGAATAGAGCATGGGCCCTGGAGTCAGGAGGACCTGAGTTCAAATCTGGCCTCAGACAGTTAACACTTAGTAGCTGTGTGGTCTTGGGCAAGTCTCTTAACCCCAAATGCCCTGCCTTCCCCCCTCCAAAAAGGGAAAAAAAAGAAAACCGTTTAAGAATTAAATGGGTCCACTAAAGGCATTGCCATAAACTACATCACCATATCTCATTTAACTTGAGCATCTTCATTCCTAATCATATCTTATGGGATTGTTGGCAGAAGACATTTTCTCCTTTGTATCTGGGATAGTTTCTATAGATATGTAGCCTGAGAAGAGCCAGGGAAGTTTTATAGGTTGGTTGTATTTACCTTGTAGGATGAATAGGAAAGTGTGTCCAGAGTAATATGCTCTTTTCTTCCTTCAGTCTTTGCATAGAGAACAACATCATTTTCATGGGATTCTCCAGGGTCACAAACTCCTCCTACACAATACATGATTGTTAGGTTATTAACACTTATTTGCATCAATCATCACATAAAATACAATGTTAAATTCCAGGATTATAAAAATAATTGCATCAGGCTGTGATTAAATTATGACCTAAAAGAAAACAAGTGGGAAGGAGACCACTTATGCATGGCTCAGAACAGGATGCAACAAAGATAAAAATCTTGACATAAATAACTATTTGTTTAATGAAATTGAAAGAATAATTTGCTATGAGGAAGTACTGTTTGTATCTTCACCTTTCAACCTGTGGGAAAAGGACTTGTTCAACTTTCTATTAAACCAATTTTGGGGGTTATATTTGAAGAATTTACTGCTAAAGTTCAAAGACCAGTAACTCTTAACAAAATATTCCACTTGATTTTCATTTACAAAGGCTTTCATAAAAATTTACTGTCCCTCAAACTGAGTAACAATAAACTTTCACATTTTAATGCATATTGGAGAATTCATTTGCTAATAATACCACTCTACTTTTGTATGGTGACTTTTAAGTTTTCAAAGAATTCTCATATTATTATCTCACAGGGTGGTTGTTAGAAAAGTGGTTTGTAAAATTATATAAATGTATATTATTTAAAGTGTATAAATAAAATAATATAAACCATTATATAAATAAAGTTATCTTTACAGAGGAAACTTAACATAATCAGGAAAGCCCAAGGTCAAATGCTGTGAAACTGATTAGCTGTGTGACCGAAAATGAGTCTCATGACCTCCCTGAGCCTCAGGAAATGCCCCAACACAAATGTGCTAATTTACAGACTGCTACAATTGGCTTTCGTGGAAGGAGTTTCAATGTGATGATATCATAGAACCTTGAAGTATCTTTTTATGTCATCTAATCTTCACTATAACCCCATGAAGTAAGTATAAGAAGGGCAGACGTTATCTGTCATTCTGTTTACAGAAGGGAAAACGGAGGGTGAGAGTTGTTAAGTAACTTCCTAGATGCACACGGTGTTTTAAAAACAATTGACATCCATTTATTAAGTGCTTACTGTATGCCGGGCATCTTACTAGTAGCTAGGCAAACAGATGAAAAACAAAACAAAACAGTCTTTGCTACTAAGGAGTCAATATTCTATTTTTTTTTGCTTTTTTTTGGAAGGGGGCAGAGCAATTGGGGTTAAGTGACTTGCCCAAGGTCACATGGCTAATGAGTGTTAAGTGTCTGAGGCCAGATTTGAACTCAGGTCCTCCTGACTCCAGGGCCCATGCTCTATTCACTGCGCTACCTAGCCGCCCCAATATTCTATTCTCTAAAGAGAAACAATATATACCCGTGTAAGTAGATATGGAATAAATACACAGAAAACCCAGTAATTATTTGGTGGGAAGCAAGGGGATAAGCAGTTGTGGGGAGGAGATGGAACATGCTCTATACTCTGAAAGGGTTTTAAAAGGCAGAAGGAGGGGGTGGCTAGGTGGCACAGTGAACAGAGCACCGGACCTGGAGTCAGGAGAACCTGAGTTCAAATCCGGCCTCAGACACTTCACACACACACACACACACACACACACACACAAACTAGCCATGTGACCTTGGACAAGTCACTTAACCCCAATTACCCTCCAAAAAGAAAAAAAAAATAAAAGGGAGAAGGAAGCAGAGAGTTTATACCAGACCTGGGTGATATAGCTAGAGGAAGGGTATGAAGACAGAAGATATAATATTGTCTATGTGGAACCAGCAAATAGGTCTATTTGGCTGGAAGATTGAGAGCATGAAGGAGAATAATGTTAATAATCTTGGAAAGATTGTTATTGCTCTTCCTTCATTTTCAAATAAAACCAATGACATCATGGGGTGATGTTCTGACTTGAATTTAAGTGAGGCAAAGCTGTGTGAAGTTATCAACCTCACCCTCTCTTTCAGGGTCATCAAAGTCCGGTGGCAAAAGTCAGGATGGCTGACAATGGTCCAGTATGCAGTGGATGACCTTGGTGTCTGACCAGGATCCAAGCTCTCCACAGTATCTGTTTCAGCTGCCTTTGTGGCTGAGGTTTGTGTTGCCAAGAACAAAGCCCACGTAAGACAGAAGTGAAGGAAAGAGTGGAAAAGGACGTCTAAGTGACAGGAGATGAGGAAGAAAGGAGAAGAGGGAGTTCTTGGAGAACAGTGCCAATTTTGGGAGGGAAGTGTAAAATGTGAAATGAGGTCCCCATCTGACAGGGTCAGGGAAGAAGGTATACTGGGAAGATGGAGGAGAGATAACATTTGGATGAGCTGCTGAGAGAATAGAAAATCATTATGGAGGAATATAATGTTTGCCTTGCTGAAATGAAGATGAAATTAGATAATACAAAATGAGTTGATATTACATAGAATAAACTTGTGTTGGGCTCAGGCTCAGTTAAGGTTAGAAAGCACAAATTTTATTCAGGTCCTGTTGGCACAGTGATGTGATTTTTCTCCAGTTCCATTCAGCAGCATTTGAACAGGAGAGAAAGAGATAGATTCTGGGTATAATACAAGGTTGGGGATTGGAAAAGCATTATTGGAGAATGGACAATGTGGCAAGAAAATCAAAGGTAGAGGATAGTAAAGAATTGAGTTGATTTATCAAGGGGTTAGAACTGGGAAGGGAAGAGTATAGACAGTACAGAGAATTACTCTGGGAAAGAACTGAGAAGTAGATGATGAAGATGAAGAGGGTTGGGAGTTGTAAGGCATCAAAAAAGATGGAATGATAAAGGATTATGATCAGAAAAAGAGGTTTCAGAGTTCACGAACATGGAAGTTGAGCACATGCTGATGATCACAGGGTAAAATGCATGACCTTCTTTGTGTGTACTAGATGTGGAGCAGAGGAGCAGATTATTGCAATTTAGTAGATTGAGGAATTTAGATGGTAGGGTATTTGAAGAGTCAACAATATGTTGAAGTCCCCACCTATAAGGGTAGGACACAGGAAGGGGAGAAAGATTACAAGCTAGGAACTGAGCTCATTGGAGAAGAAAGACAAATGTCTTTCAGGTTGATAGATAACAACCAGTAAGATTTAGATTGGGTGATAAATTTTGATAGAATTGAACCTCAAAAGAGGATGAGTTCTTCAGTGAGGGTGGTAGTGGGAATCTGGAAGTGGTAATGAGGAGCAAGGACTTCTCTACCATGACCAATGAGTTAGGAAGGTTATGAAACCATAGCCAGGACAGGAGGGCATGCCTGTGAAAGCAGTTGTTGTGGAGAGGGAGACAGGTTTTGAAGATTAGAAAATTGAAGGAGTGAAAAGAAAGAAGTTTAAGATGAAAGGAAGTTTGTTAAAGGGATTTAGAACCACTGCCCAGTAAACTACTAAGCCTTAAAGTCTTTCCATGCAATGGATACTTATAGTCCAACAAAAGAAATCAGCACATTGATTATGCTTGAAAATTCACATCTTTAGTTCATTATCTCTCTAGAAAGCATATTTCATCATCAGTCTTTTGAAGCTACTATTGTTTATAGCTTTGAATAGAGGTCTTTCAAACTTTTCTTTCATACTATTGTCATGTCCTAAGTCATTGTTGATTCTACTCATTTCACTCTGCATCAATTCATATGAGTCCTTCTAATCTTTTTCTGAATCAGTCATATTTGTCATTTCTCTAGGCATAATACTATTCTATTACATTCCCATGCTATTTCTGCTTTATCTTTTCTTCAACATTCCCTGACACTTCCTAATGGCTCCCAGGTGAGTATAGGAACTATTTTTGAAAGTTGAAGTCCATTTTTTATGAATGCATTTTTCTACATAATTATAAGTTACACTGACAACACAACTAACTGCATGGATAGAAATGTTCATCTACATTATTTTGTTTTAATAAATCTGTTACTCCTGGGTGCTAAAATTTCTCATTGTTTTTCAGAGATTCTTTCATAACTGTCTTTAATTTTCCATAAACATTTTCTTTAGTCCATTAACCAATATTCATAAATAGAATTATTTCTACAAAAGTTTTAATTATTTAGTTTGATGAGGGTGGAACAATCACATGGATAGAAGAAATAGCCAATAAATCCAAAGTAGCAAGCTATTTCTATAAATGTGTGATTTGAATTGTTTTGTCATAGGTTTTTCTTAGTTTCATCTTGAAATTATTTTGCATTACAAAGTAAACGTTAACTCTAAGTAGGTGGAAGCAGCTCAGAAGCCCAATGGGTGGTAAAGGAAAGTTAACACAGAATTAAAATTACACTTCAATCAATCCCCAAAAGGAAAGCTTCTTCCAATAATCAAGAGTTGAATATTTTATTTCCTTATTGGGTGTCAAAGGTCAACATCAGCTAGGCATCTGTGGGACCTTGGGTTTAAAGGGCATCTAATGTCAATGGTATCCTTTCTTATGGTCAATCACTTTGCTACCAAGTCTACTGAAGAAGTCCTGTTACTATAGCAACTGTAACTTAGATACATTCCTAATTGGTGCTGTTGGCAGAAAAATAGAGTTCTTATTTGGAAATAATTTTGCTTCTGAATTCAGGACAATTTAGCTGGAATATAAGTATCGTAGAAAAGAATTTCCTTTATTTTCTACTAGGAGGCAGATGCAGTGCCTGTTTGAAGATGTACTGTCCATGTGAAGGGCCATATGGACCCTGCTCAACTGTTGAGAATCTTTTAAAACCATTCAATACCAACTGAAGTTTCAAAACACTTTGAAATAAACTCATTAGGAATGCAAATATAAAATAATCTCTAAGTTTAGTTAAGGTCAGCAAAATAAGTCAAACAATGGCTCCATTAAGAGATAATTGCAAAATCTATGAGCTTTGAGGAATTTATTTTGGTAACTTTGAAAAAGAGAAAAAAAAGGCTGCATTATTAGCTAATTATGCTGATCAGTCTGAATGTCCTTAAGTTATAGCTATACTTGGCAGGATAGAAGCCCTGATTAGGGGAAAAGAGCCCTGGGCTTGGAATCAAACACTAAAAAGACTTTGGTTTGAGTGTCAGCCCACTGGTAATGCCACTAGAATTCTTGAATAAATCACTTTAGCTTTTATGGGCCTCGGTTTCCTTTTCTGTAAAATTACAATGATTACCAAAATTATGTGTGTCAGATCTAATATTTTGTGATCCTGGATAGGACTTTCACAAGCAGATAGCACCACACAGACAGACAGACATATACGTATGTGTGTATACAGACTGTCCTTAGAATATTAGTATAGTTTTAAGCAATTAAACCTTAATATATAAACATAAATACATAAATATATACACATATCCTTGTCCTTTTTTCAAAAACAGAATTACTGACAATATGTTTCTATGGAAGCATGAAAAAGTCCTTTAGTTTGCTGCAGTAGTTTTTGATTATGGTTCTGCCTCTGGCTTGTTTTGTATCTATGTTCTCACTGAGTCACTGTATTGTGATCAGCCTTTATGCTGGCTGTTTCCTTGTATTTCATAATGATGATGCAAAGTTCTATATTCTTTCATAATGACTCTCCTGCCCATCCTGCTTCTCAATCACCTGCAAGTTGTTTGCCATATAGTGGCTTCTTTGGTGTCCCACCAACATCTATCTATTTGGCTAGACATACAGACAAATGTAGTTGTATTTGTGTGAGCACCGGTAATACTGTTGTCACAAGGTGATATTTAAGACTACTGATCAGTGAACCTGTCCTGCTGTGGTGCATGGTTCACCAGGAATCCTCTGGAATCCCTTCAAAAACAGCTGTTTTGGGGTTCAAGACCCAAAAAAGTCTATTGGATCTTACCACTTCTTTGTAGACCTTTCATCTGAGCTGACATTTGGAGTTTTGCACTACTATGTGTTTTGTTGTGGTCACTGATACTAATTCTTTTGAAAACTATTTGTTCCTTTGAGCATTGATCTATTGTGGTATTTGGTCATTCATCTCAATTTTATATATTATTTTAATTATTATTCTTTAAAACTTCATTACCATATTAGTGAGGGAATATGCTGTATTCGTCCTCCCTCAGAACTTGTTTGCATAGAACCCGAGGCAAGTTTATCATGCATCAAAACAGGCAATAATATCTTTGGTTACACAGTGATGATAAAAATTAATATTTTAACTGACATTAACAATAAATGTGTTAAAATTATAATAAATAGGCTTTATACAACTAATTTTCATCTGTACCTGCATTTTTTCAAAGTAGCCTCCTTTTAGGCATATGACCTATACTCAGAACAATATAGAATGAGTTTTGTGGTAATGATGGGTGTGACTCATAAAGATACCTCCAAATGATGGGCCCTGGGTAAAAACCACAAACTAAAACAAAATGTTCTCTTCAGAAATGTAATTCAGCATAGAGCTCATATTAAGCCATTATCAATAGATGAGCACTGAGAAAGACAAAGGTCACAATTAATATAAGTTTATGTTAATAGCACAATATAAGTGCCTATGAAAAAATGCAATCTATGGATTAGAGCTCTGTTTTCTTCATTTTTCTGCTTGTTTATGAACATATTTTGTACCATTTGCTGCTACATTTTTCTTTTAGAAAGAACTAATAATTAAAAGGTCTAAAAGACTCCTGGGAGCTCCCCTTTGCCCTAAAAAATGACAGAAGAGGAAAGAGACCATTGGTAACAGTGGTAGAAGTGACATTAAAACACCACAGAATTAATCTCAAGAGCTAGGGGGTGGATCCATCATCCTTGGGAAGGTGCAGTGACATGAGTTCCTAGTGAAAGTAAGATTTTTATTCTTGTTCTTCATATAACTATAATGCATAATGAAGAAAAAGTGAAGATCTTAGGATCTTTTACATGGAAATTATAAGTCCTTAGATGTTAAATTGAAAACCATATAGATGATACATTTTTAAAGGTGATTAATACAGTTCTAAGAAAAACTTTAGGAGTCTGATTTGTATCAAGAGAATCAACCAAAGATTTTTTTAGTACATACTCTTCAATTAAATTTCACAGTTGATTATTTAGAATGGTTCCGACATGCTACTATATGAGTTTGGATGCCATGTATATTCATTTGTTCTTAGTTTCCTCATCTATAAAATGGTAACAATCTCTTGCACTGGCTATGTTACCAAGCTGCAGTATGTTACCAAAGATAATTTATGGGATAAAAGTGAGGTAAGGAACATTATTAAGCCCATAAATGAAGATGAGCTATTAATATGGTAAGAAGGAGAGACAACAAAATCTTGATGCCCTCAAGATAACAAAAGGCCACCAATCTCATGGGTACATTCTCTATGAATGATTTGTGGGATAAGCCTCTCATTAGTTAGGTAGATTCTAAAGTTACTGGATCATCAATGATTTAATGTCATCCAAGAAGATCTCCAAAATAATGGCCCAAGAATAAGTGCTTGGCAATATACTGTTTAACACTTTTATCAATGACCCAGATAAAGGCATAGACAGCATCCTTATGAAATTTGCAAATGGCAGAGATCATTAATGCACTGGATGGCAGATTCAGAATTGAGAAAAACTCTGATGGGTTAGAATACTGGGCTGAATCAAATTAGATGAAATGCAAAAGGCATAAATGATAAATTTCATGTTTAGATTAAAAAATCAATCTCATAAGTACAAAACAGAGGGAATAAATTCAGACAGCATTTTGTCTAAAAACAATCTGGTGGTTTAGTGGATAACAAGCTCAAGATGAATGTACCCTGTGATTTGGCAGCCAAAAAGACCTAATGGAATCTTGGGTCCCAACAAAAAGCTAGCTTCCAGGAATCAGGATAGGAGAAAATCTTGATATAGTCTTCCTTAGTCAGACAACATATGGAACACTGTGTTTGTTCTGGGAAACCAGTTTTAGGGAGCATATCAAACAATGGGAGAACATTCAAAGGGAATGAAAGGCCACATATCCTTGCCATATGAGGATCAGGTGGAAAATATGGGGATGTTTAGCTTAGAGAACAGCAGGAACATGACAGCTGTCTTCATATATTTAAGAGATTGTCATGTGTACAAGGAATTAGACTTACAAATATTTGATCCCTTGAGGGAAGAACTAAGAACAAGGGGTGAAAGTTGTAAAGAGAAAAATTTAGGCCTGAGGTAAGTAAAAACTTCATAACAATTATAGCTATCCTAAAATGGAACAGGAACCCTAGAAAAGTAATGGGATCCCTCTTACCACTAGTCTCTAAGAAAAGGCTGGAGAACCACTTGCCAGGAGTGTTGGCATAGAGAATCTTTTTTTTTCATGGTATGGGTTGGAGTTGATGAAAATGGAGGACCCTTCCAACTGAAATTCTGTATGAAAGGGTTATAATCTGTATCAGGAAAGGGAGCACTAACATGGGTGAAACCAAAGAACATTTGAAACTGTAATGAGTCAGCTTGGAGGTAGGGAGCCTGCAGCCTCAAGGCCCCATGTGGCCTTCTAGCTCCGTGGGTGTGGCCTTTTGCCCGAGTCCAAATTTTGCAGAACAAATCCTTTTATTAAGACGATTTGTTCTGTGAAGTTTGGATTCAGTCAAAGGGCCACACTTGAGGACCCAGAGGGCCTCATGTGCCCTTGAGGTCACAAGTTTCCCAGCCCTGAGCTAGATTTTGGTAGGGAGGTGTGGAAAAAATATAATATCAGTCAGGCTTTATTGCTCATAGATATGTATAATAACAGCAATCTGAGCTGGGGTGGTGATGGATATCCTGTAGGTATCTCAAAACTCAACTCAAATATCTCACTTCTACAAATTTCCCTACTACTATTGAGAGCACCACAGTCTTTTTAGTCAACCAGGCTTATAAGTTTGAGCGTTATCCTTAGCTCCTCATTTTCCCTCATTCAAAGCCCTCTATCATATTAAATCATTTGTCAGTCTTGTTGATTCTCCCTCTGTAATACCTGTTACATCTGTCTCCTCTCCACTCAGACTAAGTGGAGGCCCTAGCTCAGGCCCTCATCACCTCTCACTATCCTATTGCCATGGGCACTCAATCTGCCTACCTGCTTCTGGTCCTTTTCCAAAACAATCTATTTTGCACACAGTTGCCAAATTGATATTCTTCCCTGAGTTTCAGTTCTATATTTCCAACTGCTTGCTGGATATATGTACCTGAATTGCTTACCAGCACCTCAAATTCAATGTGTCCCACCCTAAAAACATCATCACCTCCCTCCACAACCTGCAGCAGTCTCATCTTTATTTCTCTCTTTCTTTTGATGGCACAAATCTTCTTTCAGTCACTCAAGCTTCATCATCTCTGACTCTTCCTTTTTGGCTCAACACTTTACCTCTGGGCAGGTGCCAATTCCCTTTAATTCTACTTCTGTCATATTTCACACCCGTTTTCTTTTCTTTCCAACCAAACTCTATAATTACGTCTTATTTGGACTATGAAAACACCTTAACTGTCCTCCCCTCTGCAGGGCTCCCCTCTCTCTAATCCATTCTGCATTCACAACCAAAGTCATCTTCCTAATGCCAGAAGCATAGTACAGCCCTGCTCAAAAACATTTAGGAGCTTCCCAGTGATTATGAGATTAAATAGAAAATCCTTAGTCTGGCATTCAAAACATTGAGCAATCTGGCTCCGACCTCCCTTTCCAGCCTTCTGCATTACAATTCTCCTTCATAAAACGAGCTCATTGTGAGTAGAGATTATTTCATTCTTGGTACTTGTATACCTGGCACACAGCCTGGAGCCAGGCATAGAGGAGGTAAATACTGATTGATTGACATATTCTACATTCTAGGAAAATTAGACTATTAGCCATTCATATTTCCTTGACATTGCCAATCTCTGAGCATTTACATGCTTCATGCTCCAAGTCTGAAACAGACTTTCTCTACATATCTGCCTTTTAAAATAATTTCCTCCTTTCAAAGTCCAGATCACAAACCCCCTCTTCCATGAAATCTCTTCTCTTGCCCTTTCCAGAATCTTTCCATGTGATATCTCCTGTGCACCTGGAAAGGGCAGTTAGGTGGCCCAGTGGACAAAGTTCAGGGCCTAGAGCCAGTGTAATGGCAAGCAAAGGAGTACTTAGCACCTTGTTTCAGCTATTTAATTATTTAGCACCTTGTTTCAGTCCAAGTTTCTTTTAAGCCTTGTCCATGATTATATCAAGTCTTTGTTAAGAAACAGAACTTGTGAACCCCACAGTAGGAGGAACTTGCTGATACAACAGGAAGGGGTAGAACAGGGAGGAGATAATGACCATGTATGAGGAGAAGCCCAAGCTGGGAGAGAACAGAACTGAAAAGAGAACACTTGTGGTGGGAGAGTTGAGAAGGAGAAAACTTGTGGTATCCTGGCACTCTGTTTGTCTGTTCTGTCTGTGTTGATTTGTGCTTTTAAAACTTTGTACAGAAGTCCTGGGATCTTACTGGAAGCCCTGAAAGAGGATTTTCGTGTTGTCTGTTCACGGAAGTCCTGGAGGAGGGTTTCAGAAGTCCTGGGACCATACTGATGATTTGTGTTGACCTCTCAGACCTTATTGGTAGGTCTGTGTTGATTTCACAGGCAGATAGTGAATCGATGATAGTGTTGGCAACATGTACAAAAGTTGTTTTGGCTCTGCTAGGCTTTGTCTTCCCAGAAACAGAAACTGTGAAGGACTTGAGGTGGACTGGACACTGTGAACTTCAATATGGAACTGGATGAGGAGCTGGACAAGTATCTGAGAGCTGCCTATCTGTGAATCCAGGTGATGATTAGGTAGATTCAGGCAGGAGCTGGACCCATGGAAGAGGAACCATGGAATTTGGGAGCCAGCCTCCATTCAAGATGAAAAGACCTCTCCTTGGGTACTTAGTGTTGACTGAGAAGATCATGATTTACTGTGGCCTAGGGGTGGGAGAACTTGTACTTTGTACTTTATACCCCTTAAGAATGACTGAGTTAAAGATGATTGGAAACTAATCTCCAATCAAGAAGAAAGAAGACTTTTTGACTGAGAGATTAAGACAATGTGACCTAGGGGTGGAGAACTTTGACCTTTGTACTTTGTTAAAGACTTACTGAATGATACCTTTTGCTTAAAACTATGTTGCCACTTTGATGAAAACTATGTGGCCACGTTAGTGATAAGTTGTTATGTTATAACATTGTGAACACTGTACTTTGGTTTCTGTGAATGTTTTGCTTTAGTTTACTGCTGAATAAAGAGAGTTCACTATACTATGTGATCAGAACCATAGAGCTATTCAAAGCAGCAGTCTTCTGGAAAGCTGCTTGTGCTTGGCTTTACAATCAGGAAGACCTGAGTTCAAATCTGATCTCAGACAGTTACTACATTTTTTACCTTGGGCAAGTTACTTAACCTTGTTTTCATTAGTTTCCTCATCTATAGATTGCGCTAGAGAAGGAAATAACAAACCACTTCAGGATCTTTGCCAAGAAACCTCTAACAGGGTCATGAAGAGTTGGACATGACTGAAAGAACTGAACAACAAAAACAAAATGCACTTGAAACTCTCTAAATTGTTTTATAGTTGTTTGTAAGCCTTTCTTGTCCCTCTACTATATTAGAAACTCCAGAAGGGCAGCAACTACATCATTTTTTGTTTTTGGGTCCCCCAAACCTCAAACAATGATTTATGTTAGGTAAGTACTCAATAAATGTTGAACTGAAATGATGACTTGAAGGAAAGAATACCTGTTCTAAGGGAGCTGATGATCTTGTAAAGGTTATATAAGATAAAAAAAGTTCTATGTTCTTGCTTTCTACCATAGTTAAGTGACTACTCCTCTGCTAAACACTGTGGGATAAACAGAATAAATCTCAGACATGGTTCCTGTACTCATGTAATTTATAATTTACTAGGATGATATCACAAACATACCTAAAAACAAATGACAGAATGACTAGGGCTCTATTGAGTGGGTGTGACTCCAAGTATACTAGTAGTTAAGAGACGGGAGAGATCAGTGTGGACTGGAATGGTGAGAGGAAGATGAATTAAGAAAAAAAACACCTGAACTGGGCTTTTGCAAGTAGGATGGAATAAGATTAAAATGGAGAGAAACATGAAATCTACTGCAAGTGGGTGAAATCAGCATGGACCTAGGTATACCATGTAGACAGAACAGAGTATGTGAGAGGAATGAACAGTGAGACCTTCTTGACTAAACTGGCCTGTTAAAGACCTTAGCTTGAAAAGGCCAACGTCCCCCACTAAATCTGGGGTCATCTCTAGTTGTCCTAATCTATGTGTGGCCATTGGACCAAGATGGCTCTGGAGAATAAAGTCAGGTTGGTGACTTTGCACAGCCCTTCCTCACTTAAATCCACTTCATTTGCATGTCATGGCATCACCTCCCTGATGTCATGGTCCTCTTTGAGGCTACATGTTGGAAGACTGTTCATGTGAAAAAGAAGTACTGAAGGCCGATGTATCTCTGTGGTGGATTAAATCTAAACTGATTTTTTCCTCTGGACATTAGCAGAATAATATGCTCTTATATCTGGAAGGGACATCAGAAATCATGTTGTCTAAGTTTTGCTCAAATGGGAATCTCTGACATGTGGTAATCTAATCATTACTGAAAGACCTACAGTGATGAGTAAATCACTGTCTCCCATGGCTTTGCATTCCATTTTATTAAAGATAGTTCTAATTAATGACTGTTCCTTACAGTAACTCACATCTACTCCCCCACCTCCCCCCGCCCTGCCAAATGCTACCCCTTAGTCCTAGTTATATATCCTGGGACCAAATAGAAGACTGACACTTCTGTGACTGTAGAAGAATCCTTTAAATATCTGAAGTCTGCTGTCATCTTTCCTCCATGATAAGTGGAAATTGTGTCTCTTTTAGAACAAGACTTTGAGGAACTTAGATAACTGTTAGTTACTATGGTTTTTTTATTTAGATTCATTTCATTTAATTTGGATTGATCCCTCTTACTCAGTAACTTACTATTTGAAAAATTGGATATTATATATATGAGTTTTGGTATGAGAAATAGAGAACAAATTATAAAACAATAACAGAGATGTTCAAAATGAGGCAAAAATAAAATGCAACTAGGATGCCTGGTAAATATTATAGCAATGTCTATTTCAAGAGTTGGACATGATTGAAACAACTGGACAACAATAAAAGCAAAATGCACTTGAAACCCTTTAAGTTGTCTTATAGTTATTTGCAGGACTGAATTGTCCATCTACTACATTACAATCTCTGGGAAGGCAGAAACTACATAATTTTTTTTTGTCTTTGGGTCCTCCAAAGGAACAATTTTGAATAAAAATATATTTAAGTTGAAATCTGGATTTTTAAATTCAATGGATGACATTTTAACATACAAATCATTTCAGAGTCAAAGCTGTGTTATTTTTGAATACTGGCAGTTAAAACTTTGTTTTTATATTTTGCTTTCATTATACACAGTCTTCATTTTATAAAAAAGAGAATGCCTGGAGAGGTAAAGATGAAATGAATGAGACTGCTGGAAAGAAAGGCTGTACTGATGATGAGACAACAGGTATGTTTGTCCTGTTAGAATGAAAACTTCTACCACAAGTTCAGAAGGTGAACAAAGTTTATTTCCTGTTACTCTTCCCAGTGAAGCCATGATTGAAAAGGCTGGGAAAAGTTCATCCCTGTTTCCTGGTCACTCAACAAAATAGGCATGTGACACTTTTACAACATTCTAGAATGACTTCCACTGACAGAACACATAATTTTGTCATTTGCTGTTTGAAACAATAACTTTAGCATGTCACTAATTACAACATTTACTTCCTCCATGGATTCTTCCAATACTTTTTGTTCATATATTTTTAACAGGGCAAGGATCATAGAATCATAGCTCTAAAACTGGAAGAAACATGAAAGGCCATGTAGATCAAACTCCTTATTTTACAGATGAAGAAACTGATGCCCAAGGAAGTTAAGTGACTTGCCCAAGGTCACACAAGTAGAAAGCATGAAAATGGTAACTGAACCAAGGCTCTCCTGATTCTAGAGTCAGTGTTTTTCCACTGTACCATAGAGGAAATAAGTTTGATCCAAACCTTTTTTTTTTTTAGCATTTGCAAAGATAATAAAAAATATGGTGTGCTAAAATATACCATAAAATCTTCAGAGTTTCCAATCTCAAAGAAGATATCTAATAGCACTGTATACATGAAAACAAAAGACTCAGTGTGATGGAGGGAAATCCTTTGGGAATCTAGCAGGGTCAGTCACATTAGGCTGTTTCCATTTTTCTACATCTTTTGCCCTCATTTCTGCTATGACCACTGGATAAAAGGGCTATTAAGGCATTTTGCTTTTTTTTTTAGCAGGATGGTAATACACCATGGCTAGTAGTCTTTGTAGATGACTTAACAGTAGAGCTGGTCATTGGTAAGTGTAACCATCCTAGTCCCCTCCTATGATCATGAGGTATGTAGCTCAAATTTTATGAGTATTCTCTTTCCTACTGTAGATACCCCCAAAACATTCAAATTTCCTTAGGAATAAATTCTAACCTAAGATCTGGTTTAAGTCAACATTTATGAAAAGATATTTATTTACCTACCCATAGTGAAGTAAAACCTCAGATTTCCATAGTCTGTTGTGTCCATGTATGGAGTACATATTTTTCTCTCTCCTTCTTTTAGGAAGATCATAGATAAACCTGATTCTAGAGTTCCACATTCATTGCCAAGGACAGCTCCCAAGATATCCCATCTGAAATAGAACAAGAGATTCATTAAGAATAATATGGGTAAGATAAATCTAAAAAAATGGAATTATCCCCCTTACTTAAAGCAAGGATAGCTCTCTTCTTAATGGGTAGTCTCAAAAATAATGAAGCTGTGAATATAAACCTTAAGGTATGAGGAAACAAACAAACAAACAAACCTCAGGGACCCCAGGCTCCTAATAGCTGGGTTTTATCCTTTGTAACTCAGACTTCAAGTGACCAGGTTCTAGTATCCCTTTGGAGGAAATCATAGAATCTTAGGGATGGCTTGAAGGGTTCTCAGAGGTCATCTAGATTAAATTATAATTCAAGAATCTATGAAGTCCAAACAATGGAAGACTGGACCGCCAATCTTCCTTTAAAAATTTCATATGCTCTGAGGTAATTAAATCTACTGAGAAATTTTGATTATTAGGAGATTTTTCTTCATATTGAGCTAAAAGCCTAACTCTTTGTAATGTTCACTCACTGGTCCCCTGCCCTTTGAAGCCAGGAATATTAAATCTAATTACTGTTCCAGATGACATAAAGTCACATATGGCTTATTAAAGTGCAGATGTCACAAAGCTGGCAGGGGAAAACAGCTGATGCATTCACTGCATGATAGAAATATAGATTCCAAAATACCTCAACAGCTAAAAATAAAATGGGTCAATATGAATGAAAGAATGAATAAAAAAAGCATTCATTAAGGGCTTATTATGTTCTAGGCAGTATGCCAAGCAATAATGTAAGGTGATGCAAATAAAAAAAAACAAAGACAGTCTGTGCTCCCAAGGAGCTTAAGTTCTAATAGAGACAAGACCTATTAGGGATCAATGGATTATTGGTTACATGTATCATGAGCAAAATCACAAGGCAAATGATTGATGAGTCCTTTCTAAGAATGATAGTGTTGATTTAATTATTTTCCAGAAGAAGAGGTGGAAGTGTGTGTGTGTGTGTATGTGTGTGTGTGTATGTGTATGTGTGTGTGCATGTGTGTGTGTAAGAAATGGGGGGACATACCTACAAATGCATTGCAAAAAGAAGATTGGTTTCACTGTAGTAGATATGAGGGTACTTGAAGATCTTTCACCAATAAGGTATGCAGGACCTTGGGGCAAGACCTGGAGAACCTGATAAGAGGCTAATAATGGAAGATAGGGAGTAACAACATAGGATCAAAAACACTTAATAAATGTGTACTGACTGACTGCAATACAGAAGGCTGATCTACACCCTAATGCATCTAGGGGCACCAAGATGTGTTGATTTCTCATTGTGGTAATTTCTACCAATAGAGCAGATATAAAACCCTGTCTACATCTTAAAATTTTTCCTGATTTTTAGAGAGGTTAAGTGACTTTCCCATGGTCATATAGTTAGTGTTAGAAGTAGGACATGAACCCAGGATTTCTTGACTTCAAGTCTAGTATGGTAGAGTGGATGGAGTCCTAGGCTTAGAGTTCTGAAGACCTGGGTTTAGATTCTACCTCTGACACTTGCTACATGAACACTGGCAAGTCACTGGATTTCTTTCACCTTCAGCCAGTTTCTTTGGTTGCCACATCCTATTACTAATGCACATTAAGCATGCAGTCCACTAAAACTTCTACGTCTTCTACACAAGAATCACTTTTTAGGTACAATTTCCTTATCATGTGTTTTTGTAATTGATTTTGTAAAAAAATATTATTTCACTAAATATTTTACAATTACATGTAAAATGTTTAACATTCATTTTGAAAAACTTTGAGTTTTGGGGCAGCCAGGTAGCACAGCGAGTAAGAGCACCGGCTCCAGTGTCGGGATGACCTGGGGATAGAATCCCAGGCTCAGACACTTAGCACCCACCCAGAAACACCTGGCCGTGTAACCTTGAGCAAGTTACTTAACCCCAATTGCTTAGGGGCTGCCAGATGGCTCAGCAAGTAAGAGCACCAGCTCCAGTGTCGGGATGACCTGGGGATCAAATCTGGGCTCAGACACTTAGCACCACACCCAGAAATAACTGGCTGTGTAACCTTGAGCAAGTTACTTAACCCCGATTGCTTTAAAAAAAAAACAAAACTTTGAGTTTGAAATTCTCTGTCTTCCTCCTCTCCCTTCTCTACCCTTAGAGGAAACACTATTATAATGATTATATATGTGAAGTCAAGTAAAATATATGTCATATTAGCCATGTTGCAAAAGAAAACACAGACAAAACCCCCAAGAAAATAAAGTTTAAAAAGCATGCTTCAGTCTAAACTCAGAGTTTGTTCTGTGGAAGTAGATAGCATTTTTCATCATGTTGTTCCTGTTGATCCTTGTCTGACTCTTTGTAACCCCATGAACCATAGCATACTAGGCCAATCTATCCTTTACAATCTCTTTTGCCATCATAGGTCTTTTGCAATTGTCTTAGATTATTGTCTCGATCAGAATTAAGTCTTTTACAGTTGATAATCATTACAATATTGCTTTTTGCTTCATCCAATATTCTCCTGGTTCTTCACACTTTACCTTGCATCAGTTCATATAAGTCTTTTCTTGTTTATCTGAAACCACCCTGCTAATCCTTTCTCTTAGCACAATAATATTACATCACAGCAATTGATTTTTAACTCCAAGATGGGGGCTTTAAGGTCTGTAAAATATCTCACATATATAATCTCATTTAAGCCTCCCAATATTCCTGTGAGGTAGCTATGACAGGTTAGCGTGTTTGAGGGAACATCAACATGTAGGTTGAAGTCTTGGAGCATGAGAAAAGGAGTTGCGGTAGAAAAGAGGATTGTGAGCCAGTCACTGAACTTGTTGAGAAAGAAGGGAGAATATTTTCTCTGAAGAGCACCAGGATCTAGACTGGGTGGTTAATTTGTATAGAATCAACCCCTGAGCAGGAGAAGCTGTAGAATGGGCCTAGAGGAAGAGTCTGGAAACAGAAATGTGGAGCAAATGAGTCAAGGGGCATGACAAAAGGTATAACTAATAGAGCAAAGTGTAAGGGTGTAGGGTTGGGGGTAGGGAGAAACCTAGTAGAATTCTGCAAGCCTAGAAATATCTATTGAATTAATTACCTTTACTCCAATAAAAATAACTACAGCATATACTGATTTTTATCAAGTCAAAATGCTCTGATGATGTAAAATAATAAAATGTATAATATAGATATAAAGAATTCCTATATTTAAGCAAAGGCAGAAACTTGGACCAAACAACCCGATTAAAAAACTGCGAAGAAGGCAAGTGCTTTAAGCCATTGGATGCAATGAGCTGTTGCTACATAGGAAGATGATTGTGATTGTTTAAAAACAACCAGTTGCCCCTTGTTGGCCTTGGATAAAACAGCAAGGCAATTCAGAAGCTGAAATTCTAATAGTAGATCTGCCTATGGGTAGAACAGTTACATCTAAGTCTCTGACAGGGAATCACTTTGAGGCAGGGAGGACAGCATCTCTGTCACATCTTCCCCCAAGGAGAATGACTGTTAACTTCAAACAATGAAAGAATTTGGGTGTCCCCTCTTAGCTGGCATCAGTGTCTTAGGAGCAGCCATGACCAGATTGACAAATGAGAAGTACTGAGGAGATGTAGCATCTGACTTTATAAGCTATGACTATGGAAACTTCATCATGACCTTTAAAAGTGAAAAAGGATTTCCAGGAATCAGGAGTTGCAAATTATTCCTTTGCCATAAGCGTACTCCAAGCTAAAGTCTACTTCCCCTTGTACTCTGTGTGTACTTATGGCAAAATGTGCCCTGGTTTGGAAGGGATGTTTTGTATCAACTTTTCTTACTACATACTCCCTTGGGATAAACTCAATTCCTTAAAAAACATTTTTTCTTTTCTTTATTCTTTTAAAAATTCAACATTTTTTCCAATGACACATAATAGTTTTTAGCATTCATTGAAAAATTGAGTTATCTCTTTCTCTTCCCTCTCTGAGAAGGCAAGCAGGATACTCAATTCTTAGTGCTAATTAAATCTGACAGGCTAATTAACATTTAACTAATAATCAATGGAAAACACACCATTGGGTGCTTATATATGATAGTATTAGAAACCAATTTCTGTCTCTCATGCTTATACCTGTAACATTCAGGGGAATAGTCACCTGCTCTTTGTGGCCATAACCCAACAATTCGAGTGGAAGTTGTGAAATTGACACTGGCCAAGACCCAATGATAAAAAGAAAAAGGAATTTTTTGATGATTTTTGAAGCTCATATAATTTTATCAGAGACATCTTTAAGGAAATTTGGGTGACTTACTAGATATCAGAAATAAAAATGAGTGAGTTAAAGAGGAATCCAAGTTTTTAAGTATAGATCAACCAATCTACCAACTAATTGGCAATAATTGAGCATTGATTATGTACCAGGTATTGTGATGAATGATTGGGAGGATGGTGTTACCATGGCTAATGTCAGGAGACTTGGGAAAAAGAGGAAGTTTATGGAGGGAGGAAGAAGATGATATTTTCTGTTAGGATCTTTCATTTATCTTGCTCTTTTGAGCCTTAAAATAGTAGCTAAAAATACAATGGTTCTGAAGGGGGCTACAATGGTTGGTAGAGAACATTAGTTGAAATTTAGGAACTGCTTTTATTTCCTATGGGACCTTGGACAACTGGGCCTGATTCCTCATTTGTAAAATGAGGGAGTCTTAGGTCCCAAACCTTTACTTAAGAAGGTGAGAAATCAGGGGCGCCTAGGTGGCACAGTGAATAGAGCACCGGCCCTGGAGTCAGGAGTACCTGAGTTCAAATCTGGCCTCAGACACGTAACACAAAAACTAGCTGTGTGACCTTGGGCAAGTCACTTAACCCCAACTGCTCTCCAAAAAAAGCAAAAAAAAAAGGTGAGAAATCTGCCTTCTGTTCCTCCTATGATTTAATCTTTCTTTTCAATCATAGAGGCAGCTAGGTAGTGCAGCAGACAGAATACCAGACCTATAGTCAATAAGATCTGAGTTCAAATCCAACCTCAGTCACTTACTGTGTGACCATGGACAAGTCCCTTAACCTTTGACACAATTTCCTCATGTGTAAAAGGGGGGGGCAATAACAGCACCTATCTCCTAGCATTTTTATGAGGATAAAATATTTGTATGGCTCTTTGAAAACTTCAATGCATTGTGTAAATGCTGGCTCTCGTTATTGTTTTCATCAGGAAACATACGTCTTCTTAATTTGGTGTTTAATACTGATTTGTCAATATGGATGCGTGACTCATCTTCCTCATTTTAAATATGTACATTGTATGTATTACACTTGGAAGCAATTTGTATAAATAACTTCCTGCTAGTTACCTAATTTTAAAAATTCTCCTATTGCATGGAGATATTTTTCCCATGAGGAAACTGAATTATTACAATACATTCTCTTTATCCTTCTCCTCTGGCCAAAGCCTGTGACAAATTAAGATTCATCTTAGTGTGTTTAATCTATCAGTTTGGATATTCAATAGAGGGTGTTAGTTCTATTATATCAGTAATTCAATCAACAAGCATTTATAAAGTGCCTATTCAGGGGTGGGAAACCTGTGGCCTTAAGGGCACATGTGGCCCTCTAGGTCCTTAAGTGTGGCTCTTTGACTGAATCCAAACTTTACAGTACAAATCCCCTTAATAAAAGGATTTGTTCTGTGAAACTTGGACTCTGGTAAATGCTGCACCTAAGGACCTAGAAGGCCACATGTGATATCAAAGCTGCAGGTTCCCCACCCTGGTGTATCCTTTGACAAAAGGATTTTAGTGATTTAAAAAACACAGCTTTTATTAATTGCATGAGCTTCAAAATCATCAAAAATTCCTTTTTAAGATCATTTCTTCTCAGCCAGGGCCAATCTGATGAATACTACCTGCACAATAGTTTTTTTCTGCAGATAGGGAAAACTGGTGCACATGAAATTTTAGTGATTTGCCCAAGACCATACAGCATATGAGGATCATAAATGTAGGTCTCCTGATTCTTAGGTCAGTATTCAACTACTAGTAAAATAACAGGCTTTAGATCTGAGAGAAAGGAATGAATTATTTTGCCTTTAATAAAGATAGATACAAAATGCAAAATGCATATTTGGAATATTTTATTTTATTTAAACTTTTTTTTTTATCGATGCTTACATTTTGTAAGCATTTCCACACTCTTCTGTGGAAAGTAACAGTTCAAAGAAAAAAAATTGATTGATTTTTGAACATGTCACCAAACCACCAAAAAATAAATAGTTGAGACTTTTTTTTGCTCATAAAAGGTAAATGCATACTGGTTCATTGGTCTTTTCTATGCTCCATTTATCCCAATTAAAATACTCAGTCTAGTGATCCACAAAAGAAACTGGTCTTATAAATGATGCAGATTATGTCTCTTTCTAGGTACTGGCCCCTTTCAGAGTATTTTTTTAAATGAGAAAGAAAAAATGTCATACAGGAAAATATAAGGTACAGCTGAGGGACAGGGTTGGTAACCTTTGTCCCTTAATTTTTAGTTTTATATCTTAATAACTTTTGAGGATTAGTTTATAAAATATATTTGGAAACATCACCACAGGCCCACTGTATTTCACAGACTATTTAAAAGTTGAGTAGAGCTACTCTTTGCTTCGAAAATCAGTCTTTATTCTTCCTCTTGTTATTCATGGCTGATTAAAAAATCACAAACAAAATTGCCTTCCTGGGAAACATAAAGGTTTATAAATGTTATGTGAGATAGAAAGCTTTCCTTAGTGAGAAATAAGGAAGGGAACCCTATAAGAAAAAAAATCATCTTGAGGAAATACCTACTATTAAAATGACAAGACTTTGAAATATACTAAAAATTCAAGTCAAGTCTATGATTCTACATCTATCAGTACATAATTTTGGATATTCTACAGCACAAGGGTGCTATGATAGACCAACCTAACATTCAACTGGGATTTAGGAGGCTTCTATCTTAGTTTTGCTCGTACTGTTAATTGACCCTGGGCAAGTTACTTTGAATCACAGGATCATCTATTTAGAGATGGAAGGGGCCAGAGAAGTTATCAAGACCACCCCATTTTCATTTTCCAGATGATGAATGCAGTTAAGGGATTTCCCCAAAGTAACACAGGTAGTAACAACAAAGCAGGATTTGTGATCAGAACTTTGAATATCAATTCCAGAAACCTCGATTGTGGTGAAACTATCTGAGCTCGTTTTCTTATCTATAAATGAAAGGGGTTATATTCAATGACTTCTAAAGGTTACAGTTATTTTAAAGTTCTCTTCTATTTCTCAAGATTCTAGGCTTTTCTAAATAACACAATTACATGTAGGGACATGTTCATATCAGGAAACCAGTGAGGCAAGGCTGTTTGAATTCATATTTTCAATGTCAAAGATAGTTTTCTCAAATAAATTTTTCAATTATTTAAGCATTTACTGGGAATGATGAAAAGAAGTGTGTCAAGTGAATGGAGAGCCAGCCTGGGAGTCAGGATGGGTTCAAGACTCATATCTGACAAACTGTCTGGGGCTTTGGGCAAATCACTTAACCTCTCAGATAGCTCTCTGAGACTATAAGTTGCCCTCTCTAGATGCTACCATGCCTGCTAAATAATGTTATACCTCTTCTCCCCCTTCTGGCTAAATTCCTAGGAAATGTCCATTTCATTTGATGCATCTACCTCTCTTCTAAACCTTCTGTGTTCTGGCTTCTGACTTTATTACTCAATTGAATGGCTTTCTTCAAAGTTGCCAATGACAGACACCATAATAACCAAATCTAGCAGCTTTATCACAGTCCTCATCCTTTAGAACCAACAACATGCTACAGTGGATAGAGTGCTAGACCTGGAGTTATGAAACCCTGAGTTTAAATTCAGAAATTCAGACTCAGATATTTAATAGCTATGTGACCCTAGGTAAGTCACTTAACCTCTGTCTTAGTTTCCTCATCTGTAAAATGTAGATAATAATAACACTTATCTCTCAGGAATATTATGAGGATAAAATAATATTAATAAACCACTTTGCAATCCTTAAAGCTCTAGTAATAGTAATTTTTTTGCCTCTCTGCAGCATTTGACACTAATTACTACTTTCTCCTCCTGAAAAATATCTTCTCTCTGAGGTTTCATGACTTTCTTCTTCCTTGGTTCTCATCTTATGTGTCTGACAGCTCCTCTGTCTACTGGATCCTCACCCATGTAATGTCCACTAACTCTGGATGCCCCAGAAAGCTTCTCTTAGGCCCTCTTCTCTTTTCTCTCTGCATTCCCTCATTTGGTGAACTAATCAACTTTCATGGGTTCAAAGATCATCTCCATACATGATTCCCAAATCTGCTTACCCAGTTCTTGTCTCTCCCCTAATCTCCATTCCTACACATCAGCACCTTCCTATTAAAAATATTTTTTTCAGTTGGGATGTCTCATAGACTTTTAAAATTCAACATGTCTGAAATAGAATTCATTCTCTTCTCCTACCTCAACATATTATATTATAATAATATTTTATAATTATAATATAAATAATTATAATAATTCTAGTAGTATGCTACTAAATGTTTTATAACTGGTTCTCTTGATGCAGGACACTTTTTTTAGATTTATGAAATAAAACAAGCATTTCTTTAACATAGAATAAAAAAATGATTGCACATGAAACTACAAATTAATTATGTACAGCTTGTTATTCCTTTAAAATATATAACAGTTATCATGTAAATTTCTTTTTTTTCTTCTTTCCCCCTTTCAGATTTAATCTGCATTATTAACATTTCCTCCATAACTTTCTCAAGTCTAAACAATCCATAAAACAATGAATTAACTTTTCAATTTGCAGCATTTGCTGATTTCCAAAGTGTAAACATTTATGCTGAAAATTTAACAATTGGATTGGTAGGAGTTGACTACAACACGCCTGTCCGATTCTGAACATACCAATCACATCGGCAACCTCAGCTCTTAAACCTCTTGTGCATCTCACACGTATGATTGTTTGCCAAATTTCTGCAATCTCTCTCACATATATCTCTTACTCACCACTCTGCATTGGAAACCTTTCCTGGACTGTTACAAAATTCTTCTAATTAGGCTTTCTGCCTTAAGTCTCTGCCTAATCCAATCAATCTTCAACTCAGTTGTATAAATTCAACAATGTTCCTCTTCACTTTCCCCTCAGTAAGCTCTAACAACTTCCTATTACAGATGTCTCTGTCTTTTAAAGCTCTTCATACCTGGCTCTTTCCTACCTTTCCAGGATGCTTATACAGTATTCTTCTATATGGTCCAGCTATACTGGCTCACTTGCTGTTTCTCACACACGATTCTCCATCTCCCACCTCTGTGCTTTTGGTCTGGCTGTCCCCATGCCTGTAATATTCTCCCTCCTAAACTCTATCCCTTAGAATCTTTTTATGCCTCAGCTGAAGTGCCAATTTTTTCAGGAGGTCTTTTCTACGATCCCCAGATGCCGGGGCATTCCTCTCTAAGACTACTTACTATGTACATTAAATGTATATTGTAGGTACCAATTAACATCCTATGTTAAAATGAAAATTTCATGGAGGCAGGAACACTTTTTGCTTTTTTTCCTCTGTATCCCTAGGATGAGCACAGTGCATGGAACGCACTGATAACAAGTGCCTGTTGATTGAATTACATTGGCATAAGGTATTTATTCTCTGGGAATTACTATAATATTAATGAAATCACAGATTGAGTTAAAATGCATAATATGCTATATTACGGATATGAAAAGGAATTAAGCTACATTTTCTGTCTTTAAGAAATTTAAATAATTAAATAATATATAAATCATTAAAAAGTAAGCTAGATAAGGGAATGACTTGTTTAGTGTAGGAATTTGTCTAGTGTAGGAACTGAAGAACAGGAGTTTCCTCCAACAAGAGATAATATTAGAGAGTTGCCTCAGAGACACAGTAAGTGATTTTCCCAAGGATTACACAGCTAGAAGTTTAGAAGCTGAATTTGAATCCAAGACTCCTAGACCAGCACTCTACTGACTACACCAGAGGTGGGAAACCCGTGGCCTTCAGGCCACATGTGGCCCTCCAGGTGCTCAAGTGCAGCCCTTTTCACTTGAGGACCTAGAGGGCCACATATGGCCTAGAGGCTGCAGGTTCCCCATCCCTGGACTACACCAAACTGCCTTTATAGACATTAAAGATACAGCAAATACCTAGGAGAAATTCGGGTGGTATAAGAATTTGCAGGATGTAGAGATCACTTTGAGTTGTGCTGATTGGAAGCATTAAAGAGACACAAAGAAAAGGACCTAATTGTGTTTTGTATTGTTTTTCTGTAAAAGCTTCTCCTATGGGAATTTCCTGTTTTTCTGGTTTCAGTGATTGAAATACCAATATTTGAGTACTGTACATTTTTTAAATGAAAAATGTCATAAATATTAAAGGGAGGGTTGTGAAGAAACTCTTGTACCTGAGCTCAAGTCTCAATTCAATTCCATTCGAACTCTTTATTAAGTCCTCTCCCTGGGCATGGCAAACCCAAATATTTGCTGTCTTTTAGGCCCTAGAATCTAGGCATGGAGGTGGTTGTGGGGTGGGGATGGGGATATAATATGCATGCAGATAAGTAAAGCTGCTATCCCCTCCTGTTTTTGACAGGATAAGAACCAGAAATGGTTTTAAGGAAGAATGGTACCTAAGCTGAGCCTAAAGTGCAGATTAGGATCTTGAAAGGGAGATATACATTTTACGAGGCACAGAGGAGGGCTCTGCAGACACACTGAAACAGGGCAGTTTGGGGTATGGTTAGTAATCCTGTTTGAAGGGGCATTTAGATACTCCTGGTTCAACTGGTTCTCTAGTTACCATACCAATGCTGCTTCTTATTTTTAAGAGAACTAAAAGGAAAAGCACACCAACTTCTTAAATGAAACTACAAAGTCACATAACAGATGAGGTCCTTGCTCTTTCAACTTTTTATTAATTGCAAACAAACAAATCTCTGCCATCCATAGGTATTATTTATGTCTATATTTTCTCCAACTTTCACTGGTCCAAAACCAATTATAATTCTTCTCATCAAAAGACTCATCCGATATGCTCTAAATTTGCCATCGGGTCACAGATAAAAGGTCAGTGCAATCTGCGGTGAAATAATGCCACCTTTTCCTCTTTACCAACAAAGACTCCAAGTTAAACATTTACTTTCTTTTAATTTTGAATTTTAAAAATTCAGGTCCATAATTTAATCTATTTATTTGCTCTGTGAACAGTTCCTATTTTAAACTTATACATTTACCCGGCCATTTTCTTGCTCAATTACATTTAATAAAGAATCCCTGCTGTATATCTGCACTGAACATAGAAGTTTCTGAATGGAGTGCTCTGAAGCTCAAATTCCATGTTTGGCTTAAGTTTGTAATACTTGTCTATTTGTTCTATAAAGATCTAAATCTTTCTTCCCTTTCAGGAAGGCTGGTTAATCCTATTACACATTCATCTGAACAAAAGGACAACAGGCTGTAGAATATACCTGGGGGGGGGGGGGGTGCTGCAAGCAGCCTGGTGGGGAGGCAGCCTGTGACTCTGAGATCCCATAAATCCAGCCTGCAAGGGTATTCTCATTTATGAAAAAAAGAAGTCTGGATGTTGGAGATATGGGGAAGATATTGAAATTAGAGTTTGCTCCCTACTGAGGCTGACATAAATGGCACTAAACATCATTAAACCAACAAGCTACGTTAGACCACTAGCTAAGCCATGACCTAGGATCTGGAGGCACATATAATTATCAGTTGAGGTGCACCTGTGATCTGTTGCCTCCAGTCACATCACCCGAGATGAAAATGAAAGAGGATTGCGATAATTTGCCAGATTAATTATTTATAAATCATCATGTTTGCTAATATAATTAATAAGCATCCCTTAAGAAAGAAATCTTTGGGATTGATTGAATTTTCCTGTTTCCACTTTTCCTTCTTTCACTTGTCCTAATAATATATGATTCCTAATTAATGTCTGAAGTCTAGGCCTGTCCCGGAGTCATATTCTTCTCCAGTATTAAGAATTTAATTAGACAATGTCTTATAAATGCTTTCTGAGAACACATTAGTGACTTATTAGGATTCTTCCTCCAATAAACTTTTGTTTTTCAACTCCACACCCTGTAACAGAAAAACATTAAAATATTCTTATTGCCAAGAAGCGGCATTAAGGGATTCATAACCTTTTACCACTGAGGTTTTAAGAACTTTGTTCATTATATATTCGGCACAGTTATTAATTATCAACCCTGCAGTTCTTCAGGTAAATAGCACCATGAATATTATCAAGGACATGCTAATGGTATAATTTGCCAACAAATTACTGCTAATTTACAGTCATATTTTGATGGTATTCAAGGTGGAATGGTTTTTGTCCCCAGATTTTAAATATATAAGTACAGAAGCACAGCTATAGAGTCAGAGAGCAGTTGAAACAAGATTTTTGAAATGCTGTCTAAACACTTTGAGGTCATATACAATTAGTAGATCAACACATTGTTCAAGATGATGTAAACAACTTGAGGCAAGAGTTCTTTTACTAATGTCTTCATATCCCCAAAGCCTAGCAAAGTGCCTGTCACAGGAGAGATTCTTAACAAATGCGTGTTGATTGACAGCTTGTTCTAACAGGCAATATCCATTGTTTTAACTACGTGTTACAAGGAAAGAAAATATAAGCACAAACAGCAGATCTCTGTCTTAAACTACTTGAATATTCCTACCAAATAAAGCAGAGTTCTGACCTTTTTGTGTGTATCATGGAATCCTAGCTTCCTTTAAGACACAGTTCCGATGTCATCTTTTATGAGAGGTGTTTCCCAGTCCCCCCAAAGCTATTATCTGCCCTTTGAGATTGCCTCTTATTCACACTCTATATATTTTCAATGAATAGCAAGGTCCTGATTATCAGTGCAAAAAATGAATCCCCATTATTTGAATTCACACCGCATATCACTATTGCCCTGGAATCAATTAAGATATTTTATATAATTATAACTTTGAACGATAAGAATTTGAATACATGTTATGACTTCAAGGAGTCCAGGGATCTAACTGTATACATAGTTGTTTGAGTGTTACCGTCCCCATTAGAATGCAAGCTCCTTGAGGGCAGCCACAGTGTTTTCGCCTTTCTTTGTGTTCTTCAATCTTAGTATGGTGCCTAGCAGAGAGCTGGTGCTTAAGACATACTTGAGTATTGACTGAATTATATGGACCCTTTCTCAGAATGACGTTTACAAGGGCATAAAATAAAATAAAAAGATCTCAAAGGAAACCAATTATATTGGAATACAATTATAAAAATTTTAAAGGAATAAGTTCACAGACTTCAGGTTCAAAATCCTGAAATAAAGATTTTTGCCACCATACCACCATTTTCTTGTGTTCACATTTATATTAGCTTACAATATTTACAAAGCACGTTGTGCATGGCTTCATTTGATCCCTCATGAATGTAGGTAATTAAATTACTAAAACATCCATCTCACAAGTGAGTAAAATTCTCTTACAAAGGGGTTAATGACTTGAACAAGGTCGCATAGCTAGTAAGTGATGAGACTATGGTCAGGCTACAGGTTTTCTGGCTCCAAATCTAGTGTTCTTTCCCCATACATATACCATATTGCCTTCAGAAAGTCCTTATGACTGATAAACATTTTCTAGAGTATTCACTGCAGATCAGAGATCTATAGGGATCATCCAGGAACAAACAGAATCATGTATTCTTGGGGAATAACTGGGGCTACTTAGTCTACTCTAAAAAAAAAATTGTTCAGAGTGAAATCCTACATATCCAATTGAAAAAAAAAAACACAACATAGCTAATGTAATGCATAAGTGTCTTAGAAAAGACAGAAATCTGTATCTTTTGGTAGAATGTCAGCTCTATGACAAATGTATATAAAAGAAAAAAAAGGTTAACTGCAGGACATACAGAGGACATTTGGGACACAGTATTGCATATGTTTTTTTTAAACTTCTTCCTCCCCTCTCAATTTAGAAAACTATGAAGGAATTCATTTTTATTTAAATTATGAAGTTGTTTAAAATGCTAAAAATTGTATACGGCATACATGGAACTGACTACAATATTTTATTATTAGATAATGTAAGGATACTGATACCATCTGTCATTCAAGCATTTTTAGAAAAATGGCCATATGAGATACTATAAAAGGACAATATATGCAATGAGGTATGTTTTTAAAAAAAGATGTTAAATTAAATAGAAATATCAAGCAGTACAGAGAGGATAAGGAAGATTAAGAGGCAATAAACAAAATGCATTAATCTCGATCCTAGTTAATAAGGATTTATAGGTACCTGTGTACAACCTCTCCAATTTGTTACTCAGAATTATTGAGTGGAGACATAATGAACTCAGTTACACAATCCAATTTTGCATGTTATGACTTCATAACAATGATTTTATAGTTCTCAGATTTACAAACTATAGAGAAAGGCTTTAAACTGTATCCATAAAGACTGACAAAGATTGAACACTGAAATGTAAGTAATAGTCAAATGTGATTACTATTGTATTTTGTAAAATGCTGCTACATTTAAGTGTTGAAAGTTTATATTTTAACACAATGATCTAGGTCACTCTTTCCCTCAGTACTTTCAGGGTACAACATTTCCCCAATTTTCATTTGTTCTTGTTCAATTATTTCAGTCATGTCCAACTCTTCATGACCCCATTTGGGATTGTCTTCATAGAGATACTGGAGTGGTTTGCCATTTCCTTCTCCAACTCATTTTACAAATGAGGAAACTGAGGCAAATAGGGCTAAGTGACTTGCCCAGGGTCACGTAGCAAGTAAAGCCAGATCTGAAATTAGGAAGATGAGTTTTCCTGACTCCCAGCCCAGCACTCTCTTCACTGGGCCACCTAGCTTTCATGGTGTACCAAAAATGTCG
Source organism: Petaurus breviceps papuanus (assembly GCF_028583685.1). NCBI lineage: Eukaryota > Metazoa > Chordata > Mammalia > Diprotodontia > Petauridae > Petaurus > Petaurus breviceps. Next base: position 21,898,184 of record NW_027186540.1, read on the forward strand.
TATTTTATTAATAGGAGAAAGTGTTTGCACCAGGGCAGTCAGGACCCAGGCTCTCCTGCATACGTGAACTAATTTTTCCCAAGGTTACTGAGATTTTTAAACCTTTGGAAAAGTGCCTTAGGATATAGAGACCGTCTAGTCTGCCCACTCATTTTATAGATTGATAATTATGGAAACTCAGGCCCAGGAAGGCTAATGAATTTGTCCAAGTTTATACAAAGGAAGCAAACAACAGATCAAAGATTCAAACCCAGCTTTTCTGATTTCAAATCTAGTCCCTTTCCATTTTGCCAATATTGGAAGAAAGGAATTTTTTTAAATCATGCACACTGAAGTAAATGTTCTGAATATTATTATCATCCTTATTTTGTAGATGAAGGAACTGCGACTTTGAGAGAAGTAACCTTATTAAGGAAACGTAGCTAATATGTGTCTCAGAGGGTCTTAGCATCCCTAGTTCCCCTCAAAAGTCAGGTCAGACAGGATCTTCTACAATGTGGCCTTTCCTGACAGCCCCAGCTATTCTACTTCCCTTTTCCCATAATGACCCTGCATTTACATACACAGATGTGCGTGTATGTATGTGTACATATATACACAAATTTGTATACTTGTGTTTACATACAGACATTCAGACACACATTATATTGGTACATGTGGTTTCCTTCATAGAATATAAACTCCCAGTGCCTGGCTCTTTTTTTTTTTAAACTGGAAAACTTTTTATTGAATGTGGAGTAGGACAGCTGGACACAGGTTAGATGATTCCAATTTTTTTGGCAAAATCTAAAGCATTGTAATCTGGAGCAAGTTGGACTGAGGCCTTCTTCTCTCTGTCAGGCTGGATCAGTGCGTTGACCTTGGCCACATCGATGTCATACAGCTTCTTTACCACCTGCTTGTTGGCCTTGATGTTCACGATGAAGACTAGGGTATTGTTGTCCTTCATCTTCTTCATAGCAGACTCAGTGGTCAAGGAAACTTAATGATGTCACAGTGATCGAGTTTGTCTCTCTGAGGGGCATTTTTCTGAGGGCATTCTGACTGTCTTCGAAGTCTTAGTTAAGTTTTGGGTTGCCAGAAGGTGGCAGATGTTCAGATCTTCTTGTTTTGGTGGCTATGGACACCCTTCAGCACCGCCTTCTTGGCCTTCAAGACCTTTGACTTGGCTTTTGTCTTGGGGTGGTGGGGAGGACAACTTCCTTCTCTGCTTTTGCTGCCATCTTGGGGGAAAGGCCAGGCCCTGGCTCTCGACTTGAAGGGAGGGCTGTTGCATTTTTCTTTTGTCTTTTTGGTGCCTAATACAGTGCCTGGCATTCACAAGACAACAAGGCTAAATTCTTGTTGATTGATTTTTAGTTAAGGTAGCTAGGTGGTGGATGGAGCAGTGAATATGGAATCAAGAAGACCTGATCTGGAATCCTCCCTCTGATGCTTAGTAGCTCTAGAACTTTGGGCAAATCGGCTAAACTCTCAGTCTTCGTTTCCTCATCTGTAAAGTAGCACCTGCCTCACAGCATTGTTGTGAGAATCAAATATGGCAACATATATAAAGCTTTTTACAAGCATTATAGCACCACAGAAATGTTAATATTATTAATTATTATTATTCTGCCTCCTAGTCTAACCTACTTGCCACACCAATATGTTGCTTTAAAAAAATCAGGTATTCAAATCAGCCAACAATTATGTAGCCTAACCTAACAATTGGCCTGTTAGATTTAACTTTTGACTGGTTCCATTTCGTAGTCCCATCATCCATAGACTAAGCAGTCCCAGAGATGGCGCAAATAGTCACAATATCATCAAGCTTTTCACGCTTTTCTGTACGTGCTTTAAACTTACTTTTAGGGTTGTTGATCCACTTTTCTGTCAGTACCATTTTGCTCATAGTGCTCCAGAACAAAACTACACCTAATAACAGCCACTTATATTTTACAGGTTGAATTTTGACATCTTGAAAGGTTGGAGAAAGAGCAAAGGCTTAACAAGGACAGACTCTCCCAGCATATCCAGACCCTTCAGGAAATAACAGAGTGAAAGGGTAGACAGGGAATGGCACTGGAGAGTTGGAAGGGTGGGTAAGGGCACTGAAGCACCTTCAGCCTTCATTGGGCTACCCTTAAGTCTCTATTGAAAATCTTTATCACTGCCCATCCTTAAGTCATGCTGTCTATGAGAGTAGTAGCAAAATCCTCAGGGCTTAAATCATTCTTTTGGGATTTAAAAAGTTGTTCTCATTTGAGATGCAATATCTTGTATTCTGAAGTTTAGACAGACTGCTTCGATGGTTCCATTTGAGCCAAATGCACAAGAAGGTGAATAAACAAGTAATGGTTGAGAAATACATCACCTGTCAAGTTTTTAAAATGCAGTGTTCAATTTAAATAGGGACAATCTGGCATAACTTCAATGTATCAAATCATCTATAGTACCCTTTTAATTCTCTAACACATGGAAAAATCAGACTTAAAAATCAAAGGAGTTTATGTTATATCCTTATCACTTACATGCTTATATATGGCTAGCAACTAGGTACATTTCCCTCATCTAATAACTTTTAATTAGAATACCTTTTAAAAATGAAGTACTAAATGAATAGTCTAACTAACTCTCAAGAACAGATCAAATAGATAGCTTGAATTATAAAGCAATTCAATTCTTACACAGGCTGAAAAATAAGTATAGAAAAATCCACATAAAAGCAATTTGCTTTATTTTTTACAAAATATATTTTTTTCCTCTCTAAGAGACAGTCTCAGCTGGATGAGATATTTTAGCTGCTAATTAGAAGATGTGTTATATAAGTCGAAGCCAGAGTTCAGAAACATACACATAAATTATCAATGTATATATTAAAGTTTCCTCAAAGGTGAGATAACAAATACAATTTTTTTGGAAAAATATTAAAAAAATTAATTCCACTTTAAAAAATAATCATAACAAGGTTTGATATGGGACATCTCTAGATGAACCAATAGCTTCATCTCACATTGCCATTCACAGGAGGAACAGCTGCTTACTCCCCTCTTCCCACCTGGATATCTACTGTAACTAGTTCGTACACCAAAGGCTTTGCATTTTAACCAATAAAACTGTACAGTTGTCAATGAAATTTTTCTGTGATCTCAGTAGTTTTCTCTTACTACTTTTGAAATTGCCATTCAAATTCTTTTATTAACAGCATTTGAGATTGACAATCTATACTCTGGATCCTCCCTCCTCCCTCCGCACCATGTGTTTTTGTTCAGTCCTGTCTGATTTCTCATGACCATATTTGGGATTTTCTTGGCAAATATACTAGAGCGCTTTGCCATTTCCTTCTCCAGCTCATCTACAGATGAGAAAATTGAGGCAAATAGGGTTAAGTGACCTGCCCAGGGTCACACAGCTAGTAACTGTCTGAGGTCTGATTTGAACTCAGGTCTTCCCAACTCCAGACTTCATCCACTATACCACCTAGCTCGCCATACTCCCTCCCTTTCCCTTCAGTAACTCCTAGGAATAGAAAAGTGGTAAAAAGCAGCAAAAGTGACCGTGAAGTTAGTTGTAAAAGCACCAAGTCTCCATTTGATAATTCTCTCGTATATTCAGCAGACACGGATGGCATTTTTGCTGGATCAGTTTTACTGATGAGTTTATAATGAGAGATTGTCTGTGTGGGTGGTGGTGGTTGGGGAATGGAATGAGACAAATGCTCAATAAACTTGGGCAGGAAAACTAAGAATGCAGCAGGATGCTCACGACCAGAATTCCTAATATCTTCCTTTCTGTCAACACACAAAATAAAATGCTTCACATTAATCTAGCAGTGGGATGCTTTCAGAAGCTGAGATAAAATTGATTACAACAGCACCCCCTTCTCTCCTTCCTTCTTTACTCTAAATAAGAAGGGGAGGAATGGAAAAAAAGTTAAATTATCACGGTGCATATTATCATCATCATTATGAACCATTATTACACTGAGAGAAAGCATAAATGAGGAGTGGTAGGAAGAGTTCTGGGTTTAAGTAAACCCTGGGTTTGAAGTGCAACTCAGATACTTCAAGGCCTACCTTAGATACCTACTAGCTTTTTTACTCTCTCTGGACCTCAGGTTCTCATCTGAATTTGATGACCTCCAAAGTCATCTACCTCTTAAACTATAATTTTATGATCCTATGATCCCAGCTGAGTCACGGAGCTGTCCCTCAATTTTCTCATTTGTAAAATGGAGACAAAAATACACTCCCTACCTCAAAAGTTTGCCAGGAAAACGCTTTGTAGGCAAATACAAGGTGTAATGGACAGAAAGCTTAATTTTGAGTCAGGAAGACCTGAATTTAAATCTTAACTCAGCTCATCAGAGCTGTGTGACCCCGAACAAGTCAATGGATCTCTCTTACTCCCATTTATAAAGGGGAATACTTCATAGGGTGATTGTGAGGATAAAGCACTCAGCAAAATCTAAAGTGCACATAAATACCAAGCAATTATTTCTAAACCTTAAAATAGCACGTAAACACATTTTTCTAGGGATGATTGTAAAAGCTGGAGGAGGGGCAGAAGTTTACACTAATGGCTAATATAATAATCAAGAGGTCCACCCTTTAAACACAAGGGCAGGAAGGATGAGGAGTGTACTGTACATTTATTGAGGTTTAATTGGATGTATATCTAGGTTTTGTGCATCCACAGTTGGCCTTCTTGTTAGATAAAACATAATGTCAATTCAGCACAGATACCAGAACTAGGACCAATGGATGGAAGTTACAAGAAGCCTGCTTGATTTCAGCTTGATGCATGGAAGGACTTCCTCAGCCATTAGAGGTGGCTGAAATGTTATCCTTCGAAATACATAGTGCCTTGTCACTGTATGTAGCTCCTGGAAGGTCTCAGAGGCCTTTTGGCAAATGATGAATGATCACTTATCCAGGATGTGGGAGAGGAAACATGCTTCATATAGGATTGGGACTAGGTGGTCTTTAAAGTTAACTTCAAATGTTGAGATTCCATAATTCTATAAAGATGTCTAAGTTCTTAGTTAAGATTTGTTAGTCCCTTATTATGACCCTGACCTAGTCTATTTTCAATGACTAAATATTAAGATATTTATGTATTTTCTAAAATGTTTTTAAGCATGTAATTTTACTACCACATTGATTCCCGTATTAGTCTGAGTTATAGAGAAGAACTACCATTCTATCAAGCATCCTTAAAGGAGGGGTGGGGAACCCTGTGGGCTCAAGGCCACATCTGGCCCTCTAGGTCTTCAAGTGAGGCCTTTTGACAGAAACCAAACCTCAAGGTCACATGTGGCCTTGAGCCCACAGGTTCCTCACCCCTGCCTTAAAGGAAAAACTACTGATTGATTGACCTGGGTGGACTACTGGTCTGACCTAGCATTTCTTGCATTCTTAAGACTTCAGTGATATTAACAAAATGCTGGGTGTTTTTTTTTGTACATATTAAGTTTCACCTCCTTCACATAGTCTATTTTAAGGAAGAGGATTGCATCAGGAACATTGAATTTCACTGAAAAAAGGATCATTATTAAATATTATCAATAATATTTTTGCTATGAAATTATATAATATTAATTTTAAGTGTCTTTTCAAATAGCAAACAACATAATCTGTAGTGTAAATATCTCAACACCTGATTAATGTATTTGCTGAAAAAGTAACCAGAAGAGATCCAGAAGCTATTAAGAAGTAAATGCCAGAAAAACCTGGAAAGACCTGCATGAACTGATGCTAAGTGAAGTGAGCAGAACCAGGAGACCATTGTACAGAGTTACAGCCACAGTATGTGATTTGATAGACTTAGCAATTCTCAGCAATGCAAGGATCTAAGACAACTCCAAAAGACTCAAGATGGAAAAAATGCTCTCCACATCTGGAGAAAGAACTATGGAGTCTAAATGCAAATTGAAGCACACCATTTTCTCTCTCTTTTTTTTTTGTTTCTTCTTTCTCATGTTTTTTCCTTTTGGTTCTAATTCTTTTTTACAACATGATTAATGTGGGAACATGTATAATATAATTGTATGTGTATAGCCTATATCCGATTGCACCCCATTTTGTGAAGGGGATAGGGGAAGGAGGGGGAGAAAATTTAAAACTCAAAATCTTATAAAAGTGAATGTTGAAAATTAAAAAGAAATAAATGTTAAAAAAAAGAAATGCTACATTTCACCTCTAGTTATCATATTAATGCTGGCCCTGCTAATAATTTTGCCAATGGGGACTTTGGCAAATGCTTCTCAAGTTAAAGAAAGTATTTAAGTGACATATTCACCAGAGCAAGTGACACAGGTCAGGGCAATCAATAAAGAAAATTATCCTCAGGTCCTCTCTCCTTAATCCTCACTCAAATTTCCCTCTTGTCTATAAGGTTTCCAGAGACAAACTTAAGTCCAAAAATGATTTTAACAAGCCAAGTCGTACACGACTGAGTCAGGCTACAGTATCTAGACTATATGCATTTCTTTGAACCAACATATATTTGAGCATCTGAATAAAAGGAATGATATTACCAAAATTTGGAAAAAACATTTTACTCCAAATGAAAGTTAATTTTATTGAGATAGTTTCAAGTTACTAAAATTATGAATTATTTCCACTTTAAACAGTAGTTAAAATGTTTTAAAGAAAATTTACAATTTTGTTTTTCTACTATGTATAGAGGCATAGTTATATAACAGAAAGATTAGGAATGGTATGAACTATCTACATTTTGAAAGCTAAAATGATCATTGTATCACTGTTAAAGTTCTTTTTCAGGGGCTTTTTAAAATTTCAACTGCACTAAAATCCTATCCATTGGATTGCATCTAATTCTTAGGTAAAACATTTTTGTTCTCTGTACAAATGTTGCACAAAGCACATATTAACATGGGCCACCAAAGACAATTACTCACCCTGTAGGGAGCTCTTCAAACTCTTCTGACCACTGCTCCTGGACATCCTCAGAAGAAAGATCTATATCCCGGGTGGTAGCAAAATTGAATTCACTGCCTTCGGTTCCATGAAAATAAATGGCATTCCCATCTGACTGGCAGCTATGCTATAGATTAAATAAAAAGCAAAGGAAGTTGGTTTCAGGTGAGTTTTATAGCTGTAAAGTTAATTCTCATTTACACTGGGAGCTTTGAAGCATTAAACGGTTCATCTACACATGAGTTTACAAATCAAACTAACCAATAAAAAGCCTGTTCATAAAACCTTTCTTGAATTGCTGCTAAAACATTTGTGCTTCTCTTGTTTCACCTTATGATAAGCTAGGCCTTTTATTTATTAATTTCCTATAGATAAGAGGTCAAAAGATCATTTGAGGTTTGACGTCCTTAATAAAGTATTCTGAATGGAACAGAAGTTGGTTAATTGGAATGATTTCTTATTCTTATCACAGTTCTTGTTTGTGAGCACGAAGTAAAAAAATGAGTTTTCACATATTTTCAGCTTTATGGTTATGGGCTAAATCACACTGACCTTTTCAATATTCTATACTTTGCTGGTTTGCCATTCAAGCCCTTCACAATGAGTCTGTAAATGGGATATGAGTAGAATGGCTAGCTAATCAAAACATGGAACACAGAAAAGGTCAAGGTGATCCCAAGTATGGCTCTATCTTTTTATCCTGCCATCTTGACAGAGGGGCTTGAAGGAACTAAGATTTGCACAAGGTTGATTTTCATCTGAGGTCGAGATGTAACATCATTCCCTTTAGTGTTTCTCAACAGAAAAGACTAAAAAGAAATAATTTCTCAGGATCACTTTTTCCCTCAAGAAGTTTATATTCAACTTTCCAACTGTCTAAAGGAGTAAACCCTGTGTAGGATGAGAATTTAACTTGAGAGTTGTATAAGAAGTAATTTGTTTAATTTCAATGGTACAGCATTGTACTATTGAACAATTAAGTACTCCTATAACATGGCTACCCTGGTGTCACTGTGGAGAATTCTCCAGAAATACGGCATGAGACAAAGGCATAGTAATCTTGTTCATATTATGTGCATTTGTCTACTCCTAACTTAAGAAGTTCCTGATATTGTTCAAAAGCTAAAGCATCCAGTGTCCATAAAAGTAAATAGAAACATATAGAAATATCGACAGTGCTTTGCATCATTCAATTACAAACATTTTACACCCAAAAGATAAAGAGATCTTTAGTTATGTACTTAGTAAAATGCTATAAATACACTTAATCCTAGATAAAGGTCAGAGCAATTATCATGAGATTCTGGAATTCTGATCAGCCACAGGCTATATTTACCCTAGAAATAATAAGAACTCTGCCACCAATGCATCTTAATGGTTGAATGATTAAGGAAAGTACCACATGACACACTAAATCACTGTCAGAGAAAATGGGCCACGTACAATATGAACATGTTTGAAAAGAAAAGATCACTTGTGCTTTTTAAAAGATATGTTTTTGGCTGAGAAAAAGAATAAAATATATGATACAAAGATCTTATAGCTGAGCACTAACTCAAATATTCTTATTTTATTATATTTAAAACATTTACTCAATCTCATATTTTTCCTTAAAGATCCTTGGAGTAGTGATGTTTATGATGCATATTTTATTCTATATTTTTCTAATAGTGCTATTCTATTAAAGGAAAAACTAGGTCATCACCCTGTTCTTAAAGTTCACATTGCTACTTATTTTCAGTATATCAGCTGGGATGGGAAATTCATTTATCAGTAAACTTGAACAATGAGAAATAGTGTAAAACACTCTAAGGCTATTCATTTTTCATAAAAACAGACACTGATAAAAAATGCACCACCATAGTGGAATTGGGGCATAAAGTTTCTTTAGTGGGCTTTGTGATAATTTGTGTATTGCAAATTCTAAGTACACATTGAAGTACACAAATGTATCATTTATGTCTACATACCTGATTAAAAAAACTATTAAATATATGTATATAAATAAAATCATTTTACAAATAAACATATTTCCATAATATTATATATGTATATCTGTCTATAAAATAAACATATACATTATGTTGTTCAGTTGTGTCTCACTCTTTGGGACCCCATTTAGGATTTTCTTGGCAAAGATACTGGAATGGTTTGCCAATTCCTTTTCCAGCTCATTTTACAGATGAGGAAACTGAGGCAAACAGGGTTGCCTAGTGTTACACAGCTAGTAAGTGTCTGAGGCTGATTTAAATTCAGGAAGAGGAAACTTCCTGACTGCAGGCCTGGAGCTCTAGCCACTGTGGTCACCTAGCAGCTGCCCTAGACATTATGTAGACAAAGTGATAGTATTTTAAAGTGTGAGCATATTTCTGAATTGTCTCAAATCATATGTCAAATAGCAGACATGAAGAAAGCAGTCAGAATGAATACATTTTTAGTTTTGATGTTGGGTTAAAAGGAGTTATTCGGCAAAGGAAGTAATGTCAGTTTTGCTTTTACCTTGGTTAAATTCAGTAAGATGTAGGAGTTCTATCTTATTGCCTTTATTTTTATGTAAATATTTTTGTATAAATCATAATTAGGAGATTCACATTGGTTATGTGAATCTGAGCAAGTCACGTCACTTTTTGGTTCCCAAGGCCATGAAGACCATACATTTCAAAGATAATGCTGTTCTCCATTGGTAGAAGAAGTTCTTCACCAGGACTTCTTTATACCAAGGAAGCCGCAGGTCCTGTACAAGAAAATAAAATTTAAAAACATAACTACAATAATGACAATAGAACTTCTATAGAAATTTTGTTCTCATGAATTACTTACACACATATCTTCACAATGACCCTCTGAGGGAGGTAGCCATTTTTCAGATAAATTGGGATCCGAGGATTCAGTGAAGTTTAAATTGATGTGATTTAGTAATGTAGCTAATAAATTGGCAGAACCTAGAATTAAATCCAGTTCTGACTACACTGTTTGTGTCTTAAATGACTGACAAGATATTGAAAATTGAAATCAATATTTTTTTATTCAAAACATGGAACTAGAAGCCATTTTTGCTCTCCAACTTTTATCATTTTTTTAGTTTGCAAATTTGTAGTATTTTCCTTCTATGCCATAGATGACATCATAATAAAATCTAAAATGAGTTCCTATAAGCTAATTTAGTACCTCACTCATATCCTATAATGCTTTTCCCTTCAACCTTTTTATCTTTGAATGAAAAACAAGTCCTATTTTCATGAAAGAGAAGCAGTGCATTATATTAAAAAAGAAGATTGGTTTTGGAGGCAAGAAGGTCTGGATTCAATCTCTGCCTCTGTCCCATACTTGACTTAAGGTGCTTTCATGCCTAGAGTTCCAAACACTGAATCCTATAGAACAATTTCCATAAGTTTATATGTATATATATATATATATTTCTATATGGAAAATCTGTACTTTCCTCACTAATCAAAATAATAAATTCTCTTCCATTTTAATATCCGATTCAAGCCAAAAGAACAATGTTTCAAATCACTTTGTTATTACTTTAAACTAAAAATAAAATTACACTGGATTTAGAGTCATAGGGCCTTGGTTTGAACCATAGCCCTTCCATTGATTCAGTGTGTGACATTAGGCAAGTCCTTTCCCTTCTCTGGGTCTCAGTTTCCCCCTCTGTAAAATGAAGGGTTCGGTCAGATGAGATAGAGGTCATTTATGGCTCTAAAAATTTTATGAACAGCTGAATTGCCTAGGAAAGGCTAGAGGTTGTAATTAGCCCTTCCCCTTCCATATTCCCATTACTGAAAATGGAAAGGAGGGCCACCTTGTATGGCCCTCCTGGTATTCTTATCTATATGTTTTAGGAGAAGAAAACATTTGAGAGGCTATGATCACTTTGATGTATACAACTATATCTCTACTATAAGTAGCTCAGAGCAAGGTCTGGACTATGCCTTTTTTTTCTAGGTAATAGGCCCTGAATGGGGTGATAGCTGCATTTGGTTAGTGCCATTAACTAGAGAATCATAATAATAAGGCCAAGGTTCCAGGCTTTATTCTTATCTGGGATAATTAGCTGTCACCTTTACCTTCCAATGTGAAATACTCTGTTTGGCTTTTAAAACCTTTCACAACCTCGCCCCTTCCTACCTTTCCAGCTTTTTTACACTTTGTTCCCTTCCACATAATCTACAATCCAGAAACTCCATTTTTCATCTCATTGACTTTTCACTGGCTGTCTCTTATGCAAGGAATTCTCTCCCCACTCATTTCCATCTCCTGAGTTCCCTATATTCCTTCAAGTCTCAGCTAAAATCCTACCTTCTGCAAAAAGCCCCCTTAATACTAGTGCCTTCTCTCTTGGTTATCTAAAATTTGTACCATATATATTTCATTTATGTCATTTCCTGCATTAATTTATGAGTTGCTTGAGAGTATGGACTAGTTTTTCCCTCTTTCTTTGTATCCCCACTGCTTAGCATAATGCCTGGACACAATAAACATTAAATAAATATTTGCTGATTTAACATGGGCAGAGATTTTAACTTTAACTCCAGACATCCATCTTGTATTTGGCTAGATTGGGTAGGAAGAAAAGAAGAAAAGGGGAGAGAAAGAAAGAGGAAGGGGAGAAGGAAGGATGGAAGGAGAGGGGAGGAGAGGGAGAGGGAAAGAGGGAGTGAGAGAGAGAGAGAGAGAGAGAGGAGGAAGAGGAAAAAAGAGGAAAAAGAAGAAGGAAGAGGAAGAAAGAAGGAGATAGAGGGAAAGGAGAAAGGGAAAGAAATGTGGGGAAGGAAAAAGAGGGAATGAGACAGGTAAAGGAAGAGAATCAACTAAAATCACATGCCCTAAGGGGGGTGGATTCAGTAGGCATTATCTTCACATACATGTAGATATGGTAAGTTTTATATCCTGTACACAGCATGGGCAGAACTGATCTCCCCTTGCTTTGCATTAGGATTCATAAAAAATCTCCCATGTGTCTTTCTGTACTCTGACAGCATACTTTGATGACAGAAAGGTTGACTGTATAATACAAAAGGCAAAGAAAAATTAAGTGACATAGGCAAGATATGAGATGTTTTTACATAAGTTCATGTTTTTGAGAGCAAGATTCAAAGGTCACTTCTTATGTCATGTAAAACACCAAGAGAAAAGTGAGATGGAAGAAACAGAAAAGCATAGAAAGTAAAAAGTGCAATTAAACACATTCCAAGAAGAAACATTTAAAAGGAGGGACAAACTCCACAGAAGTGCAGAAACTGGCCCATAAAGTAATAGAAGAAATATATAAAGAACAATAGTTGTAGAGTCAGAGGACCCAAATTTGAATCTCAGATCTGACATATAATGTGTGACCCTGTGAAAGTCACTTAATATCAATATCTCAGTTTCCTCATCTGTAAAATGATAATATTAACACTTGCATCCCAGAGTGTTATGAGAAAATTAACTTGTAAACCTTAAAGTGGTATAGAAATGTGTACTTATTACCCTGAAGATCTCTGTAGTTTGAACTAGATGCTACAATGAGTAGAAACCAATCATTTCCAAAGAATGAAGGAGTGATTTTGTAATGTACCAATAAGAAGTGGGGAAAGCCCTTCCTAGAGAATATGTATGGATCCATGATTAATTTCTGAATCATGCTCTCTGAGAGACAGGTTTGAGGACTGTTTGTAACAGGGATTAAACACAGTTTCTGACTTTTAGACACTGCTTTAAAGCTCGCAGAGCATTTTATGTAGATTATTTCCTTTACTTATGACAGTCTTGTGAATTAGGTATTATAGATATCAGTATTCTCACTTTAATGAGGAGTGAGGAATAGTCTAATAAGTGTCAAAGGTCAGAACTGAACCAACAATTTACTGAATCTAAATCTAATACTTTACACTAGAAATTCTCAAGCTTTTTGGCTTCAAGACCCTTTTAAACTCTTAAAAGTTATTGAGCAATGGTACTGGTTAAGAAATAGAAAGATGGATCAGTAGAACAGAGTAGACATATAACATACAGGAATAAATGGTTATAATAACCTTGTGTTTGACAAATGTAAAGATTGAAGCTTTTTGGGACAGTTAGGTGGTGCAGTGAATAGAGCACCAACCTTGGAGTCAGGAGGACCTGAGTTCAAATCCGGCCTCAGACACTTGACACACTTACTAGCCGTGTGACTTTGGGCAAGTCACTTAACCCCAATTGCCCTCCAAAAAAAAAGCAAAAAAAAAATAAGAGATTGAAGTTTGGGGTTAAAAAGTAAGCTATTTGGGGGTGGCTAGGTGGTACAGTAAAAAGAGCACCGGCCCTGGAGTCAGGAGGACCTGAGTTCAAATCCGGCCTCAGATGCTTAACACAAAAACTAGCCATGTGACCTTGGGCAAGTCACTTAACCCCAACTGCTCTCCAAAAAGCAAAAAAAAAAAAAAGTAAGCTATTTGGTAAAAATTGGGAAAACTGGAAAGCAGGTTAGCAGAAATTGAGGACAGATCAATATTTATACCATTTATCACAATAAGATCAAAATGGATTCATGACCTAGATATAAAGGGAGACGTAAATAAATTAGAATGCGGAAGACATCATCTTTCAGACTTAGAGGCAGGAAAATTTATGAATAAATGAGAGAGCATTGTAAGATATAAATGGATAATTTTGATTATATTAAATTTAAAAGTTTTGATAAAATCAATGTAGCTAAGATTAGAGGGAAAGCAGAAAATTGGGGGGAAAATTTTATAGACAGTTTCTGAGATAAAGGTCTTATATGTTAAATATGTGGAGAACTTTCTCAAATTTATAAGAATATTTGCCAATTGATAAATGACCAAAGGATATGAACATGCAAATTCTGGAAGAAGAAATCAAAGTGCTCTTACTCTCTCTCTCAATATATATATATATATATGTATATATAGTCATATGAAAAATGCTCTAAATCGTTATTGATTAGAGAAATGCAAATTATAACAACTGTGAGATATCATCTCACACCTATCAGATGGGCTAAAATGACAGAAGGAAAAATAACAAACATTGGAGGAGATGTAGAAAAATTGGGAACTGTGAACTGATCAACCATTTTGGAGAGTAATCTGGAATTATTCACAAAGAGTTATAAAACTGTTTATACTCAGCAATACTGCTACCTTACATGTAGCACAGTGCTTTTCAAATGTCCATTCTGATTTTGGGTAAATCAAAATGGACTCTCTCAGAGCTGACCTTTGCTTCCTACATATCCTCCAAATTGGGATGAAAAGCCTTGTAAGATACCATTCCTAACACCATTCTGGGTTGAAAGAAGCTTCCTGGGCTAAATCCTTTTTCCCCCCCGAATTGCATCACTAAAAGCATCAATAACACACTGATAAGTTATAAGTGAGGTGCTGTTTGCCTGTACCTTCAATAGGTGCAGTACACATCCTGCTGGCTCATATGAATCAAAAGAATTAAGACAAGAAATGGGCAAATGTTAATCCAGAGAACAGATCAATAAAATATGGTTCTTTGAGTTATGTTTCTCTTTCTAATTAGATTTTTCTAAATTTGGTCATTAAATTTAATATTTTTGATAATGGGATTAAAAAAATCAACATCACAAAGAAAGATGAGGATGTCATAGCAAAGTAGGAACTTATCTGAAAAAGATCTGGGAAGTTTTATGGAGCAAAAGATCAATATGAATCCATGGTGTGACATAGCAGTCCATAAACAATGCAATCTTAACCTGCATTAAGAGATGTACAGGATTCAAAAGAAAGGAAGTGACAGGCCTGCTAGACTCTCTCCTCCTCATATTATGTTGAGTTCTTGATGCCACATTTTGATGCCACATTTTAGGAAGGATATTGAGCTGGAGAATGTACATAGGAGTGGTGGAAAATGGTGAAAGGCCTTGATATATCATATGACAGAATTAATTGAAGGAACTGAAATGTTTATCTGGGAGTAGACTTTAGATGGAGCAGGGGGAGGGAGAAACATGATGGCTATTTTTAAATGAATTTTAAATATTGTTATAAATTAATTTGGTCTATTTGACCCCAAAGGGAAGAACTAGGAGCAATGGGCAGAAATTTCAAAGAAACTGATATAAGTTCAACATTTTGTAGGGGGAAAAAGACCATAATATTTCCTAACCAAGGAAGTCAGCAATATTATTGCCTGTGAAGCTGTTCAAATTCCAGATTCACTCCATTTGACTCTTTATATCATAGTGACATATTCATGTGTGATTTTTACTTGTCTACTCAATTTTCTGTTTCCCAAGAATTAGTTTTCCTCAGCTCTTGGCTTTTTTATCTTAGATAGGCAGGTATGGACAACTTCCTCCAGATTCTGCCTCCCTCTTTT
The DNA here is from genome assembly GCF_028583685.1 of Petaurus breviceps papuanus. Lineage (NCBI taxonomy): Eukaryota > Metazoa > Chordata > Mammalia > Diprotodontia > Petauridae > Petaurus > Petaurus breviceps. The sequence continues at coordinate 21,913,444 of NW_027186540.1, forward strand.
AATCAATGTTCCTGCAAGGTCATCTCAGAACAATGATTAAGCCCCTCGCTTAGGGATTGTTCAATTCTATTCTTTTATCTTGTTTTTTTCATCCTTTGAGACTCAGCTCAGACACCATCTCCTGGAGGAGGGCTTTCCCTGTCCCCATAACTGCTAGTGTCTTGTCCTCTGAGACTACCTTCTATCTATTCTATGTATATTCTGAATATACCTATTTCTGTATGGATATCTCAATTAGAATGTAAGCTCCTTGAGAGCAAAAAATCTTTTTTGTTCCCTCTTTGTGGGGCATACAATAAGTACTTTATAGATTATCAATTGATAATTATATAGTATAGATTATCAATTATAATCAATTGATTATGACAAACCATCTTTACATATATACATATGTGCATAAATATAAATACATAATATATGTATATATATTTAATCTAGAATTTATATTGGACTTCAAGGCTTTCAAAGCACTTTAAAAATGCTAACTCATTTGATCCTCATAGCAACCCTAAGAGGCAGGTACTACTATTATCCATATTTTACAAATAAGGAAACTGAGGCTGACAGAGGCTGTAACTTGCCCAGAATTACATGGCTAGTATCTTGAAGCAAAATTTGAACTCCAGTCTTCCTGACTGAAAACCAGTGCTCTATCCACTATCCCTTGGTGAAAGAATCCATCTGGGTCAGTGTTTTTTCACCTAACTCCAGAGGCTTATAAAACCTCTCCCTAAAGGGAAGGCTTTTGCTTCGCTTAATACTTGGGTTTGTCATCCTGACTGCTGCTATGTATTTGCATTTAAATACTGATGATGCTCACTATGGCCCTAGTAATTAGAAATGTGGTATGTGGAATGGCTCAGCTGTTTAGGATGCCAGTCTGGGGCCTAAAGTGAACTGCACCCACTGTTGATGGGGCTGTCTGTTGAAACCCAGTTCTATGTACTGAAATAACCCGTTTCACTTCATAATCATATGTCTCTTTCAAGACATCATCTTTTCAAGACATCTTTCAAGACATATGAACTTTGCCATTTGCACTACAACATAGATTGGTTGACTTGCCTAACAAGGAAATACAGAATCAACTCTGTCCAAAGGTGAACTGTACTGTCTCATGAAATGGTGAGTTCTCTCTCCTAAGGCTTCCAGGTGAAGACAAGATGATTTCTTATTGGGGATGCTGCAGAGGGAGTTATGTTGTAGACAGGGTTGGAGTTAGACCAGATGACCTCTCAAGCCCACCTCAATCCTGACATTTGGTGGTTCTTCTGTATTAAAGAAGAAAATTAAAATGGCATTGAAAACAGTTAAGAGACAGTCTGGTGTCTTAGAAATATTGCTGAACTTGAAGTCAGAAGAGATCTGGGTTCAAATTCCAAGGCTTACCCCAACTAGCTGGCTCATCATGTTAAAATGGAGTCAATAATTCTTGTGATATGAGCCTCACAGGGATGTTAGACAGAAAACAATTTTAAAAGTTTAAAATGATATCATCATAAAAAAATACAAGTTGCAGAAAACAATTTTAAAAGTTAGTTTAAAATATCATCATAAAAAACACAAGTTCCAAGGCAACATAGAATAACAGAGTGCAGACTTTGGAGTCCAGAGGACCTGAGTTCAAATTCTGCCTCAGATACTTACTAGTTGTATGACCCAAGGGAAGTCATTTAACCTCCTTCAGGTTCATTTTCCTTATCTGAACAGTGGGGATAAAAATAGCATCTACCTTACAGGGATCTTAGGAGATGAAATGAGATAATATTTGTAGAGGGCTTTGCAAACCTGAAATGCTATATAAATGCTATTATTTTATAGGGGCAGCTGGGTGGTACAGTGGATAGAGTGCTGGCCCTGGAGTAAGGAAGACTCATCTTCCCTGGTTCAAATCTGGCCTCAGACACTTCCTAACTGTCTGACCCTGGGTAAGTCACTTTATTGCCTCAGTTTATTCATCTGTAAAATGAGCTGGAGAAGGAAATGGCAAACCACTCCAGTATCTTTGCCAAGAAAACCCCAAATGGGGTCACAGAGTCAGAAATGAATGAAAAATGACTGAACAACAAATGGTATAGCCTAGTATAATATACTGATTTTAATTATAAGGTAAGTCACAACCTCAGAGATCTCTCTAAGAATTTATTACAGACAACTTGCCAGTTTGAATCAACAGAGGCAGCTTCCACCCTGGAAGATCCCTATACAGAAGAAATCATATATCCAAGCTATAATAATAATAATTACTAATAAAGATGTATTTCAATTAAAATGTCTATAGAAAATAGAAATAGAGACAAATGTTTTTTCAATTCATATTTTTGTTAGCCATATAATGAAACCCTTATCACATTTCTATAAAATTATAAATGATAATCAACTAATTATAAAACACTATCAAGTATATAAATAGGTTGGAAGGACTGGTAAAATCAAGAAAATTTGGGATTCCAAAAACTATTTTCACTTTGAGAACTGCTTAGAACCATCAAGTACATGGTTTAAAACCATATGTGGCTACTGGAATTATATTAGCCTTTGAATGACTGCCAAGATGTAGATACCAGTTGAATAAGCATGTGCATTGGATTAAATCTCAGGTCTACACTTAGTGCATGGAGAAGTTTTCCCTATTCTTACTCTTCTAAATAGACCTTTATTTGAGTATTACTTTTATCATTCTTTTTTTTCTTCCTATATGCTTGTTGTACTATGTATCTTACTTTTCTGTGTGTGTCACATATTATACACTTTTTAACACAAATGTATTTCTCTTTCATTATTTGCCACTCTCAATTATCATTCTCTACATCTCCACTGTCAATCAAATATATTTTCCCATTTTTGCTGCTGAATGGATTTCCCTTGCCTGACAAGCAGAACACAGTGTAACTAAGTGACAATATTTTGCCAGTCACAAAAACATCAACAGGAAACATCAGTGCACATTCCTCCATGTATCAGGTCCTTGGCTACAGTTCAGGGCAACATCTTCCTGAGGTTGCTCCCTATATGATGCTGTAAATGTTAATGACTTCACCTCTGTGCTTTTAAAGTATTCTCAATCACCTCTACCCTCGTTTAATTAGGTTTTCATCAAAGATGAACACTGATGCACCTCTTCATATTATCTCCCTGGGGCCTAATGGCCCTGATGATTCTTTCAGACAGCTGTAGCCTCACAATTTATTTTTTGGCGACATCCTTTTTGTTGGAATGAGTATATTGGGCATTTGGGCAATGCCAGCTTGCAAAGGGCTGGTGGCAGATGGAAAGAAATCTGCCCAGTATGCCTTCACCTCTACATGGGCAGAAAGTCATCAATTTCCTCCATTAAGGAGCTGTCACTCAGCCCACCCAGCTGGAAGACCATTTTTGATAGCCAGGCTGGCTGGTGGTAGACGATTCAGATACAAAGTGCACTTTAAAAGGAAGCTAAAACATCATTTGTAGGAAAATTGAAAATGCAGGGCTTCAACCACAGCCAATTTTTTAATGACTGTAATATTTTAAGTGATTATTTTTGCCACTTCAGATTGCTCCTTAGAGAGGAGAGGTTTTTTAATTAAAATCTAGGCAATGCAAACAGATGAGATATGAAGAGTAGAGGAAAGAGAAATAGGATGAATAAAATTAATTAAAGCGGCATTGTCAGCAGAGCCATAAATTACACTGTGTCTTGCTGGGAATGAAATCTATTGGTACAGGAATTTCTAGATTCTAAGCAAGATATGTGATTGATTGATCTGAAATCCACTGAGTGATTGCCCACATACCATCCTGTTCTGTTTCCTGTGTCTTTAATTCTGCCACAGTAACTTTTGTGGGCCAGTTTCAAGATTTTGGCTCAGAGATTGCAGGATTACCCTGAAGGGTAAAGACTTTTAGACTACAAAAATTCAGAGTGCTAACAGAAAGCTCTCTCCCAGGAGCAAACTAAATTTCTATCATTTTCCACACATTCAATTTCTAGGTAATTTAATGCCAGTTAAAAAAGCCCAAAACTTGGCTAAGCATACTGACCAGGTGCAAAAAGGACCACAGTGCACTTTTCCCTATTCAAAACAATAGATTGAGTAATGGTGAATGGATCTCAGCTTGCTGAAAAAGTATGTTTTGTTTCATTGTTTTCTGTAATCATTAGGGGCTCACATTTTAAAAGCTCTGCACTATGAATCATAGAGATTCAATTTATGGTTTATTTTGTGACAAGTGTATAATTATTTGGCAGTAGATACTGCAACTACAGAACAAAATAGCTTTAGTGACAGATTTAAGTTAGAATAATGAGGGGGAAATAACAATGTAAGATTCCATGAGGTGATTAATAATCTTAACTTTGAGACTCAACTTGGCTTTTAGACCAGTCTTTTCATATGAGGCTCATCAAGGATGCCAGGCAAGGCATTATTTTAAATAAAAATGTCACTGAGTTTTTAAAAGCCATGTAGAGTAATCTATATTCCTTTAGTTTACAACTAAAGTTCACTTATTAAACATTAAAAATAACTCCAGTTGGTAATTACATGTATCTGCCTTCTTAAAGGAAAAAAAAGTGAAATAAGTTTAACCCAAGGGATTTATTTGGAAGTTATTTTCTTTGCTTTTAACAAAAAATTATTCACTTTTCCTATCTATAGTCTATTTTTAACATTGAAATTGGGCTGTCTTCCATTTTTTGCTAATGCTATTTCATGTTAATTATAGTACAAATTTACCACATGGAGAAACATAATATCATGAAGGCCCATTTCACTTTGTGCAAAATGTACCTTTCATCCCCAAAGCACTTTATTAGCTTAACAAATTAGAGCCCAGTTGTTTTATCCTACACTAATATACAGCCACCTCTGGGGAGGAACATGACAGTTGTAGTGATGATAACCAAAGTGAGAAGAATTCCACCAAGCAGAGGGAATGTAAGTAGACAGAATGCAATTGCCCAAGTTGGAACTGGTCCAAGGGACCACATTTAACATTCTTATTCTTAATGGAAAAAGACATGGGAACTTAAAGAAAAACACACAAGTCCTACATAGCTCAGGTTTACTTTCAATGGAAAGACAGCACAGATATTCCTCACTTTACAAAACAAATGTGTCTCAGCAAGACAATCTGTAAAATAAGTCTTATTTTCCCATTGCTTTTTGTTATATAACCTGAGGTACGTTCCAAAGAAAATACAGCTCCATAGTGGATTTAACTGAAAGCTTGTGCATAGATGCAGTACCAGTTGGTGGCAGAGATCTGCCTGAGCAGATATGTTTGCCATTGCAATAAATAAGTATAATACCCATGGGGAAGCGTGATATCAGATATCGAGAACTGGCCTTGAAATCAAGACTTGGGTTCAAGTTCTGCTTCTGAAACATACCAGCTGTGTGACCTTGAACAAGTCATTTAATTTCTCAGTGCTCTAGACATTTCTCTAAGATGATAGGGACAGTGAAGGAGCTGACCTGAATTAAGGGAAGGAATTTTCTCATAAAATAATTCCCTGTCACAATGAATCCTAAGCCTAGTCCTCATACTATTATACAAGCAGGGTTGATAGGTGGGATTCCCCATAAGTAACTCCATTTTCCTTGAAAATGTTTTCAACATTCTGCCAGCTCAGACAGTTCCCCTGGCATCAGTGTTCCTTTCTTCCTCTTATTTCTCCTCAGCTGCCTCTCTTTAATTATATACTTGAAAAACATTTGAACTTTGCCCTTCTATTTCTTTTTTATCATTATTATTTCAAATACTGGAATATCCCAAAGCTATAATTTTAGATTTCACCAGTAGGTGACCATGGCAATTTGGGAGGTGTGAAGGAAATTCTGGAACCGGACTCTCCCCAACAGGGAACTCTAGCTATTGAGTACAGCAAAGCCAATATCACCTTATTAATAAAATAGATCTCAGCCTCCCCTGTTAGAAGTTCTCTGTCTCTGAGTGCCTATCAGAAGCTGAGCTCATGTCTGCCATTTGGGAGTAGCTAGGCAGTGGGGTATCACAAGACATTTGCTTTTTACTAGAATTTATTTAGGGCAAAGTTTATGACAAAGAGATATTAATAAGTTGTGGATAATACTGTTACAGGATATAGCCTTCATCTAAATCAATCAATAAACATTTATTAAGCACTGTCAGGCACTATGCTAAGCCCTGGGGATACAAAAAGAGTCAAAAGATAGACCCTGTCCTCAAGGAGCTAACAATATGATGGAGAGGCAGCATGCAAACAAATACAAAGCTGTATAGAGGATAAATTGGACATAATTCACAGAGGGAAGGCACTGGAAATAAGAGGGGTTGGTTATATGTAAAAGATGAGATTTTAGTTGGGACTTAAAGGAAGCCTGGGAGGTCAGCAATCACAGTGGAGGAGGGAGGGTATTCCAGACATGGGGGATGCCCGGAGCTGAGAGATGAAGGGACTTGTTTGTGGAAGAGCCAGGAGGCCAGAGTCAGTAGATAGAAAAGTATGTATTTGGGAGTAAGCTATAAGGAAACTAGAAAGGTAGGAGGGCATCATACGTTATGAAGGGCTTTGAATGCCAAAAAGAGCATTTTGTATTTGCTGCTGGGGCAATAGAAAGCCATCGGAGTTTATTGAGTAGGACAGTAAAGTGATTGGATCTGTGCTTTAGGAAAATCACTTTAGTAGCTGGATGGAGAATGGAGTGGAGTGGGAAAGACTTGAGGAAGGCAGACCCACAGGCAGTAATGCAATAATCAAGCTAAGAGGTAATGAAGGAATACACCAGAATGGTGGAAGTGGTAGAGAAAAGGAAGGGGGCATATTGGAGAGATATTATAAAGGTGAAATGGACAGGGCTGAGAGACAGTGAAGAATCCCAGATGATTCCTAGGTTGTAAGCCTGAGTGACTGGGAGGATGGTGTTGCCCTCTACAGTAATAGGGAAGGTAGAACACAGAGATTTATAGGAAAAGATTAGTTCTGTTTTGACATATTGAATTTAAGATGTCTACTAGACATCCAATTCAAGATGTCTGAAAGGCAGTTGGAAATGAGCGACTGGAGGTCAGCAGAGAGATTGGGGCAGTATTTGAGAGTCATCAGGGCAGAGATGGTCATTAAATCCATGGAAACTGATGAAATCACCAAGTGAAGGAGTATAGAAGGAGAAAAGAAGAGATGTGTTTGGCAAAGTTTGTTATGAAACTCATTTCTTTTTAGTGAATCCTATTTTATCATTAATTTCCATTAAAACATAGCAGATACCTTCCACTGAGAGGCAGAAGATTGTTTTGGATGGTAAACTTTTACATATTAAAAAATGTTGGTTAATAAGTAAAAGGTAACCTAGTAAGGGAAAAAATAAATTTTTTGGGAGGGGGGAAAGAAATTCAGTAAGGGAAAAATCATTTCTAGGGAGTAGAACATATTAAAGGTTGGGTAGAAAAGTTTATGGTAGTGGCTTCCATATATGACTATTTTAATATGTACTTCTAAAAGAGAACCAGTAAAGATTCTGCCAAACCTTTACTGGTTCTCTTTTAGAGCATCTGTGTTACTGGGAATGTACCAATTCCTAAAGTCACCTAATTTGGTTTCTTGTTTCATTTGTCTCAGATTTCTTAAATGCTCTTAACTTTTTATTCAAAGTACAGCTTTTACAAATTTTATTGCATTTTTTCCTGACATCTGAAGTTAACATGCTCCCATTTGATATTCTACCTACTTCTCCAACCTCCCTTTCCCAGTAACACATAATCAATTTGTTTCAGCATGCTTAGGAAGCAACAGGAGCAGGGATCTTAACCTGGAGTCAGTGGACCTTTTTAAAAAAAATTGATAACTATCACAAGAGAGCTGGTTTCCTTTGTAATCCTATGTATTTAATGCATTTATTTAATGTATTTAATGTAATCCTATGTATTTAATGCAATATTAAAGCATTTAATACCATCATTCTGAGAAGTCCATATTTGATCTTCATCAAATTGCCAAAACCATGAAACAAAAACAGCTAAGAACCCTAGGAAGATAAAATATGCTGGAAAGTTCCAATTATTGCTGGAATGGCAAGTACACTCTCCATCTCCCAGGGTGCATATTTTGCAACTGCTTAATGTGCATTAATGGTCAGAATACTGCCCCAATGACTACTGTCCTAGCCTGTGAAGCAGCAGCAGCATGATGGAAAAAGCACTGGATTTTGAGTACAAGAACCTAGGTTCAAATCTTAACTCTGTTCCTTGATAGCTGTGTGAATATGGAAAAAAAAACACCTTCAAATCTCTGAGCCATAATTGCATTATTTGCAAAAGATGGGTAATAAAAACTGCAAATTCTACACAACAGGGTTATTACCGGGTCCATTGAGGGAATGCACCTTAACACATTTTGTTGTTTTTCAGTCATTTTTTCAGTTATGTCCAACTTTCCGTGACCCTATTTGGGGTTTTCTTGGCAGAGATACTGGAGAGGTTTGCCATTTCCTTCTCCAGCACATTTTACAGATGAAGAAACTGAGGCAAACAGTGTGAAGTGACTTGCCCAGGCTCACATAACTAGTAAGTGTATGAGGCCAGATTTGAACTCAGGAAGAAAGTCTTCCTGACTCTAGGTCCAGCACTCTGTCAGTAAGTAAGTTATAACTGATTATATTTTATCTTTACTAAGGGCTTTGACATTTGTTGGATCTGGATAAAAAAACTGATTAATGTTGGATAGTTGACCATAACCCAGAAGGAAAAGGGCATCTAATTGCTACAGCTGACAACAGGAGCTGAGAAAAGATGATGACAAGAAACTTTCAAATTCTATAAATTCAGGAAGTCTTATTTCTTAAAAAAATGGAGACTTATTTAGTTCCTGAATTCAAAGTTATGTTCAAGGAATTTATGTTAAATGATGTATACCTATAGCATTGCTCATTCTAAAAGCTATCTGTTTATCACAGGACCTCCAGCTTATACTTTTAATCTATATCTGGATATAAATTAATATGCATGAACAAAGTGAAAAACCTATCTGTGCATCATTTTTTAAATTTAGTGTTTATGTAATAATACAGGACAAGAAGGTAGAAGGCCCAGCAGATGCAGAAACAGCAATCAAAATAGGGAAGAATCCTTTAAAAAATGTAGTACAGCATCTCTCTTCCAGTGATCTGCATTTAATCTGTGGGTCAATTCCAGAGCTGACAGAAGTCAATGATTTATACCTCTAAAAGCTAGGTATAAATGGAGTAGCAGGGTAGAAAAAAAAATTGGTAATGGTGACCAAGTCTGCCTCCTTCCTCTCTCTTTACCTTTTTCTCTTTTGTTCTTTCTCTTTCCTTCAAGTCTATGTGTGTACATCTATCATTTATCTATCCACAGATTCTGTCTCTGAGGAATGTTGGGTGATGGACCCACCCAGGAGAAAAATTTGTGCTATCACCAAGGAGGAAACAAATTTGGAAACTGAAGCATGTGTTCGATAAATATGTAGTACAATGTTGACAGCAGATCCATTTTAAGACTTTGCCACCATCTGTTTCACATAAGGTATCATTAAAAGAAGAGAAAGAGGGAGGCAGAGCACTAAGGGTTCACTTACAAATCATTGATCTCTGGGTTGTATTTTGGGTGTCCTGGTACTTTCTTCTCATTTATACTTAACTGGTAGGTGACAGCATAAAGGCTAACTAAATCTTCTTGACTTGTTTTTGACTATTTCTTTATTTGAAATTAGGGAGACTCAAAATTTTCAGACTGCATTTTGGAAAGTACATGTTAGAGCTTTGGAACTCTCTCTCAAATGTTTCAACAATAACTGAAGTAAATGAAATACTAAATAGTTGAGGTCTTTAATCAAGAAAATTTTTGCTTTATACTCTCAGAGAAAGGAGTTGAGATGTGCCACAACACAAACATAAAACACCTGAGGAATTTCCAAACCTTTGAAGAATTTTGGTCTCCTTAGGGTACTACCCAGGTCTCTTCCATTCCCAAACAAACATGTATTCATTGTCAGAATCAAGAAAGTAGTCTCAAAATTAATATCAGAAATATGAATTTCTCTCTGAAAATTAAATATGCTGATTGATTATAGCTATTGCTAGACTGGAAACACTTGTTAACTTCCTGGCATAAACAGACAATCCTTACACTTTAAAAAATGGACCCAAATCAAAACAAATAAATAGGACTGGATGAAAAGAAAAGGAAGGATTATTTATTATTCCTAGTGCATTCTTACTCAAATCAGATGCCCACCATCCCAAATAAGAAGTATAAAGATACACAAGGTCCTATAAGCTCTCACTGGCTGTTGATATACACATAATCTATATATTTCATATTAATTACTAAATAGGCATAAGATAATGTCTTTCTCTAATTACATACTGTGGGTAGATATAAATGGTCACATAAACCCCTTAAACTAATTATTCAATTTGATCTTCTGCCATTTGGGGGTGTGTGTGCAAAAAAAGCTATATAAGATCAACAATATCGAAAGAGACAGAAACAGACATTTATCAAGATGTGTGTGTGTGTGTGTGTGTGTGTCTGTGTGAGCATGCATTCTTCCACTTTCCTTTTATGCTTTGCTATTTGACTTTATTTCTTTGAAGCTTTCATATTAAAACTGTACAGCCAGGCAGCTTACACAGGCCCCTAATTTTATGGATAACAGTTAATTTAAAATCATTCATGTCAAATAATAGTGACTACTAACTATCACCAATACAATAAGGTCATCTAATAGCTAATGAAAAGCATTTTCTTAGCTTTAGTAGAAGTCACTACTTAACCTCTTAACTTCCCTCTGGGAGGGAGGTACTTGGGTGCAGTAGAACAAGTTTTCATACGTTTGACTGCAGGATCATTTTGGTACTATGCAAATTCATGAAGTATTGGCCAAGTGGTGGACTGTATATATATTGCCCAAGGATCAGCCTAGCTAAATTCAAAATCTTCACCAGGTTGACCAAAGAATGATGATCTCTTTTAGCCACAGCAATTCTCAAAGTTCATCTATCAAATGGAAGAGGAACTGACATGTGTGTTTTGTGGAAGGAGTTCCCACAAAATTATAGATCCTTGAAACTAAGATAATATTAAAGTAAACCATATTTTTTTACAGTTTGTTTTCAGTCTATATTTTATGGGCATATAAAATCATTGAGTCATGAGGAGCTTTTGAGATGATTTGGCATAATCTCGAAGACAAGTGTAAAACTCCCTAGAAATCTTCTATTTCCTCTTAACTAGAAGTAGAATCCTAGAAACATGGTCTTGGATTCTCTGCTCGTTTTCTGTTCATTCTTTTAGTCACCATCTTGTTTTCTATCACTTTTATGCTTATGACTTCCACATCTATAGAAGTTCTCATTCTTCTACCTAGATTCTGGGTTCCTTAAGGGAAGAGGCTCATATCTCCAAGCAGAGTTCTGAAACACAAAACCAGAATGTGGCCTGCAACACCTGAGTGCAGCCTGAACCAGATTAAAATAAAATTGGGAAATGTTTAACAAAATAACTCATTTTCTAACACAGATAAATGTTAGCATGTGATTTTTCTGAGTCAACCTGCTATCCACAAGGATTTTACATATGATTTATTGGCTCCTGTTTCTATTTGATTTGATATCACTTTACTAGAATCATTGAAATCTTAACTGCTACAGCTGGAAGAAACCTTAGAGATTAGAAGTCTACCCTTTCATTTTACAGATGAGGTATCAAAAGCCCATGGCAGGGAAGAGATTTCCAGGGGCTGGTTTGTGGCAGAACCATAAGAATCTTTCCACAGTAACCACATTATATATTTCCTTTTGTAACTCCCATAGTTACTAAAAAGTACTTGTTGATTTCATATGGTGAAAAAACCAACTATGAAAATAAAAATTATGATGAAAAGATTTAAATCTTCCATCCCCAACCAAAACATAAATAAATCAATGAATAGGATTAACAGGTAGATAATTAAATTTGCAAAGAAAAAAAAAACTTGCTGTTACAGTATGAGATGAAGGAAAGTGATTGATTTCACATTAGCTGTCCAAAAGAAGGAACATGCAAATTTTACATTGAGACTAGAAGATTTTTCAAAATTAAAGGAAATCAAGAATCTTTTAAATGACAATTCTTATAATTACTGGGAATAAATTGTTCCAAGAAATTATTTTTACTGTCAATTCACAAAGGAAAGGACATTTCAGGTGGTCAGAAATAAAGACAAAAAAATAGATATCACATTACATAATTTTTGCTATCAGGTAAAGGATGTCTTTACTAAATAAATTACATAATAGTATAAACTATGGCTTTTCCAAGAAAAAAACTCAAAATCCATCAGAGGAGAAAAACTTCTCTAACCAGGGAGTCAGGAAAAAGGACAGAAACTGAACAATATATGTGATTTTGTTGGTATAAGGAACTCACAGGTGCGGAAACTCCTTCCTAATGCAAGTCATTTGCCTCTTCAATTCATGCTTTTTTCACAAAGTATAGAATTAGTCAAATGAGCTTAAATGAAAAATAATTTAGGATAATGACCTTAAATTTAGATTAAGAAGCCCCTCCAGTCCCCAGAATACATCTAGCCCAATACTATCATTTTAGAGATAAGGACACTGATGTCTACAGAGGTTAAGTGTTGTACTCTAGATCATGAAGATAAGGAGGCAAGTAGCAGTGGTGGGATTTAAGCCAGGTAATCTGACAGAGAACAAGTTAAAGGCATTTTTAAATGGAAGCATTAGACTTTGGGAAAAATTCTTGCCAGCCAGCCAAATTGAAGGCTGGCATTTTAGTTGTCTTTAATGCAACCTGTTTTGCTTTTGTAAACTAAGGTTAACTTGTTAAACTTACAACCATGAAAACAATAAGTTGGAAAATGCATATGATATTCCAAAGCCTAATCTGCAAAGTTGCAATTTAATTTAAATATCATTACTGAAGCAAAATCACACTTGATGCATTTTTATCATGTACTGTTCTGAAGTTCATGCATTAAAGAACAGAATATCTAATTGGATTAGTATAATAGCTTGTAAAATGAGGCAGAAAACATATATATTTTTGCCGCAAGGAGGACTTCTGTTATAACTGAGACCAAATGATAGGCATGTCATTATGGGAAAAGGATGCAAATCCAAGACCCCTGGGGACTACATGTGTTTCCTCTGTTTATTTGTTCTGTTTGCCAATGATGAAAAGTAACACCAGAAATCCCTCTGTTGTCAAGTAGCAATGTGACTGTGACATGTAACTCAAAAAATCAAAGGTACTTTTTAGTATCAATAAAGAAAGAATCCAGGGAATAATTTTTAAATGGGCCAAGATTTTAGTGGGCCAATCAGAAGAAAACTTTTCAATTTGCGGTTTAAACAAGTTCTTTTTGTAATTAGGTTGAACCTCCATTCATTCTGTAATTCCTCTTTTTGAATTTAGGAGTCTCTTCTTGCAACTTTTAAATGTAATTTTGTGCCTAACATTTCTTACTCCCATCTTGTAAATCCTGTTTCTAGCTATAGTCACAAGGTCCCAGATTTTTGTTTCCAAAGTTGCATAGGTAAATAGTTTTAAGAAAAGAGGAGATATATTATAATAACCCTGAGGATATTGAGGGTTCCATGTCATTTTTTTCATGGTCTCATTATATCTGCTTTACTACAAAATTGTACCCCTAGGAAGAATGATTTAATTGGTTATCGAATTCTGATTCTGTAGATGAAAAGTAAGAAAAAATAGGTTCAAAAATATTATGTGGTAAAACACACTTGTATATACAGAGGATCTGATTCATTTTCAAATTTTATGTTTTCTTTCTTAGATTAATTTTCATTGAAAAAACTCCTGTTCCCCAGTGATGTAGATATTATTTCCTTCTGTCTCTCCTTGTTACTGTAAAGGGAGATTACATCTCCTTGAAATTTTACTCCACAGTTTACTTTAAATACAAAAATATTGTACTTAAAATATAAGTGAATAATATTTTTCCATGTATTAATTTCCATGTATTAATACCAGTATTTTGTGAAGTTAAAATTAATAGTTAAGAACTTCTATATTTATCCTTATAGTAGAGGATAAGTTAAGGTAAAGAAGAATAATTTTCTTCTCCACGATAATGGTGGTTGTGGGGAAGGAGAACTAGTTTTTCTCAATTTGGAAAATTACTTCTTTAGGAAGAAGAAAAACAAGCAAACAAACCTTAACCGTAGCCCCTGGGAAGAAAAGCCAATTGCCAGTGTCCACTGGATCCAGATTGTCTTCTAAGATAATTTGTCTGTGAGCTGAATTGATGATCAAAATATTGTCTAAAGCCCAGCAGGCTTCATACACATCACCCGCATGAATGTATTCTTGTTTCCATTGAAACTGAACATTTTCTCCTTTGGCATCTTCAGGAAGGTAAAGGATATGGATGATTGTGCTGATATTTGAAGGGGCTCTGCAAAATACAGGAAATTAGTGAATGAGACACCTAATATAGAATGCTTTGGAACTACCTGTGAAGTACTATACAAGTTTAATCTATTCCCATAATTATTGCTAATGGTAATATATGCAAGACACCTACATTTGATCAGTTCTTAATGTAAGCTATTGCAAATTGTGAATATTCCATGACATGAGTACAAATGTGATGAAAAATGATACATCCTCAAACTCTGTAACAGTCGAAGAGTATGTGAATGTCAACCATATTAGAGTATCTCACACAATGTCTTGCTCTGAATAAATGCCTGGTTAATATTTCCTGTTTTAATTTGATATGAGAAAAAAGAAGTTAAACCACACACTGAAAAGTTATTTCATTGATTTCTATTTTTATTTTGAAAATGAACACAAGAGAATTCATCATGTATTCAACTTCAGTCACTCTTTAAATAATATTCTCTACTTTGGGGAATCATGTAGCTTCCTTTTTCTGTTTAAAATATCAAAATTGCAATTAGAAAGCTAAACTTCATTTGTAATTTTTACCTAAACCATATTTAAACACTGTATAATTTAACATAATTTTTATGTTGCTTCTGTTAAAAACCAGGACCTTCTTCCATATAATAAAATATCTTTTGAATATTTTATTCTCCTAAAGAAGTAACCTGCCATACTGAAAATTATGGTCTCAGTCAAGATTAAAAGTGGTGCTAAAATGCAAACTAGTAGTACTTTTGGCTTGCTATAAATCAACCATGAAAAAGACTAGGGCAGATTCATATTTTTCACTCTTCAATGAAGCATATTTAGGTAAAAGTGTCAGTGATGGTTATAGATGGTTTATCTTACATTTATTAAAATCAATTGGTGCTTTGTTTTGAAAATATTTCATGGTGGTTACATTTTTTCTGTCATCCAAAAGGAATTACAACAGATAAAAGGAATATATTCATTTAAAGTAATAAATAAAATAATTGTCTAGTTGAAAGAGGATAATAAAAGTTTGTTTTAAAAAATATTGCAGTTTGAGATATGACTTAAAACCCAAAATTCTATTCATTAATAGCAGCTGACTTTGAATATTGTAATTAATAGTAAAGGTACAGCATTGTATAAAGAAAAATACCTGTTTTTTTATTTAACATCATAACCATAAATATAACATTAAAACCAAGATTTTTACCCATAGCCACAATTTGCCTTAATTGCAACATGTAACATTAAGAAAGAAAAATAATTTGTGATAATGCAAGTGCAATTATTGCCTTAATTGATTAATAAATGCTTTTAGATGTACATTTTTTCCGTTAAAGACATACGTAGAAATAACTAATTAGCACATGTGCATTTTTCTTATGCCTACTAGAAACAGAAAGGAATAACAACGGTTAGCAGTATAATACATATGGTAAGAGTGTCAAAGCTCAACTTGTGCTAGAAGCACATTAATTTTTACTTTATCCTGTCATAAAGGGAAACACAATATTGAAATCCATTAATTACACTCACTCTTCTCTAGCTCTTGGCTAGAATAAAGACTGGTGAAAATCCATTGGATGGAAATGCCACTGAAAACTTTGGACAAATGTGTTTACTACTAAAGACTAGTAGCTTACATTAAGAATCTGATATTTATTCTACCTTGATGGCATAAATCACAGTTCTTTCAGCATGGCAACTGTGGTAAAGTAAAAACCAAATTATTAATGGAATCAATCACAGAATGGATAAGAACGGTTTTGTTTGCATTATTCTGGTTAGAACTGGAATAACAGCAAAAATATATATATACTTTAAAAACTTCTTAAACATACTATTTGAATTTTAATTGTGTTTTCTATTATTTAGGACATGCAGAAAAAATTAAGCCAATCAAACTTGGATTGAAATGGTACATGCTATTTAACTTTGTTAAATCTATTTTAATAAAAAAGAACCAATTTTCCCTCCCTAAAGCATCCTACCTCATTTCTTGTTAAAAGTGGTTGAAAAAATGGGGAAAAATTAATGTTTCATTTAGCTTTTGAGAATCCAGTGGCTGCTATCAAAGAATGATAGTCCAGAAGGGACTTCAAGAGGTCATCCAGTTTATACTGAAGCCCACAGGCAGAACTGTACCCATTTAGACAGATGGGTAACTATCTCATTTTATAGTGAATTTTCAGTGCCTTACCCTCCAAATGTAAGTCATATTCTGCCATTACAGCTGTCTAATGTTAAGACATAGAATACAAAATCACTTTCCTACCTTCTGATCAATGTTTCAGTCTGAATTCCAGAATCAGAGGGATATAGGTAAGAGTTTGGATGGTTCTATATAAGTCATCACAACTGTAAATACTTGGATTTAAGCCCTATCGACAACAGAATATCCAGAATGGGAAGTAATGCAATAATTTTATACTATTCAAATTGAAAAGGTAAATACATAAATTTATCTATGTACACATTACCATTAGACAAAATGCATTTTTAAATCCACAAAGAATAAATTTAGTCATAAGGAAAGAAAACTGGGAATTGGGAAGAATGTTTGCTTTGTTAGAGTGCATGCAGATACTTGAAGCTATAACAAACCTAATTTTCTCTAGCTGAATCCAATCTGCAGTGTTATTCTTGGTGTAGGACACAACGATGCTGGGATCTGAGTAACTAAAGCGGCATGAACCTGACCCTGTGAAGAGTAATAGATGTTAGAGTTAGAAACCACTGAGATGACATGTCATTCTTTCCTATCAATATTTTTGATAGATAGATTCCATCTCATTTTTTTTGTCCTTTAATTGTTTAGGGGTTTGTGTTGAATTTGTCTATGATCTGTTAAAGATAAATAGAAATTTCTGTCTTTACTAATATGGAGTGATTTAAAAGCAATAAACTGCAGATAGTTAGTTTCATAGATTTCCCAATGGAAACTAAACTGTCCCCCCCCCCACCTTACTAAATATTATATACTTCTGGAGAACCAAATCTAACTATTGCAGAATAATCAATATTAATGTTTCCAATAAATTTTCCTTAATATTATAATGATTTCATCAAATGGTATAAAAACATTACATGGAATTTTTAATTTAAGAGGAGAAGCAAATCTCTTTTGTTGAAATAACAATAATACTCTTCATTTGAAGAAATAAACAAAGGCTTTTAGCCATATTTCCAATGTTTGATGAAGCCTTTTTGATCAAACTTAGAAGCAAGAAATAAAAGTAGATACTAAGTCATGATAAGACTGTTTCTACTACACTGTTCAATCAATTCATGTAATATAGCATTTTAATTGCAAAGATCAATTTAGAATTCCCAAATACACACAGAAAATGAAAGATAGAAAAGCCTTTGCCAATAGTTTATTTTTAACTGCCACAGCAGGAATTTCTTTGCACTATATTAAAAACAAATGAAGCAAAAAAGCAAAACAATACAATTTATGTTTGATTTTTCATCCATCTGCTGGACTAGCTGATGTTTCTATGAATGGCATCTGTTGATAGTTTTTACATTTGTAGGGCTCAGGGGCTCCAAGTTTTAATCATACTCATTTATTTTATATCTGTGGAACTCAGTTCAAAATCAGCTAGTCAACAATCACCACAACTGGAATCTTGATAAAAGACCAAATGGAAGCATTCTGTTTTCTATTACCAAAGGCTGGGATATAAGTGATAAATAGAAGAGGGAAAAATTACATTCAAAAGATAATTATCTAGCAATGCAGCTCTAAAAGAAGCCTACCTTGGACAGTTTTAATTATTTTTTAAATTCTACCTTTGATGATCCACTGCTTAAAATAAATACCAAGCTCTTCTTGTGAAAATGTGAGCTTATCTATGGTACAAAAAGCAACAGAAACAAGACAGGATTAAAGTACCACAGAATCAGTGGGGGAATCCTGTGGGAACCTAGTCCAGTTCTGGATTTGTACAGGCATCCCTTCAACAAAATCACTGGCATCATCATCCAGTATCTTAAGCTCTTCCATTAAAGATGAAACCATTTTGAAGTTTTCCATGAAATTTTGGGGTAGCTATAATGCCAAGAAGTTTCTTTTTTTACATTGATATGAAGTTTTATCCTTCTGTAAATTTCACCTATTTACTGCTGCTAGTTTTAACCCAAGAGCCCAGGTGGAATAAGTCTAATCCCTCATCCAATAGATGATTATATCGATCATGTGCTCCCTAAATCATCTCTTGTCAAGGCTAAACATCTCTTCTTCCTTTAACCATCCCCATATATCACTGTCTCCAACATCCTAAGTGCTCTCCACTCTCTCTGTCTAGCTTGTCAACATCCTTCCTAAAATGTAGTGCACAGAATTGAACATAATACTTTAGCTGAAGTCTGAAAAGGGGAAGAATCCTGAGTGATTATCACTTTGTCCTGTATACTAAACCCCAGTGAATACAGCCTATGAAGGCATTATTTTTATTTTTTGTACTGGCAGATGATTTGTCCACTTAAAAGAAGAAAATATGGCACCTTCTTTGGGGCACACTCCTCCTAATTCCTACTGCCACCGGCAAACTGGGCCTTTAAATGGAGTGGCTACTACTCCCAATTTGGGGTCTAGAACTATATCTAAGGGGCTAGGCATCTAGTACTGTCACTCAACCCCCCGCTCCCATTTCAGTTATCTATTGCCATTAGTCAGACTTAATTAACTTTTGATCAAAGGTATTTTCTAAGGTAGATCAGGTGGAAGAAAACATCCTTCCCCCCAAACCTGGGATATACTCTTGTATAAATCCACACAGAGTGCAGGAAAAGAGCAGGCTTAAACTTAAAGAACAATGGTAATGTAATATCCATGTGGAAAGAAGAAGAATAATGGCAGCCTTCTCTAAGTTGCCGGGTGGGAGGGAGGGAAGAAAAAAAAGTGAAAAATTTACATGATTATTTATTATATATGTTTAAAAGAATAGCAAGTTGTACATAATAGATTTGCAGTTTCATGTTCAATCATTTTTTAATTATACTATGTTATGGAAATGCTTGTTTTATTCCACGAACTAAAAAGAAAAAAAGAGAATGAGAAGAACCAGAATAAGGAGAGGGAAGTTTTAGATAAGATAAAGAAGCATCCAGAGTTAAGCCCTTTAAAAATTCTTCTTCTTTTTTTTTTTTTTGCTATTTGGAGGGCAATTGGGGTTAAGTGACTTGGACAAGGTCACATGGCTAGTTTTTTTGTGTTAAGTGTCTGAGGTCATATTTGAACTCAGGTCCTCCTGACTCCAGGGCCAGCACTCTACTCACTGCACCACCTAGCCGCCCCTAAAAATTACTTTACGAATATAACAGAAAGTTTCTCCTCCAACCTCATTTTTATATAATCACATGTAGTATATAAGGGTCATATGGGCTCAAGTTTTAAATGTGTAATTTAAATTGGTTTATAACCTGGGATCTCCTTATGAAGAATGAAACTCTTTGATGAAGACAAGCAAGAAAAGAAAGCAATTGAGATCAGTTCTAGTAATTAGGTGTTTGCAAAAAAAAAAAAATAGTCAAATGGTAAACCAGTCTAGAGCCAAAGGACACCAAGATTCCAGTTAAAGATTTGGAGCTAAGACTCTGAGAAAGAATCAGTTTTGAGAGAGAAGGGTTTCTTTCTCCTTTCTGTTCCTCCCCTCACTCTCAGCATTCACCATGTCATCAGAGAGACTAGACCAACAGCACCCAATACCTCCCGCTGGGATCAGAGAGACTGGACCAATAGGAAACAGCACAGCCAGCCAGAGGAGTGGCATATTGAGGATAATCAGATGCAGAAATTCAATTGCTAGAGGAGGAAGGCATCTTCAAGGAGTATGACTCCTTGCATTAATTAGAAGAGAATTCTGGCTATAGACTCAAGAAGGTCCTTTGGTCTATAAAGTGTTGGGAGTTGTGAGTTACACTTTCCCCCATGTGTACACCACACCTGTTCTCCAAGGCTCTGTCCTTGCCCCTCTCTTCTCTTCCCCTCCTTTACTCTCTTCTCTTTTCCCTCTCTTCTTTCCATACCCATCTTTTCTTCTCCCCTCCTCCCTCCTTTCCTTCTGCCTACTCTTATCTTGTCTTCTCACCTCCCTTCTTTTCTTTCTTCTCTATACATTCTCATAGCCAATCCGAAAGCTTCAATTAGCAATTTAATGAAAATGACTCCAAAATCTACAGATACAATGATATCTTCTCCCCTGAGATCTGTTGTTATTTTACCTCCATTTTAGACAGTATGGCTCAATGGAAAATACACTGAGACTAGAGTAAGAGAACCTGGGATTGAACCAAGATTCTTCTTTTCTGTACTGCCTGTATGACCTTGGGCAAGTCACTTAACACTCTATCTCTTTTCCTCATCTGCAAAATGAAAGAGAATAAATTATTCCATGAGGCACTTTCCAGCTCTAATTCTGTGGTACTATGATCAACATATCTCAAACTAAATTTCTTATCTTATTTTTAAAACCTACTGATCTTAACTTCCCCACTTCTACTGATAGCACCACTAGTCTTCCATTCACTCAGTCTGTCTTCAAATCAGTAGCAAATCTGTGATTAGAATTAAACTCTTAATTCTCAGCAGTTTGTTCTTTCAGTCTTAACATCCATAACAACCATTTTAGTCACCTTTCCAATGTAAAGGTCCATGATTATTAACGTACTTTAACTTCTTTTTTCCCAGTTCTTCAAAGAGCTACCATTTAACTATCCATATATCTTGGGACCAAGTGTGAACAAGCTGAAATTTATCTCTACTCAAAGTTTCCTGTAAGGTGTTCATTGATACATTTCATTTCTATCATATGCTTTGCTTCAAACTCATTTCTTTATATGTATATACTCCTATTAGATCTTAAACCCCTTAAGTTTAGGTTCTGCATCACTTTTCATTTTTGTATTCCCAGTACTGAGCAAAATTCATTGCTAAACAGATGTATGTTTGTTTTTTTTAATTAATTGAACTTAATTATAATGGTGAGTGCTAGGTGGCTTTCAATTAAGGATGACTCTATATTTTTGCAAAGTGCCTCAAATCACAGCTGAACCTCAAAATAGTCCTATATAATGCATGTTGTTATTATTATTCACATTTTAAAAACAGGATAAGGGAAGAATACAGAAAGGTTTGATACCCTGCTCTGGATTACTTAATATATCAGAAACACAGCTATTACCAAGGTCTTATTTGTCAGACAAAAAAATGATGAATGGCAAATTGATCAGAACTTAGGAACATTTGGGAATTTAAAGAAAAAAAAATTAAAAAAGCTATATCCTTTCATCTTTTCCCTCCTCATGTAAAAAGACATGGAAAAAAGGCCTAAGCTGAATAATGTTATCTTTATAACAGCACTGCAACTTAATGTTCACATTAATATAGTTCACAGCACTGCAACTTAATGTATCATGGGTCTGTTACTTCAATGGTGAGAGAATTCCCTTCACTGATAACTAAGATCTGTAACTTAGAAAAATCAGAGAGTAATGTAAAGTTTAGTGAAATTAAGAAATTTGCCCATAATCAAATAGTCAAGTCAACAAGCATTTCTGAAGTCCCTGCTCCATGCCAGACACTGTACTAAGGGCTGGGAATAAAAAGGAAAAAGAAAAAAAACCCAAGCAAACAAAAAATATAGTTCTTCACCTCAAGGAGCTACTAAACATTAGAGGCACCGTTGGAACTCAGGTGTTCCTGTCTCCCACTCCAGCACTTCATTCACTCCATCACACTTGCTCTCAATACTTCATTAATACATTATAACCAGATCCTGTCATAATGCTTTGAAACACTGCTCTCATGTTCTTTGACTATTCATGGCAAATTTATATAACGTGCTTTGTGGAGGTCCCAAAGTAGTACTTTTTTACTAGTAATTTATACCCGAGAGTATCAAGTCCAATGAGCCTGTTTCCAGCCACAGTATTGTTCCAATGTTTCAATTGACCTCTTCAATTATGAGTTACGTAACACAGTGTTTGTACTGACCCAAGTACATTAGATGGTGTGTTCATGCGTAAAGAATTTCTTGAAGACAATCTTCATACTAATTGTGTCCGTTTGGTAACTGGGTATAGAAATACATGGTCCAACCCTGCCTCACAGAACAGAATAGTCAATAAGTCTAACTATATTATATTTACTCTGGTTCTCAAAATCCTCCCATATGTTTTCATTCAATATATTTTTGGGAAAAATAATTTCCTACATAACTACGTTCTCCCACCCAGTGTATGACTCTTATAGTGCTGTAAAGTAGTTACCTCATTGCCAGTGGAGACTGTTTTAAGCAGAATACATTTTTCTCTTGTTGGGGCAGGCAATGAATAATTTAAAGATGGATTACCAATGACCAGGAGAAAGAGCTAGGAAGCATCCAATCCTCTACCTTGTGCACAACTGCATCTCACTCACCTCTCTTCTCTCCTTACACTGCTTTCCTTTTTACTTCCCCTGGGGAGGAGGCTAAAGGTCTATCAGGTCCCAACTGCATCTTCAAATTTATGGGAACACCAACAATGATCAAAAGCAATCAGTAACAGCTCCCTAAGCCCACTTGTTCTAGAAGCAAAGATGTCTAAAGACCCAAACCTAATACTTAAGAAAAGAAGGATAATACTAAATATATACATCATGCTTTAACCATTTGTACACCATCACCTACATGCTTATTTAGAAACACAGACTCATTAAAGCATCCATAATATAATTCTGCATTCTAAATGGCATTCTCCCTACCTTTTTCTCACCTCCCCACCCCTAAATAGGAGGAATTACTGAAAGGAGGAGATAAATTTTAGGAACTCCATATTCCAATCAACTTTAACACTGATTAATTCTGTCACTCTTACAGAGTTAATAGGAGAAAGACTCTCAAAGACTGATGACAATTCAATTCAGTTAAACTCAATGAGCATTTATTAAGCATCTAATACATGTAGAACTCTGTACCTAGGCTAGAGAAGACAGAACATTTAGGTCATTTTGACCTGCCCTGCTGGAATTCACAGTCCATTGAGGGTTAGTTGCAAATCAGAATCCAGATGGTTACCTAAATTTTTTTATATTTTGAGATTTGGAATGAAAATAGGAGGGAAATTATTAAGTAAAAATGGTAAATTTTCCTTCATTCTCTCTTCCATAGAAAAGGCACAATACTGAGTCAGATGAAATATTTTACTTATTAAGAAAGTCTCAAAATAATAGCACAGTTTAATTAAAACTATATAATTTGAGATATCACAGTCATATAAAACAGCAATAAGCCATGTATGATTAAATCTCTCAATATAGCATTCTGTCCTCTCAATTGCTACTCATTATCAACTGCATTAAAAAATCCCTTCAGACACAATTTTGTATGGGTATATGTTGAGAAGTTGACACACCATAACACATCACACAGGCACACACAAAAAAGCAAATTTTACTCTTCACTCTGGAACCTCATGCTGCCACTATCTTTAAGTCACTTTATTTATTATCCCATTTAAAGTATTAAAGTAAATTAACAAACTACTCTAAAGAAAAAAGTTATTTCATGTTCAACAAACTGCCTGACAAATTGCCATAGTCTTGCCATATACAGACTACATTAAAACATCTCCCCCCAAATTGCTATATGAGGATTCACTTTAATTTTTTTTCTTTTTAGATACATCACAGAATGTGACGAATACTCAATTTTAAATGGATTATATTAAATGTTTGTGATAGGAGAGAACTCTTCATGGTAATGAAATAGATTAATGTTAGCATTGCTACTAATTTTAAACCTTTTTTTTACTCCAATTTCCTGTGGTAGGGGAAACCTTATGCCATTAATTTAATAAAATAATTCATCCTAGGAAAAAATACTGACTAGCTAACCAGGGAATATAAGTAACAGTCCACTATTAAGTTTTGATTGTTTAGGGGTTGAATAGTATGCTAAAGCTAAGGTATCTCATGGTTCCCTTTTTCTGCTATAGCAGCCAGGCTTTGGTTTATTTTATTACTCATTGATAGAGAGAGGGGAAACAAATAAATATTTTTCTCAATTTGTGAATTTTATAAAATTTTAGTATCTATAGAAAAAGAGATACTCAGGTGAAAGCTGCCCTAGGGAGAAAAAATAAGGTGGAAAGGACAGGAGGCAGAACCATGATTGGCAAATCATACACCAGTAAGAAGTGGTCCCCATAACTGGAAATTTGCATGTATATCCCTTGAAATCATTTCTAAATTTCTGGGCATTCTTCACCTTACTCCAGTCCATGAAATTTCTGCTGGAACATTTCACAGACTGAAGCCACTGACCATCATGACTTTTTAACTATCTGCAGATATTTCAACTCTCTATGCTTTATCACCACAGACAATTGATCATTTAACATTTATATTTACTGAACCCTAAGCCATTTTAACACTAACGTTTTGGGTTGCCTGCAAGTAAATTATCTAAGGAATCAGAACAGTCATAGCATTGCATGCACTTTGCTCACAGACATTAAAATAATATGTGTTCATTTCATGGAAATCAGTTTCACATACAAATATATAAATTTATAAGGCTGTAAAGGATTTGGAAATGGTGGTCCAATTATAGAGAATTTCAGACACTTAAGTTAGACCAATCATTTTCAAAAATGAAAAACATCTTTTGTAGGTTACTGCTGAACTGAAGACTTTAAAAATATTTATTGGAAAGGTATGGCAAAACTGTCCAATAAAATTACAAGGAAGTAAAACAAAATAATAATGTAAAAGAACTTTTCTATCAGCCTGAGTATTTCTTCCTCCATCTATTCTCAGTCACCATCTTCAAAAGAGAATGAACAAAATGGTACTCCTACCAACTTTCTTTTATACATTCATTTTTGTTTTAAAACTATAACCACGACTACTATGATAGACATGGAGATAACTTTTGTCTAGGGTTTTGCTTTTTAAGTATTCTCTCTAGAAAAATCTACAGATGTAAGAGAAGTCCTTTAAAATAGCTGTATTCTGGACAAAATAATATACCAAGCATGTCCTAAAGTAGGACAATTTCAATCATATGAAAAATGCTATCCTAATAATCTGTTTCAAGTAGGATTAAGTTTAAGGTCTTATTGTAATTCACATTTAACATCTGAAACAACTAATTCTTTAATGGTTTATGAATCTGCTTTCTAAATATGTCCTATAAAGAAATCATTAATATTTACAGTCCTAAAACAACATACCTTAGCATTTGTTCTAGAAAAAAAAAGCTTATCAAAAGATTGTTATCAATGGGTTTGTCCTGCAGTTTCAGAGAAGCTCAAGTTCACTGGAGCCTGTGTGAACCATTAAATCATAGAAATCACTTTGCTACACTCTACTAAAATGATAGCTTGAATGATTAACTTTTAATTCTAGTTCTAAGTGAATAGGTGTTCCTTTTATAATTCAGTGAAACCCATAGACACTGTTGTAACTTTTCTACTTCTTATATGTGGAATATAACAAGATAATCAATGAATCAGTCAAACATAACCTTTGTCCCAGAGCTACCTATAACACAAGTTATTGACTTGGAGAATCTCAGAGTAGGAAACGAACTTAGAGGACACCTAGTCCAACCACTTGGCCATGAACAGATCTCTTTAATAAATTCCCTGTCTAGAGGACATTCAGTCTTTTCCTAAATACCTACATCAAAAGGAAACAGATTACCCCATGAGATAGCTTATTCTAATTTATGGCAGATGTCATGGTTTGGAGGTTTTTTTCTTATGCTATCAAGAAACTTCTCTCCCTATAATTTCTACCTGTTAATCCAAATACTGTACTTTGGACTCATGTAAAGTAATTGTTTTAAAATGATTTTTATTGATTGCTTTTGGTTTTACATTATCTAATTTTCCTTCTTCTTCCATGAGAGAGAGAGAGAGAGAGAGAGAGAGAGAGAGAGAGAGAGAGAGAGAGAGAGAGAGAGAGAGAGAGAGAG
>NW_027186540.1:21939789-22036552 GCF_028583685.1 Petaurus breviceps papuanus
GAGAGAGAGAGAGAGAGAGAGAGAGAGAGAGAGAGAGAGAGAGAGAGCCATCACTTATAACAACGGGAAAAGAAGAGAAAGAAAAAAAAAACAGTTCAGCAAAACTAGACAACATATTGAAAAAGTCTAGCAGCTGTGGATAGTGGAAATAATGTTGGGCCTGGAGAGTCAGGAAGACTCATCTCCCTGAGTTCAAATCTGGTCTCAGACACTTACTAGCTGTGTGACCCTGGGCAAGTCACTTAACTATGCTTGCCTTAGTTTCTGGAAACATGATCTGGAGAAGAAAATGGCAAACTACTCCAGTATCTTTTCTAAGAAAACCCAAAATGGGGACATGGAGAATCAGACACAACTGAACAACAACAAATCTTTACTGTTTCATACCCATGATTCTTGACCTCAACAAAGAAGGGAGAAGAGGGAATAGTTCTAATTCCTTTTCCATTTAATACTTCTTTGAATTCTTGACATTAGCTATATATGGAGTGGCTAGGTGGTGCAGTGAATAGAACACTGGCCCCAGAGTCATGAGGACCTGAGTTCAAATCTGGCCTCAGACATGTAACACAAAAACTAGCCATGTGATCTTGGGCAAGTCACTTAACCCCAATTGCCCTTCAAAAAGCAAAAAAAAAAGACATTAGCTATATATTTGCTATATTTAGCTATATTCTGTTTTCTCTTCTCCAGGTAAAATATCCCTAATTCCTTCAAACGATCCCTATGTGACTAGTTTTGAGAGTCTTCCTTATTACTCTTCCTTGAGTATTCTTTAGCTATGAAGTGTCCTTAAAATGTAGAACTGAAAACAATACTCTAGATGTTTGACTCAACCGAGAAAGTACACTGACACTATTATTCCCCTTGTTTTCCATTCTCTTTTTTCCTAATGCAGTCTGAGTTTTACACGAGCATTTTTGGCAACCCACCTTACAATGCTGATTCTTATTTAACTTCGAATAGGCATCCAGAGCCATCTCCAGTCATCCTGATTAATATGTGGTGACTGGACCCAGATGGCTCTGGAGGAGAGGGTGAGGCTGGTGACTTTGCACAGGCCTCCCTCACTTAAATCTAACTCTTTTGCATGTCATGGCATCACCTCCCTGATGTCATGGTCCTCTTCGAGAACAAAGGCCAAACAACAACTTTGAATAATGGCATAACAGCACTTAGAGAATGCTTTAAGGTCTGCAAAATGCTTCAAACTATCTCATTTCATCCCAACAATCTCAATCCCAGGAGGTAAGTGCTATTATTGTCCCCATTTTACAGATGAGGAAACTAAGGCAGGCAGAGATTAAATTACTTGCCCAGAGTCACACTGCAAGGCAGTGTTTAAGGCTGAATTTGAACTTTCATTTTCCAGAGGCCAGGTCCAGAACTCTACCATTCCATGTAACTGCCTCATTTTTAAGTCACTTAAAACTTGTCCAGTCACATCTTGTCCAGCTTGTGCTTGTGCCATTTATTTTTTTTAAAACCTAGGTTCTCTGTTTTACATTTTTTTTTGAAATTTAACCTTTTTACATCTGCCCATAGTTCTTACCTGTCAAGATTTTTTTCAACACTCATTCTCACCCAACAAAGCAGTTATTTCTCCTAGCTCTCTGTCATTTTCTAATTTAACATAAGTATGCTATAAGAATGGGAGAATCCTAGTTTGATGCCATTCCTTCATTCAGTTACGAACTAATTAACTGCACGAATGTCCACCCCAATACATTCATCTTCTCCCCGAGAATATTGTGAGAGACTCTGACAAATGTTTGATGAAGTACAGATGGATTACATCCATGGCATTTTCTGGTTTTATGATTGTATAGAAAAAAATAATATTTATTAGAGAAGGTTTGTTCTCAGGAAATTGACGATTGTGCTCCTCTGCTCAGGCTGGTGTATGACTCATTCCAGCTCTGTTAGCTTTCTCATCCTGCTAGGAGATAGCCGGCCCATCCTTCCCAAAGGACTTCTAGGTCTTCAGGAGCTACAAGAACACCTTGATTTTTCTTTAATGGATCCCAGGTGAGGGAACATTATGTAAATTTAAACATGTGCACCTTAAAAACAACTTTCAGCAACTATCACAGTTCACAACCTTTCTAGAGAACCCACAATGTGTTTAGCTAAGTCCTAGGTACTACAGAGACTCTTCTCTGTTACTTATCTGTCATCTTCTACTAATATATAGAATGCTTTATTTCTTGCTAGAGTCCCCACACACTGATCTGAATTTATTTTCAATTTTTGTTTTTTAATTTAAATTGTTTATCCTCTTTTCTTTTTTATTTTTTAAAGAGGGCAATTGGGGTTAAGTGATTCGCCCAAGGTCACACGGCTGGGTTTTTGGTTTTTTTTGGTGTGTGTGTTAAGTGTCTGAGGTTGGATTTGAACTCAGGTCCTCTTGACTCCAGGGCCAGTGCTCTATTAACTACACCATCTAGCCACCCCCACAGATCTGAATTTAAACTACTTGAAATCAACATAGGCAAAAAAAGGTCATGTCTTTTTTTTTTGCTTTTTGGAGAGCAATTGGGGTTGTGACTTGCCCAAGGTCACACGGCTAGTTTTGTGTGTGTGTGTGTGTGTGTATTAAGTGTCTGAGGTCGGATCCGATCCCAGGTCCTCCTGACTCCAGGGCTGGTGCTCTATTTACTGTGCCGCCTAGCCACCCCTGCAAAAGGTCATGTCTTAAAACCAGAGAAGTTATAAAAGGACAGCATATGATTACTAATCACTAAGAAAATAGTAGAATAGTATAGCTAGTAAACAGTATGATTGTGGAAAATGGAGAGATTGTAGCTGACTGGAGCAACCTAGGAAGTCTTTGAGCTTTGAGTATGATAATAAAGGTCAGGATTCTGCCAGAAAGGAAGAAGAGAGTACTTCAGACACTTAGAATAACATGAGCCAAGGCATGGTTATGGAAAACTTTCATTTTTCTTAGGGACTAATTGTTTAGTCATTTTCAATCATGTCCAATTGTGACCCTATTTGGGGTTTTCTTGGCAAAGATATTGGTGATTTGCCATTTCCTTCTCCAACTCATTTTATAGATGAGGAGATTGAGGCAAACAGGGTTAAATGACTTGCCCAGGGTCACAAAGCCAGTAAATGTCTGGGGCCATATTTGAACTGAGGTCTTCCTAACTCCAGGCCTAGCACTGTTTCCACTCCCAGCTCCACTGGGAGATATGCCTTCTCTTCTCTCTTCTATGGGGTCAGGCTTGAACATTATAGTTTTGTACTGTCAATCATTTTGCTTTTTGGTCCTTTCATTTATATTTTTGTAGTTATTTTGTATACTGTTTCCCTGGTTGGATTAACTTCAACTGCTTACTTCTTCCTCTGCTTCCATTTTTATAATATTCCTCATTTCTCATTACAGTATATACTCATATTACCATGTTCCTCATTCCAGCACAGCAATATTCCATTACACTCACATACCACAACTTCTTTAGTCATTCCCTAATCAATGAATATTGAATTTATTTTCAGTTCTCTGCTGCAAAAAGTGCTGCTGTCAATATTTTGCTGCATATGGGGCCCTTTTAATATATGGCAAAGACTCAGACCCTGATTGGCTCAGAGTCAGAAGGTACAAAACCTACATGACTCAGCACAGTTGTGAATTATCAGGGTTCAAAGTAGATCAATCCTTCAGATGTTTACAATTTAGCCTGAGTTTGGGAAACCAAACTCCAAGAAGAAGAAAAAAAACCCCAACAAAAATTCCATCTTGCTTGTGACTCACAGCATGATCGATGACATTTTTGGGATATTAAATATAAGTTAATATAAAGGAAAGTAGTTCTTTTTTAGGCTCACAAACACAATATTTCTTTTTTCTTTGCTAATAAAGAATTCCTTAAAGTAAGATAAGGAACTTAATCAGGAACCAAATTAGAAGAACTAAATGAACAGAGATTCTTATCACTTAGGTCAGATTTGAAGAATATTATGGAAGTAGGATCACAAAAGTTCTACAGCAGCCAGTACTAGCTCATGTAAGTATTTTCCAATCTATTCTTGTACTTTTGGCACCTTTTTTTTTCTGGTGTTCAAAAAAGCTACAAGTATAAATGGCTACAATTAGATGTGTTAAGACATGACAACTAGAACTTTTCTCTATGAGTTGCCTTAATTAACTACAACATGCAAATAACTTAATGCCCATCTCTTCTGTCAAGATTAATTCCTGGTTAATAATTCACAACAGTGTGTCCCAATTTTCATTATCATTACTCTTCTAGAATTTCTCCACCTTGTTTTTTAGCAATAGACCATATATTTTGTAAATTATTGTGTGGTAAAGGCATGAAGGCATGCTTTAATATTAGGAAAATTTTGAAAAATCCTCAGGGATGCTTAAAAATGCCAAAAGAATAACAAATATTATTTTGTATAAATTACTACTCTATTTACTAAATGGAAGCAATGCAAGGTGATTTGACAAGCATATTGACAAACCTAGTTCCTACACAATGCACCTCCTAACGAGTTGGGTGAAGTTATAACAGCATAAAAAAGGGGGAGATGGACAAGACTTAGCTGGTAGGAAAAAAATGACTAAGACTCCAGACAGTGACCTAAGAAAATGATACCACAATTCACTAGCATAATGTCATATGACCATAGAATTTACCATTGAAAGAGACAATAGAGATGGACCATCTGTCCAATCCTGTCACATAGATGAGGAAACTGCAGCCCAGAGAGTTGAAATGACTTTTTGAAAATTAATTTTTTTCAATGAGCAAAACTTGGTTTTCTCCCCCTACTTCCAGCTTCACAATTGAATTTCTAAAGGCCACATAGCTAGTACATAGCAGGGTCAGGACCCCATGTTTATTATTTTTTCCATTAAGCCATGCTTTCTCCTTTGACTCCAAATAATAGCAACAACAACCACCATTATTTTCATTACTTGGACATATCATTGATCCATAAAAAACTTAAGAGGCTGTTATAGTAAATAATCACACATGGCAAACTGTGTGTATCGAAAACTTTCAAAATACAAAAATCTAATAGACAAAAATCTTTTGGGAAAAAGATGAGGTCCATATTGTCCTCATCATCTTATTTGTTATTGAAGTGGTCATTAGGATGCTTTCAGTGAGCCTAGAGAAGAAAGGAATGTATGCTATTATCTTTATTCAATTACAGAAGTGGTTATTTTATCCACATGTGCAATAGTCCATAGAAAATTACATCCAAATAGAACAGAATAATAGCAGGATAGAGACTTGTCCCAGGAGTTTGACCCACAACTTATCCTTTCTTTCCTCATCTATAAAATGAGGAGGTTTGACTAGATAGCTTCTAAGGCCCTTTCTAGCTCCAAATCTATTATCTTATGGTACTAAGATAAGAATTAATTTCTATAATAATAACGATAAATTGGAAAGTCATAGTACATATTACATGTCACTATATATTCAGGTGTTCATTTGATATTTTCATTCTACTGTTTGCATGTCAGCATATTTTTGTATCTATCTGTTTAAATTGCAAGTTCCTGGGGGACAATTTTCATTTTAATTCATTTTGTGTGGTGCCTAACATAATATTGTAAATCACTTGTTGATTAATAAAAACTTTTTGACAATAAGGCAACAAGTAGAAATTTAATATTTACATTTTCAAGGTGAATTTATGCTTTTCTTCAAGTACCAAAACCTTTTTGCTGGAATTGAATCACAATTACTCAATGAGGCTGAATTAGGAGAAAGTCATTAAAAAGGGTTTGTTTATTTAAGTCAAGAAATGTCTTGCTGATTTGTGGACTAAGTACAAGACGAACCAGAGTGGCATCTCCTTTGACCCTCATGAACCTCAGGGGTTCAAGAACAGCAGGAGAATCTATTATGCCAATGACTCCTTAACTGAAATGCCTCTACGCAGAGCCCGCCAAGATAGCCTTTTAGAGCGATTACAGTGCAGAATGTCAAGAATCCACACACAAATGAATGCATCCTAATTATGTGCTAATCAAATGAGTTCAATGTTAAGCATACTGAAAATCTGCTCATTGGATAATTATGTAGTTGACTATTTAACCATAATGCCTATTATGAATTCAGTAAAAATACATGCTTTAGTCAGGAAGTTTTTCAAAGTTCACAAATGGAACTTTCCCCTCCCTAAAATTCTAATATGTAAAGAAAGAAATAACTGAAGACACTTTATTGGGCATGAAATCAAAGGTCTGGTTCACCTTGCATTGCTTCCATTTGGTAAACTAACAAATAAAATGTACTGAGATTTCAACATGTACCTCCTCCCCTACATGCTGAAATAATGGTATCATGTGATTACATAAGTAGAAAAGCTCTTTAAAAATCTAATTAAATTCCTTCTTTTTTTCAGATAAGGAAACTGAGGTTCAGAGAGACTATGTCAATGTCTCTTGGGATTGTTATCATTCCAATATCTGCTTCTGATCCCCTCCATTAGTAAAAGAAAAGAATGAATGAATGGTATCTAAAGTTTTATAGAGATATATGCTTTATTTCATCTCGATTTGAAGGTAGCCTTTTGTACTAAGCACATGCCTCTTTCGACAAACTGGAGCAGAAACAATCCAAGGAGATATTTCCCTCCCAAGGGCTCACAAGTATTCAAGTGTTGCCTGGAGGACGCTCCTTCTCCAAAGCTGTCTCTAAAAAATAACTCTCCTTCCTCCCTCTACCCTCAACCCACACCCCAGAGTCTCTGAAGAAGGAAGAAACTGATCAGGTAGAATTTATAGAAGGGGGAAACACACTCCCAGAAATCATGTCCCTGGATATAACAGAGGAACCAATAACTACCAAAGACTCCGAGAGAGCCTGGAAAGAGCACTGCTGGGAATTCTAGGATCATAAGCATTCCTTCTGTCATCACTCAACTCTTAGACCTCAGAGACACAGGCAGTGATCGAAGTGCAAGAAAAGACAAATAGAATATGATATATAAAGATCATAAACTTAGAAGAGGGAGGTTATCAGCCGACTTAGAACTTCCACTTACTAGAGTCTC
Organism: Petaurus breviceps papuanus; assembly: GCF_028583685.1. Classification (NCBI taxonomy): domain Eukaryota; kingdom Metazoa; phylum Chordata; class Mammalia; order Diprotodontia; family Petauridae; genus Petaurus; species Petaurus breviceps. The sequence continues at coordinate 21,946,819 of NW_027186540.1, forward strand.
AAATTCTCCAAGGATTCACACTTTCTTCCATCTTTTCAAGGAATACAAATGGGGGACAATGCATTTAACTTAAGGTAGCAGGAAATCAGAGGAGAGGAGCTGGAAATAGGAAAAGGGTGGGAGAACCCCCCTGGGAAACTTTTTTTTTTTAAAAAGCAAAGCCTGTCTTCTTTCCTGGAATATTATGTGCTCTTCCAGAAGATGGAAGACTGAATCACCTTTATGTTAATCTTCAGTAAAAAGCTGAGCAAGACAGCCTGAAGGTATTGGTATAAAAGAGAGATGGGACAATTATGTGTATTTTTGGTATAGACTTGTTATTTCATTTGCACAGGGAGCTCCTAATGAGGAAATCCCTCTACCAATGCATATGAGCACCTGCTCTGTACCTTATAATATGAGGTGGTTGACTGGGTCACTGAGAGGTTAAGAGACTTTCCCAAGGTCACATAGTCAGTATGTATCAGAGGCAGGACTTAAGATTTGGGTCTTACTTCAAGACTCTCTCACCAGGCACATTACTTTTCAATGTGTGCAATTCTAGGGGCAGTGCAGCACAAAAGAATGAGTGCTGAGCTTAGAGGTCAGAAAGACCCAGGTTCAAAGCCAATCCCTGATACTTATTTGCCATGTGACCATGAGCAATATATATTAATCTCTTTATTATTATTATATCTCTTATTATTATTATTAATAACTGAATCTCTTCTAGCCTCAGTTTCCTCATCTATAAAATGGATGCTAAAAAATTTTTAACATCTGCCCCAAAGGGTTGTTCTGAGTTTCAAAGTGAGATAAAGTATGCAAAACACTGTAAACCTTAGAGCACTATATTGTCAATTATTATATAGGAATATATTGATTGTGATCTCTGCTGTTTTATGAAGGAGCAGAAAGGCTGATTTGGTATCCCATTAGAATTACTTTAGTTCAACATGCCACACAGTAGATGCATAAATTATGCTCTACCTAGTAGGTTGTGAACTCCTGGAAGGCATGGATGCTTTCTTTCTTTCTTTTTTTTTTTTGTCTGATTCTTCAGCATCCAGCACAGTGTTTATCACATAGTAGGCACCTAATAAATATTTGTTGATCTTTTTTTGGTCTTTTTGGAGGTGGGAAAGTAGGGAAATCAGGGTTAAGTGACTTGCCCAAGGTCATGAAGCTAGTAAGTATTGTCTGGGACCAAATTGGAACTCGGGTCCTCCTGACTCCAGCACTGGTTCACTGTGTCACCTAGCTGCCCCATATTTGTTATCTTAATGTGATTATGTTGCTGTTGGATATCTCCAACTAGATATTTCAAAGATATCTTAAACTCCACATGTCCAAAATAGAACTAATAATCTTTTCCACTAAACCCTCTCCTCTTCCAAATTTCATTTTTCCTGTCATGTGTGGCATGCTCCTTCCAGGGTCTCAGCTTCATAACTGGCTTTATCCTGAACTCTTCACTCTAACCCCACAAACAAGCCGCTGATACATCTTGCTATCTTTTCCTCACAATATACTTTGTGTTCAAATATCTCCTTTTTCTCTATTCTCAAAGCTACCACCTCTGTTCAGGTCCCCATCATTTCTCTCCTAGACTATTCCCATAGCCTAAATGGTTTCCCTGACTCAAAGTCTCTTCCTCTTCTCCCACCATCCCCTCGCAGTCTATCCTATATACTAATTCAAAAGTAATTTTCTGATTGTTCTGACCATGTGACTCTTCTACTCAGCCAACTTCAGTAGCTTTGCTTTTGCCTCTAGGTTAAAATACAAATTCCTATATTTAGCTTTCAGAGACTTGCACAACCTGCCTTCAGCCTAGCTCCCAAGCCCACTCAGAGACAGCCCAATTGGCCTTTTCTATTCTTTACACATGACACTCCCTTTCTTCTGTGTCTTTGCACTGAAATGCTTGCCTGGGACACACCTCCTTCCTACCTCTGCCTGATAAAGTCCCTCTCCTCACTTAGGAAATAGCTTAGACACCATCTTCTTCATGAAACTTTTCCTTATCCCCAAATGATAGTGCCTTCTCTCCCAAATCATCTTGGGCCTAATTACTTTGTTACACACTTATTTTCTAATTGGGGATAGAAAACATATATACATATGTATATATATATGTGTGTGTGTGTTATGCATGTATATAAACATTATTTTATATGTACACACATATATGTATACATATATATTATAGGTGCTTATTATCTCCCCATTAAAATATAAGCTTATTGTACATAGGTATTGTCTCATTTTTTACCATTTTATTGCCAGCATCTAACATAGTGATTGTCACATAACAGATACTTAAAAATATTTATTGGTTAAATTATTAATGGCAGCTAGGAGGCGCAACGGCTAGAGTGCCAGACCTGAAGTCAGGAAGACTCATCTTTCTGAGTTCAAATCTAGCCTCAAACACTTACTATCTGTGTGACCCTGGGAAAGTCTCTTAGTCCTCTTTGTCTCAGTTTATTCATCTGTAGAATAAATTGAGGAAGGAAATGGCAAACCACTCTAATATCTCTGCCAGGAAAATTCCAAATGAGGTCCTGAAGGGTTGGATATGATTGAAATGACTGAATAACAAAAATGATGAATATTATTTTTTCTTCTTTGAATGACTGATATTACTCTTTTTCCTTCTTGTTCTTTCTTCAACATTGCATCAAAACAGACAATTTTAGAACTACTGAGCTCAAATTATATTATAGTGAAAAGAAGATGGGCCAGGGAGACAATAAAATTTAGGTTCTTTTTCCTGTTTTGCTATCAGTTAGGAACATGATTGGAAATGAAGTTATCTAACTTTTCTGGGTCTTGGTTTCCTTGTGTATAAAGTGGTAGAGCAAGGTGGAAGGATGGATTAGATGGCTAATATAATTGCCATCTAATTAGGTGCCCACCAGTTTTACAATGTAAGAGATACAGAAAAACTGCAAGAGAATTTGTCCCCAAAGGCCTATCTTACCCATACATTGGACTGTACAGTCCTTTTCCTCTCTAAATTTCATGATTATAGGATACTACGAATAGAACTCCCAAGCAATTATCTATGAATTCATAGATGGGTCACAAAACCTCTGTTCTGGTGAACTGAATTCGTTATTTTGATAGAAGCAATTTGTATATGAGCAGAATAGATCTTAGTATGTTATACTAAAAGGAATAACCTGATTTTGATGACAAATACTCTCCAAAAAAGAGAAGAAAGTGTTAAAAAGGAAATTCTGTCCTTATTCCTATGTCAGATCATGTACAGAGGCAAACAATGATAGATGTTAATCGCTAACAGCAGAAGCCCCCTCCCCCAACTCTCCTTATCACAGCTCTGTGAGAGAGAGGTCTTAGTATTCACTCAGCCTCCTTTACTTGTTGCCTTTCTGGGTAAAACCATTTCAATTGTACAAATGCTACAGTTTCTGTACATGACGACATCAGCCCCACATACAACAATGGTCAGTCACAGAGCACACAGAGATAGCACATTGTTCTTTGTTGAAATTCAGAGGATATAGCTATGAGGTAGCAATTTGAGTTCATGGGTGAGAAATGGGGGGAAAAATTGGTTATTGAATCATGATAATGCCTTGTGGCAGCATGGCTTCGCAGCGTCCGGATGTTTCTCAGTCCCATGTGGCAAGTGGGGAATTCTAGCTGAAAGGAGCCCAAAGATACCACTTTAATGAAGAATCACTCCATTCCACCTGAAAGGAAATCTGAGAATGATTCTTTCATCTGTCACTAGCAAATGAATTCAACTTCAGAGCAGGCAAGAAAATGTGATCAGGCTACTTGAAACAAATCACTGTTACATTAGTAAGAATTGGCCATTTGCAAGAAGCAATATGTCCAGTTTTTCATCAGTCCAAATTATCAATCAAAATGCCAGTTGGTATCATTTGCATGTGGCAATTTGATATTTATGCCTACAGCAATACTTAAGGCCAATGGGGGGGAAAGTCCATTGGGAAAATTCAACAAATTCCTAACTAAAGAAAAAAAATTAAAGGTGATGTTTTTGAAAAGAGGGTCATTGTAAGTTAATGAAACCTCTGTTTCAACCTTTCATTGTAAATTGGTTTCAAGGGTCTAAAGAGTTCAAATGGAGCAGAACTGCAAAAACCATATAATAACAGCCCTATACCAAAACATACTTCCCTTTCCATTTTAAAATAGCATTGTATGTACTATAAATTCAAGTTTTCAAAAACAATTACTATCCATCCTATTTTTTTAAAGCAAGGGAGCATTAGTGAGATGTTTCTGCATTTGTTGAATTTCTTAACTCAAGAGGTTACAAAATTTTTAGGATTTAGAAAGCATATTTTTTTTCCATTTTATATTGTTTACAGTAGGATATAGAAGAGTGGATAGCAGCTAGATGGCTCAGTGGTTATAGTGTTGGATCTGAAGTCATGAAGACCTGAGTTTGAATGTGACCATAGCCATTTACTAGATATGGGAGCCTGGTCAAGTCACTTAACCTCTATCTGCCTCAGTTCCCTCATATGTAGATGAGGATCATAATAGTACTCTCAGAGTTGTTCTGAGGATATAATGAGATAATATTTGTAAAATGCTTTGCAAATCTTAAGGTGCTATAGAAATGCTAATTATTATTACTATCAGAAGTATGAGATCATGGATGCATTGGCACATGTATCATTAGAGGGAGTCACCACATTGCTGAAGTCATAGATCCATCAAGGGTAAGGTAGTGAAGCAGAAAAAAATTGTTTAGCGACACATTTAATTTAATAACTCCGTAAATATCTCTTACCACAATTAGGTCTTAGAAATTTGACATTTGAATCATGCATACATGAATAGTCATCTTATGTTTAATTCTGTATCACCCAGGTGCTTTCCTAGCAAAAAAAAAAATCAAAGCTTACAAGGTAATATCTTTGGATTTATGACAAATTGTACCTTAAGGATCTAAAATCAACCACTTTGGTCATGCTACTCTTCCTTTCCATCTACTTCCTAGTCCTTAAATACCCAATATGTGTGAAATCTTCAACCTCAAAAAAATGCATTTCAAAAAACAAAGCATTCTATTTAACAGTCATTTGCACTTGCAGTAACAGACGGCTCTTTCCTATTTAGGGACCAAACATTTCTTCTATGGGTGAATCTTTCAAACTATGCTTCAAATTCCCCTGAAATTCTCCACTTTGGGGTGATTTACTAATGATTAATCTCTGGGGCAGTGTCATCAAAGTTTTGCTCCTCAAAATGAAAATATGTACCATTTAATTCTATAAAATTTCCTGCTAATTAGCAATCCAAATAGCAGGATTTGAGGTGACTTCATGTAGACATTTCCTAATTTTCAGTCTTTATTCATCTAGGTTTTTTTTTAATTCTCTTTTTCCACTTTCATAGGTTCAACCATCACTTCTCCTGAACTTGTCCTCTATTTCAAGCTATCTCTAAGGTATTTCAGATTGAGATCAACCTAGTATAAAATATCTAAAATAAAGTTGATTGGTTACTGGGGCAGCTAGATGGTATAGTGAATAGAGCATCAGCCCTGGAGTCAGCAGGACCCGAGTTGGATCCAGCCTCAAAAAAACTAGAAGTGTGACCTTGGGCAAGTCACTTAACCCCAACTGCCCTCCAAAAAGAAAAAAAAGTTGATCAATTTACCTTTAAAATCAGTTCTTCTAAGCCTTGGCTTTTCTATTAATAGTAGCAACATTTGCTTGGCTACCCAGGTTTGAATCTTCAATAACTTTTAGCTTCTCTTATTCCCTTCTTTATCACTTCATTTCAACATTTAATCAATTTCCAAATCCCATTATAATGTCTCATGGAGATTCCTTCCTTTGCATTCCCAATTCTAACACCTTAATTCAAGCTTTTATCACCTCATACTTTTGGCTCTTACTGGGCCTCTCTGCCTTTAATAAACCTATATAGCACTACCAGCTTAATCTTTTTCCAAATAAGGCTTTTATCATGTTATTGCCACTGTCTACAGATCACCATTCTGACCTCCTTATTTGCACTTTTAATCTACTCAACAGTCATCCTCTCAAACTAACTTTTCAGTTTTATCTCTTGCTGCACCCCTTGAAGAGCCATCACCTCCTATCACCAGCTCCTTAACATGCTTTGCACTCTACTGTCTCAATCATTTTATTCACCCTTCTCCTTGCCTGTTTAAATCTTCCTTCATCCATGAAGCCTTCTTTGACTTTGCTAGTTAGAACTGATGTCCCTTTTCAAAAATCCTAGTTTATATTGTGTTTGTATGCATGTTTTAAAATATGGGTTTGACTGTCTTCTGTATGTAGGATACATACAGATACACATCTCTATCTAGCTCTAGTCTCTGCTGAACTTCAGTTTTGAATCACTAATTTTGCCCTTTGGATATTTCTCAGAGACACTGCAAACTCAATCTATCCAAAACAGTCTTCATTGTCTTTCCTCCCAAACCTACCTCTTTTCCAAATTTCTCCATTCCTTTTTTTTTTAGAAATGAGGGTCTTTATTTATTTATTTTGCTTTTTTTTGGAGGGGAGAAGGCAGGGCAATTGGGGTTAAGTGACTTGCTCAGGGTCACACGGCTATTAAGTGTTAAGCGTCTGAGGCTGGATTTGAACTCAGGTCCTTCTGACTACAGGGTCAGTGCTCTATTCACTGTGCTACCTAGCCACCCAAAATTTCTCTATTTCTATTGAAGAAACTTCTTTCCCCTCTATTTTACATCACCACTCTTCTAGTCTACCAGGGTTGTAATTTGGTAATATCCCTAACTGCTTACTCTCCTTTACCTCACATAACTAGTCAGTTCCCAAATCTTGCAATTCCTCCTCCCACAAAATCTCTCCTATCTGGACTCTTCTAATAGCACTGCCTCCATCTTCAGTCAGATCCACACTATCTCTTGCCTATATTATTACAATGGCACTCTGAGGTTCTTCTTGCTTCAAGTCTCTCCTCACTCTAATTCACAGCAGCCAAAGTGATTTCTTTAAAGCGCGTCTTAGCACATCACTTCATACTGCCTCTGTTTGGCTAAGTTCTTTTATAATCTGACCCCAACCAATATTTCCAGCCCTGTTATACATTACTCTTCTTTCAGTACTCTGTAATGTAGCCTAATTGGTCCCCTCTCTGTTCTTCACTCAAGAGACTCTAATCTCCCTGACCTCTAACTTCACAGTTAACCATCCTCCATATCTGGAATGTACTTTCTCCTAATTGTTCAGTTGTGTCCAACTCTTTGTGACCCTATTTGGGGTTTTCTTGACTAAGATACTGGGGTGGTTTGCCATTTACTTCTCTAGCCCATTTTACAGATGAGGAAATGAGGCAAGCAGGAATAAGTGACTTGCCTAGGGTCATGTAGTTAGCAAGTGTCTGAGGCCAGATTTGAACTCATAAAGATAAACCTTCCTGATTCCAAGCCCAGTGCTTTTTCCACTGAGCCACCTAGCTGGCCCATCTTTTAATATCAACAATAAGAATATTATTTGTATGTAATGTGCATTAAAAAAATTCTGCATCCTTCACTAAAGTACTAATTTGATGCCTTATTACATTGAAGAGGAGATTCTCCTGTCTTAAAGGCTATTCTAATGGAGTTAAAATGTTTAACAAAGGTTTTAAAAACATTTCTTGAGGTGCATGATATGTTTGTGACCAGCTTAGTTAGAGGCCCACTAGTAATGGGATAGACATTAGGCAATTCCATGGCAATCCACAAAACCACTTACTAAAACATGGTAGAATTACATTCTGCAGCCATAGAGGATTTGACTACCCACACCATGGGTCATAGGTTTATGGCTGGATAAGACCCTAGGGTTCGTTAATCTAAGCCCCTGATTTTAAAGACTAGAAACTCAGACCCTGAGAAGTTAGGTGACCTGCCTAAGGTCATACAAGTACTAAGTGCAAGAGATAGGGGTCGTACCCAGGGTCTCTGACTCCAAAACAAAGTTTCTTTCCAACATCTCCTACCTCTATATGTCAAAGAACATGATTAAGCTGTAAGTTATTTGCAAAATGATATGTGTGTTCTTTTCTCTTTTATATGTAGTCTGTAAGGAAGAGCATAATGGGTTAACTTCAGGATGAAGAAGAGGTAGGGAATACTTGATTTTAATTTGTTGCATTGTTTTATTTATAAAACACAGATCTGGAACTGGAAAGGCCCTTACAGGTTATCAATATCTTCTTTGTTTCAGAGAAGGATACCGATGCCCAAACAGGAAACTGATTTGCTCAAAGTCATAGGGGTCACCTGGTTCTAAAGCCAACATCTTTTCTACTAAAGCACTTGGATTTAAATAACTCGGTATCTTTTAGTATCATTGAGAGCAATAATTACTTTGTGTTAACATATATCTTTGAAGATCAGAAGATCTAGATTTAAAGGAATTTTAATTTGATATATTTTATGTTCAAGAACCTTATGTTCAAATAAAATATTTATTTAACTTCCCAAAACATATGTTTCAAACTAATTTTGCCATTAAAAATTTGTGAACGTTCAGCAGTTTGATTTAGATTTGGTTTGAACTCAAGCCACCAGGGGTTTTTGTCCATCTCTTACTGATGGATTTCCATGTTTCTAGGAGAGATTTCTACTATTTCATCATACATCCCCAAGGAACTGTTCACTCAGCATGAAGAGTTAGCATTTTGAAAAAAAAATGAGCATCAAATTTAGAAATAGATTTCTATGGATCCACAGTGTAATTCACACTATGTCAAGAAGAAGTCAACATTTCTTCTTCTTTCCCCCTGAATTATCTATATTTAAAGAATTGAGAGAGTTTTTATCTACTGAATCAAGGTCTAAGTAATTAAATTGTTTATGAATGGGGCTCAGAGGAAAACTGTTTTCTGCTGTAAGCATTGCATGAAAAACCATAATTTATAACAGTCAGGATATTCAATACAGTAAACTGAAAATGAAAGTTCAATTTCCCATGGTTTGTGTGTGTGGAGAGAGAGAAGAGAAAGGGGAGAGAGGGAGAGAGGAGGGGGAAATGGAGAAAGAGAGAAGGAGGGAGGAGAAAGGAAAGGGAGAAAGATAGGGAGAGGAGAAAAGGGAAAGAGAGGAAGAAAGGGGGATATAGAGAGAAGGAAAGAAGAGAGAAAGAGGAAGAGGGGGTTGAAAGAAGAGAGGAGAGGGGGAAGCAGGGGAAGAAAAGAAGGGGAGAAGGGTGAGGGGGAGAAAAGAAGAGAGAAAATGGTACTCCAGATCCAAAAGTATTATTTCAAACTTTTTTACCTTATAATTTTTTAAACTTTCTAGATATTTGATATATACTGGTTAATTCTCACTCTTGTCAGAGACTTTTTAGTGGAGTACACATAAAAATTTTCTATGATAATTCAGATGCAAAATAAGAAACATTTGTTTCATCTCTGAAGATATGAGAACCATAGATTTTAGTGATCTCAATAGTCTTTTCTCTATTTAGAAATTCTGCCCCCTCACCAACCCACTAAGGACACATCTAAGTGTTTGGGATACCTAAGGTTAAAGCATAGAAAGTAATAATTACAATTTCTATAAGTTGCTAACAGACATTAGATATATACCAGATTAAAGAATCATGAATGAACAAAAAGAATGTTACTGGCAGTTTTTACTCTGCTGACCTCAAAGTAAGAATGATTTATTAGATTTTCATCTTCCAAATATTTTCCTGCCTTGGTAACTTTTGCATCTGACTTAAGTCCAGAGTACCTTCCAGGACTTGAATTCTCCTTTGTCAGAATAGAGAAAAATTTAATAAAATATCAACATATTGGAGTTAGAAGACCTGCGCTTAATTTCTAACTTGTAAGAATTTTGTAATCACATCTTGGGAATATTATAATCACATTTTGTTTACTTTGAGTCCTATGTTTGCTCCGGTAAATCTATATAAGTCCAGCTATGTGACTGTGCAAGTCAGTTAATCTCTCTAATAATCCTTATCTTTAAAATGAGAATAAAGGAGCGTGGAGTCAAGTTGGCAGAGTAGAAAGAGGACTTCTGCTGGGCTCTGGCTTCCACCTCCCCCAATTAATGTAAAAAGGGACTCTGAACAAACTTTGGAGCTACAGAACCCACAAAAAGACACAGAGACGCTAACCTCCCACTGAAGACAGCCTGGCAGGCTGGCAGGAATTGGCCAGCACAGCGCTCTGGGAGCCTAGCCCAGCTCCATGATGAGGTTTTAGCCCCAGGGTGGGCCTGACCAGCCATCAACTGGAAGGACTCCAGACCACCAGCAGCTGTGGTGGTATCCAGAATTATCAACACATAGATGCTAAGGACAAAGTGAGAGGTCAGTGCAGTGTGGACTTTGGGATCCAGTAGATGGGAGTGTGTTGGCCTTTATCCCCTAGAGGGAGAAGCCTCTGAGGGCTGCGCAGCCACCTCCATGTGGCAGCTTTAGCTCCTGGGCTGCAGTTTGTAGGGGGACCAAGCAACCAGTCTGAGGGGTAATTTCTCTTGCTTTAACCTGCTTGGACTTGGATTGTGAAGGTCCTAGGATGTGTGACCAGCTTGCAGAGCATGTGGAGGCTTCAGAGAGGGCACCAAAATAATACCTCCAGAAGCTGAGAAAACCCCAGCATTTGGAACAAAGCTCCTCTGTCTCATAGCAGAGTCCTGCTCTGGCAAAAAGCCCAAAAGTCAAGTAATTGAGTGGCAACATGACCAGGCAAAGGAAGCAAAGCAAACAGAAGAATCCAACATTAACTCCTATTTTGGGGACAAAAAAGATCAAAGCATGGAACAGGAGGAAGACAGTGAAGTCAGAACTCCTACACCAAAATCTTCAAAGAAAAATATGAACTGGTTACAGGCCATAGAGGACCTTAAGAAGCAGATAAAAGAAGTGGAGGAAAAATTGGGAAGAGAAATGAGAACGATACAAGAAAATTATGAAATAAGAGTCAACAGGCTGACTCAGGAAAATAACACCTTAAAAATAGACTAACTCAAATGGCAAAAGAGGCTCAAAAAGGCAATGAGGAGAAGAACACCTTAAAAAATCAAATTTGCCAGATGGAAAAAGAATCTCAAAAGCTCAATGAGGAGAATCATTCCTTTAGAATTAGATTGAGAAAATGGAAGCTAGTGACTTTATGAGAAATCAAGTTGCTGTTAAACAGATCCAAACAAATGAAAGAATAGAAGGCAACATGAAATATCTCATGGGAAAAACCACTGACCTGGAAAATAGATCCAGGAGAGATCATTTTAAAATTATTGGACTACCTGAAAGCCATGACCAAAGTAAGAACCTAGAAATCATCCTCCAAGAAATTCTCCAGGAAAACTGCCCTGATGTTTTAGAACCAGAGGGCAAAATAGAGGTTGAAAGAATACACCGATCACTCCTGAAAAAGATCCCCAAAAGAAAACTCCTAGCAATATTATAGCCAGGTCACAAAATTCCCAGATCAAGGAGAGAATATTACAAGCAGCCAGGAAGAAACAATTTGAATATTGTGGAAACACAATCAGGATAACACAGGATCTGGCAGTTTCTACACTGAGGGATCAAAGGGCTTGGAATATGATATTCATGAGGTCAAAGGAGCTGGGATTAAAACTAAGAATCACCTACCCAGCAAAACCGAGTATCATATTTCAGGGGAAAATATGTTCATTCAGTGGAATAGAGGACTTTCAAGCATTCTTGATGAAAAAAACAGAGTTGAATAGAAAATTTGACATTCAGATACAAGAAACAAGAGAACCATGAAAAGGTAAACAGGGAAAAGAAATCATAAGGAACTTATCAAAGTTGAACTATTTGCATTCCCACATGGAAAAATGACAACTGTAACTGATGAAACTTTTCTCAGGATGAAAATAGTTGAAGGGAATATATATATATATATATATATATATATATATATATATATATATATAGATATAGATATAGATATATATGTTTATATTGGAGGGTATATCGGTGTATGAATACTTATGTCAATGTGTGTATATATGTTTACAGGTATACATAGGTAGAGGGCACAGGACCAATTTAACAGGAAGGGATGATACTTAAAAGGTGAAATTAAGAGGTGAGAGAGGAATATACTGAGAGGAGATGGGGAGAGACAGAATGGGGTAAACTATCTCATATAGAAGAGGCAAGGAAAAATGGTTACAATGGAGGGGAAGAACAGGAAGGCAAAAGGGAATGGGTCACCCTTATTCTCATTGAATTTGACTCAGGGAGGTAATGACATACACACTAAATAGGGTACCTTGCCATACAGGAGAGTAGGGGGGAAGGAGATGAGAGGGGGGATGATGGAAAGGAGGGCTGGGGGGGAGGGAAGTTGGAAGCACCCACTTTTGAAAAGGGATGGGATCAAAGTAGAGAATAGAACAAGTGGGAGGTGGGATAGGAGGGAGGTAAATATAGTCAGTCTTTTACAATATATCTACTATGGTAATGTTTTGCATTAGCTACACATGTACAACCTACACTGAATTGCTTATCTTCCCAGTGAGGGTGGGTGACAAGGGAGGAAGGGAATGAATCTGCAATTCAAAGTTTTAAAATCAAATGTTTAAAAAAAAAAATATATATATATATATATATAGTAGTATTAATAATATTTTACATGCGATTGGGAAACAAGATATACAGGCACTGGGGCATAGAGATCCACCATGCCCTACTAGAAAAGTCGAAGGGGGTATGGGAGAAGATATGGGAGAGAGCAGATTGGAGGAGGGGATATCCTATGGGACCACTATTTTGGGGCAATGGGTAGGGAAAAAACAGGGAGAAAATTTGTAACTCAAATTCAGGTGGAAATGAATGATGTAAACCAGAAGTTAATAAAGCATTTGAAAAAAAAATAAAATGAGAATAAAGATACTTGTATTATCTACCTTAAGTGCTTGCAAATTCATAGACTCCCAAAGTTACAAAGGATCTTAGAATTTACTTAATTCAACCTTTCTTGGATCAGGAATCCCCTCTGAGGAGCGGTCACCTAATTTCTGTTTAAAGGTCACTAGTAATGGGGAAATTACTTAACCCCAAGGCAGCACTTTGGACAGCTCTCAAGGTTAGGACAATTTTTCTTATATTTTCCTAGAATAGTTCTAATTGTAACTTCTAGGTGTTGTTTTTAGTTTGGCCCTCCAGCCAGGATGGGATGGTAGCTGGGGAGAGAGGAAAAGGCATGAGGGGAGGGGGCCAAAAACATCTTTAATTACTCTTTCACTTAAGGACCCTTCAATCTGATGACATTTATCTTGTCCCTCTCCCGCAAATCGTCTTTTCTCCAAGCAAAACATTCCCAGATCTTTTACATTATCCCTGTATGCTTCAATTTCCAGTGTTTCATTATTCTAGTTACCTACCTCCAGACAAGGAAGACTAAGTGATATAATATATGTAAAGTGATATTTAAGTGTAAGCTATTATATGATCATGATCAGAGTCATTTTCTAATCTTCATCTTCTTAACAACACTTACTAAGTCGATATCACATCTTTCAGCATTTGATTATATATTATTCTATATGGCTCTTTTGAGAGCCAGCAAGGCATAGTTAATGGATAGAAAGGTGGTCTCAGAGTCAGGATAACATGTGTTAAAGTCTTGATTCTGACATATATAGACCATGTGAATGAGTATTTAATTTTTCAGTGCTCCTAAGCAGTTCCCTAATATTATAACTTATAGAAGAGTTGTTTATGTTTCCTCACTCTCAACACCAGCGAAATCACAGAACCATGAAAAGGTGTTTTGTTGGTATATGTTTTAGTAAACCAAATTTGGTTGTAAACTCTCTAAGGTCAGGGACCATCTCTAGTTCCTTTAGCACCTTGTGCTCTGCAGGGCATATAATAGGCACTATATGTAATGCAGTGAATTTCAAGTTGCAAAAAGTATCTCCTTAAACACCTTTCTCCTAAATTTCATTGAGATATTGCACAATACTCATTTAAAAAAAATAATGGTAATAGCATTTTAAACAAGTAGAAAATAAAAGGACTCATTTTAAAAAGCATTTTAAAAAGTTCATTTTAAAGACACATAATAAGTCAAGTACTTTCTGGACATATATTTGGAAGGCTTTGGGTGCTCTTTGTGGATTAAATGTGCAATTAAAAGGTAAGCTAAAAGTATTTATAAGTGTGGTGAAGAAATTGCAATATATTCATTCTTCCAGTGCAACAATAACTCAACAAACATTTCGACTTGTGGTTCTCTGTGCATAATTTTATCTTGTGTATATTTCATTTTGGAGACTACTTTTAGAATCTACCATGTAATTACCCATATATATGTTCATCATTAAAAATGCACACTGATTGTTATTAAACCCCAAGTGATCTCATAGTCAGAAGTAACAATTAATGAAAGCTCTAGCTCATGTAAATATCCATATTGAATCCTTGGTCATTAGTATGGAATTGGAGTATTACATATTAATTAATTAGCAGAAAATTAGCAGAAAACAGAAACATTTGAATGGCTATATCCAATCCTCCTACACATTCTTTTTATATAAATTAGCGAGTTGAAAAATATAAGCATAGCAATGAGTATTTAATTACTGTTGCTATTTTGGCAACTATAGGCCTTCTAAAGTTTATAAATGAATGTACATAATTATAATATCTCTAGAATTTTTTTTGCATTAGTCTAGTCTTACTAGAATTAATATAAATATGAGTACAATGATGATATTCTGGGCATTTTAGTTAAATAAAACATTCTGGGGAAATATTTTTTTTTTATCATGGTACATTTACAATATAGCTCACTGATAAAAATGCATGGTTCAGTTTTCTTCTCCACCCACCTACTTCATCTAAACTGTTAAAAATATTCCTTTAAGAAGTAGTTTATCCCAATTCCTCACCCAACTCTCAAATAAATCTGAGGTTAATAAAATACATCTCTTATAATAAAATACTTTTTTTGGCGTCTCATTAATAGGAATGGCCCAGGCGAATATCTACATTTTCTTATGAAACTCTCACTAGAATAGGGCCTTTTAAAAAGTCATCTTAACCTATTTTTTTCTTTCCGTGTTCTTGTATCAATCATTCTTACTTTTAGCCTTGAGAGTTAAACCAATGTTTTAAACAAAAGTCTGCCTTACAACTTAGTAAAATGATAGTGCCTCCCCTCTCCCCAGCCTTTAATCAAGTCTGTTTCCCAAACCTTCAGTCTCCACTTAATCTGTCCCTTTTCAACCCCTGATCCCTCTGTTCTCTCAGGAAAAGGTCCTCTAATACAAGGCAATTCAGTAAAATAAATAGGTTCTTCAGTTTCATCAAGAAATTTCCATCCATGGTATCTGGTTGCCTATAGTATAGCATCTGAGCTCTTTAGATCTAAAACTTGATTTTTTGAAAAGTTACCAACTGAAGATTAGAGTTATTCTCTACCAATCTCTACCTCCTCTAAACAGCAGAGCTATAGAGAAAGTGATTTAGAACTTCTTCCTAAGTGCCCTTCCGATTGAATAGTACCAACTTGGAAATCAAGAGTGGGGTCAAGAGTTTCCCACTACTTTGAGAGGTCTTCAAAATGATATGGCCTAAGTAAACAAAGATATACTCTATCCAGATATTCTAACTAGAAGTTAAAAATTGCATGCTCCTATAGAATCACTAAGAAAATCATGTATAAATTGTCCATTAATAAATGCCAATGCCCCAGTGGATCCATGATCTCTCTGATATGGATATCCCCTTCAATAATAAAGATTTTAGAGTTTTTAAACAAGAAGAGCATTAATAAAATAATAAAGATAAATTACTGTAAATAAAAAGGCTTCAAATCGCGAATAGAGAAATTCAGAAACACCTAGCAAAAATTAGCAAAAATAGCAGAAGATATAGTTAATATTGCAAGTGTTCTGGAAAGATAGGAAAACAAATATTGGCAGAGTTATGAATTAGTATAACCGTTTTGGAAAGCAATTTGGAATTCTTCAAGTAAAGTGACCAAAGTTTCCCTGCCTTCTGACCCAGAGATTCCACTGCTAGGCAATACTCCAAGGAGGTTATAGATAAAGAAGGCTCTCTATACATAAAAATAGCTATGGATCACTTTTTGTGCCAGTAAAGAAATAGAAATAAAGTAAATGCCCATGGATTGAGGATTGGATGGACAAATTGTGGCAACTGAATGTAATGGAATATTATCGTGCTACAGATGAATACAGAGAATCATGGAAAGACCTATGTGAACTGATGCAAAATGAAGTAAGCAGATCTCAGAAAACAATATACATAGCGATTCTAACAATAAAAAAAAAACAACCACTATAAAACAAGTGAAAATGAATGTCGTAAAATTACAAAGAGCAAGGTTACCCTCAAAAAAGTGATATGACAAGATACTTCCCTTTACTCCTTTGCTGGGGATAGGGCTGGGGTTCCAGGGCTAGGGAAAACTGTACTCATTTTCCATTGTGTTGATAGGTTTTACTCATTTTTTATAAAAAATATTTCTTAAAAGGGATTGCTCTCTGGGAGTGGGGAAGAGGACAGGGGGAAATTTAAGTGATACAAAAATAAAAGCTATCAAATACAATTAATTTTAAAATAAAGTCAAGCAATAAATAATAATGAATTTGACTGCTAATAGAAAAGATAAGCCAAAGAAAAGAAATAATTAAGTTACTCTGAAAGTAATTTCTAAAATGATTTTATATAGTTCATGCAGATATTTCTAAATCAATCAAGGAAGCATTTTTCACAAAAAATTAATCAAATAATCACATGAAATACTATAATGTAGTCATCACTTAATTAACCATAGATGAATTATATGCTTTGTTAATTATGGTTACAAAGTAAATTTAAATTGTCTTCCCTCTACCTCCTACCTCTATTTCCCAGTCTTTGTAACTGTATAGTTAAGGAATGTTTCACAATTAAATATTAGCCTAAACAAAATAGCTTAGGAAGGAATTATGCTTTAGTTGACAAAAAAAATCAGAAAGTGTATTCAGATTATGTGGCACTTTAGATTACTTCCACCATTCTTTTACTCAACTTCTACTAATAAATGTCAGTTTATAATAAATATTCATAATTTGACTTTAGTCAATAAAGTTTCACTGCTTATGCTCCAACATCACCCTCATAATGTCATTGGTCCTCTTTAAGAATAAAAGACAAACAGCAACTACTACTACTATTATGCACAACATCCATTATGATTAATAGGTTTAAAAAAGTATGTTTTCAAAAGCTAAATTGACATAAATACTTACCTATAGAAAACTGAAGGACAGAAGCTGTTGTTGTATTAAGGCCAGCAGTGGTCTAAAGAGAGGAACATACAAAGATTAGAGATAAATAGAAAAGGACAGAGAAAGAGAGGGAAAAATGAGTGATGGGGAAAAAGAAAGGAATGAGAAAAGAAATAGAGAGGAATATGGAGAGAAAGAAGCAATTATTAGAATCATATTTAATCACTTTATTTCTCACCGTTTGCTTCTTTTCTTTTTTGCTTTCAAATTTGTTTATGGTTAGGCCTAGGGAGATAGAACTATTCCATGTTACCCTTGGAGAAACAGCTATAGGAACACTGTACTCAGGAACAGTAGTCAATTTCTCAGATCCCTTGTTGCCTGTATTGGTGCTAGTGAAACTTATTGGGTAGCAAAGGGGAATGATGCAAAAATGTCCATATATATAAAATTATATCAATGAACACAGACAGAATATTGGGGCATAGAATGAATATTTTTTTCACTTAATAAAACCACCCAGCTCCAAATATCTTTAGCTCTCTCCAACTTCATGAAAGAATATATATCACCATCTAATACTGATGAGAAATTAACTTGTTTCAAAAGGCTTCCAGAGGTTATTCCATAATTTTTAATGTCAGAAAATTCTTCGTTTTCAGAGTGCTATTTGAGCGCAAAACTGCACCAAGAATTTTTGGGGCACCCTGTATATAACTTAGGTTCCTCTAATCATAATTAAAACAGGTCATAAACTGTATATGACAAGATCAATAGACCACAGTGGCTAACATGCCCCAGAACTCTTCTTTGAGAAGAGCTACATCATCATAATTTGCTTAAAATGATCAAGATTTTGATTATTACTATAACTACATGAATACTGAAAATAGTGTAAAAATTGCTACAATTCATTTATTCCACATAGTCTGTGCCAGTCAGGAATTCTGACTTACAAGGTTTTGAATGAACAATTTCTAATTCAAACAAGATATTTTATGGTAAATC
This sequence comes from Petaurus breviceps papuanus, assembly GCF_028583685.1. Lineage (NCBI taxonomy): Eukaryota > Metazoa > Chordata > Mammalia > Diprotodontia > Petauridae > Petaurus > Petaurus breviceps. Next base: position 21,965,042 of record NW_027186540.1, read on the forward strand.
CTTGGTCTTAAAGCATAAAGTGGATAATTACTATCAGAAAAACCATAGGTGATGGGGGATTCTGTTGATTTTTATACCATGTGAGTGTATTACCTTCCCCCACTTAATGTCCTGCTCTCATGCCTTGTCATAGTGGGGTACCGACCTAGGTTTCTGGGGATTCTGCCAACACAGCAGAAGCTCTGATAGTCCCTTCTATTGTGGAAAGGAATCAGGCATTGGACAGTTGTCTGAAGACAGGCCCAGCTACACTGGGAAAGAAGGGTTCATTGCTTGGTGGCATAACAGATAAAGTACTGGACTTGGAGTCAGGAAGACCCAAGTTCAAATCTTCCCTCAGAAGTTTACTAGTTTATGACACTTCGACCGTCATTTAAACTCTCTCAAACCTCTCAATTTCAGGAAATGGGATAACATAGGAAGTGTTTTGTAAAACATGAAACACAATATAAATGCTGGCTGTTGTGAGATTGGTCACTGGGTGAGGAATTTATTTTTCAGCTGTGAGGCTCACTAAGCAAAAAGAGGTTGCAATCTTTGTGGGTGGAGGAAGGATATACTGAATGTACTGAAGAATATATCACATAAACATATACCAGCAGCAGCATTTCCCTCCTATTCCTTAAATTTGAAAAAGAGTATGAAATTGTTTTTGAAAGATTTTTGCAATATAAGTTCTTTGAAGTAAAGATAAATGCAAAGTGTGACTATTATTTTTGTGTGAATAATCACAATGAAAGTTTATAGGAGGATCACCTTGGCAACTATCAACAAAGGCAAAAAAAGAGCATAGAGGTTCACAAGTACACATGGCATTGTGTCACTCATGATTCCAACTCCCTAGCAGTATCCCCTGCTTATGAAGTCACACTGCTGACTCCTAAATTATATGTACACAGCATGAAGAGTAGAATATCACAAATAATCAAAGACTTATGACTATTGATTGGTCAACACCTTTTTTCCCCCTGATACTAGTGTGACTAAGGAGCTGTGAGATAATTATTTTCCTTTCACTTCTTCTCTTTTCCCATTCAGTATTCTGAAATAATTATCAAATGGGAGAGTTAGGGGAAATAAAGAAAAAAATAGCAGAAACATAGGGCATGCTTTACCCATGAACTATATAATTTGTTTTCAGATAACCAATTACATTTCAGATTGGCAATTATAAATGTTCATCTTTACCTAAAACATCAATAGAATTTTACCCTGAAAAATTAGTAATTTTTAAATTCGGACAACATGGCAACTAAAGGGCCTCTTAAAAGGGATTTTGATCAATAATATATATGAGCCAAGAACAATTTACATAGAGGTCTTAGCTACAAAATGCCTGAGCTTTAATATCCCGAATAAACTGAAGCATGTAAAACACGAAGATTTATAGCTATCGGAATCTTAAGAATTTATTGCTCATGGTCAGGCCATTAACCCTTGGAGAAGAGTATGTAGAAAGATGTTTGTACCCTATTCAATGTCATTTTTCATGCTCTTTTGTTCCCCAGTCCCATTTTTATTGGGCGTGAGAGTTCCATAGCCTGAATTCATCTATATAGCCGAATACATTTTCCAAAGTATCAGAGTATCATATGGTAAATAATCATACGCAACTCGTGTATGTCACTTCTCTCCATATGATAAAAGTAAAGACCAAAATTATTTTTCTTTATTTTACACTACTAAAAAGGATAAAAGCACAGAGCAGTAAAGTGCTATCGCATGTGTCCTACATATAAGGACGTCATTTAGTAGAAAGCAGATCCTGGCTCTGACTTATTAACATCTCAGGTCACACTTGAATTTCCTCATCTGCAAAATGAGATAGTTGGATCAGATGGCCTCTTTAAAAAGTCCATTCTAGCTTCTAGATGTGTGACACCATGCTATGTAAATGTCAAATGTTGGCTCCTTACATATGATGGCAGGTAACTGGTCTGATTATGGTTTTTCCACTTCATTGAATGACTGACTGACTTCACTGACCAAAGAGAGCTGCTATTTTGCCTTTTTGTAGGTCAAGCCTTTGACTCTATAGTTGCTATGTTGGTGACGAATTTAATGATCACTTTAGTAAGAACTGCTACTATTAACAATAATGAAATATATTTAAATATTTTATATATTAAATATATATTATGTCCATAAATATATATATATATATATAACATATAAAATATATGAAAATAAATATATTCAAATAAAATATAAACAATCTTGGGATTCAGTGGACCCATTCTTATCTTGCCAAATCGGAGCAGGTTCAGGTTGGGTAGGATATTTCTGACATTCATGAGTACATTCACCCAAAGTTTCCCCAAACAAAATGTCTTCATTGAATATAGTTAAAACAATCATTTTGGAAAGTAATAAAACTATGTTCTATATGATGGTAACCTAGTAGCTTTAGTGGATTTTTCAGTTTTTACCCATTGGTTTAGCTATCATGGAATAACAAGAAGGGATAAAAGTTCGATTATACCGTAGGAAAGCAATACTGAGCTATGAAACCAACACAGTAGCAGCCATTAACAAAAACAAGAAAATGGCAGAGATTCCTAGTAGTAAGTAAATGTGAAAGTTTCCCTTTATATTTTCATCTACATGAATTCCAGGAATAGATTTAGAACTTCAGTCACAATATTGCAGGCTTGAATCCAATTTTACTGGGAAAAGTGTTGCTCAGGAAAAGGAAATGTTTGCTGCCTAGAATATAAGCATGATTCTTAAACTGTCTGTAATATTTCACTCCGTTTCAAATGATGTAAAAGCTTCCTAGGAAAATTCCTAGGATGAGAAGATGATCCTATGTATAATTTTTCACCTTTGGAAACATTACTTCAAAAATGTCATGGACTTAAACCAGAAAATTATTTTTAAACATTTCTTTTTGTTTAAGTATTTAATTAACCTTACTAGTAATGTTGCACAAATCAAAAAGGTTGATTAGGCAAGCTAACCCTAATAGAAAATTTGAATAGCCAAAAAAATAAATAACTTGGGTCTTATGGTTAGGTGATTATGAGTTTAAGGGCTCTTTTTGGAATAATGTTTTATTTCCTATTGACTGATGGAAAAGTACAATTTGACAAGCATTTCCAAAGGTACTACTGAAATTAATCTCTGTTCAAATTGTCTTCTGTGGAGAGATTGGTATTTTTTCCTAAAGATTTATAAATTTAGTTCTTAGTGGGGAAAAATCAAGAGTGATACACACTATTTAAAAAATACTAGCAAAACTTTGATTTAGGGGCTTCTTTAAGGAGAGCTGCAGTCCTGGCGTCACATCCATCTTGGGGAATAATATAGCACCTTCCCAGACTTGAGTTATGAGGACCTATTATTTTAATTTGCATCCAATTAATTCTGTTGTACGAGCTCCAATTTCAACAAGAAACTCCTCAATTTATCAATGTTTTGAGGCTCCTCTCTTCAATAAATTAAATGTATCTATTGCCATGAAAGAGGTATTCATGCAGTATGAAAAAGAACCATGTTACATAAAATTAATTGGCTATCACTTCTTGATAACTAAATCTTCTTTTAATTGCTACAGCATTTTTCTTACTTAAAAAAAAACACCACAGAATACATAGTCTTTTAGGAACATATTAAACTAATGATGTTGGAATAGGATGTGTGGGTTTGTTGGTAAAAGTGAAAACCACAACAAAATATTCCCTAAACCTGCTACAAAAGACAACAGAATAAAGACACGTGAAACATAAAGAACGAGTATCAAGGAAGAACAAAAGTATATATAAGCAGATTATCATCAGAGAAAAGGGCAGCAGAAAGGAGACAACAAATGATATACAAGTCTGAGTAACCTCAGTTCTGTAAAATTGAGTTTCAAGCTTTATAGACTTGAGCCAGGTAACTCAAAAGATAATTAACCACATACTAATGGCTAGTGCTTATATAAAATCATACAATCATTCCTTATGATCCCCAATGTTTTGTTTTATTTTTTTAATGGTAAAAGCAGTCCAAAACATTAATTTTCCAGTAGGAAAAGTTAAGGAAATGTAATCCATCTTTTAAGAATTTGAAATAAATCATTTTAAGCAAAAATGTTTAAAACCAGTTTATTTGTTTTTAACCTTTATTTTTTCTTGGTGATTACAATTTGCAATGGTAAGTGTCAATAATGATAATGGAAAGTTATTTATATAACACTTTACGGTTTTTTTTTAAAGCACATAACATACATCACATAAGCCAAAATTTCAGAACAGTTTGAGAAAATCATTCATCAAATGTGTCTGATCTGCTTAGAAAATGTCATGGAAATTTCAAAGTAAAAAATCTTTCCTATGAATACTTAACTTTACATATAAGCATTTTGAAAAAAAGCATATACAAACTATGCTTAGCCTGAGTGTGTAAAGAATAATTAACTGAAATGTTACTATAGTAATACTAATACTATATAGATCCATTTGGAGCTTTGCCAGTTTTTTATTATTTTTTTTTCTTTTTACCTTTGAAACACCTCCTCTCTCTTCCTTAGAAATATGGCTAGCTATTAACACTATAAGCAATACTGTAACATCTTAAGTAAGCTTAAATAGTATAGTAAAACCTTTCATTGGTTCAAAAAAACCAAGCCTTAAACAAAATAGATTTTCAAAAAGTCTTATGCATTTAGAATCATATCAGCAAGAAACACGCCCTTACCAGTTCTCTTGGACCATATGGTTCACAGAACGTCACAGCATTGCCATGCATAATTACACCACACTGTTCTCCAATCTCACAGTTGTTACATTCCACCCTGAAAGAACATGGAAATTCATTTCAATATGAGATATAAAGTTGTATAAGGCAACTAACTTAGAAAAGAAAATCCAATGGTTGACAAAGTCCAGGTTGCCCAGATTTTAGTTATATATTATACCAACAAGAATGAAATTAAACTGAATTGAACCTACAGTTTTAATATTAAATGTCTATGAATAAAATGCTGACAATTAAAATTAATAACTTTTTAAGGTTATTAAAACTTCCCAGGTAAAATAAGATACCTAATTATCCTTTTTGTATAAATATGTTTAAAGATGTCTGTAGCCAGCAAAAGTTGACATATACTTTTTATATTTCTTACATTTGTTTTCAATTTACTCACAGAATTTATTCTTCCTTTTATGATATTGTGCTGGGTTTTAGAATTCTCATCTTAGGATGATTTATTGGTTTCATTTTTTTTTTTGTCATTAGGAACATTAGGGAAACTACCTATTCTGTAGTTGGAGGCAGCAAGGCGATGCAGTGTATAGCGGACTGGGCCTAGAGTCAGGAAGACCTGAGTTCAAATCCAGCATCAATACTTAGTATATGACCCTGAGCAAGTCACTTAAACCTATTTGCCTCAGTTTCCTCATCTGTTAAATTAACTGGAGAAGGAAATGGCAAACCATTCCAGTATCTTTGCCAAGAAAAACCTAAATGGGGTCACAAAGAATTGGACATGAGTGAACAACAACTTACATTTCTTAATACTATTTTGCCTGTTGATTACAGTATTTGCCTGTAAATACTGATACAATACTTTTTCTTCCATTGCATTTTAGTTTACCCTTTTAGCCATTATATACCCAGCCACGAAGGGGAAAAAAGATCTATGTTTCCCCTTCTAGCACCTTGTACCCCATGAGAGCTGTATTTTATGAAGAACATTTTTGAAGACTCTCACATTCCAGGTGCTACACACTGTGGAAAGGGCACTGTGCCCTTAATTTAAGGGACCTTTGTAGTATGCCCTTTCAGCGATTTGCTTATGTCTGAGACAAGGCAGCAAAAAATTCTGAGACATATTCCTCCTAGCAACCTCAGGAGTAGAAGCAAGAAATAGGAACAATAAATAATAGGTATACAGCAAAGGATTCACTGTTATATGGTATATTTCATAGAGGGAAAAACCTGTCATCCACGTTCATAGCCAAGGACAATGAAACCAAGACTATCCAAATTTGAACAAAGGCAGCATAATGCTTTCAGTAACTATTAAATAGGTTACTGTATCATTGGATCATGAACCTCTTAGAGAAAAATTTTCACTGTTTTAAAAATAAGAATCCAGGGAAAATATGTTAGCACTCTTTGTTCTGTCAGTCATGTCAGACTTTTCATGACCCTATTTGGGGTTTTCTTGGCAAAGATACTGCAGCAATTTGCCATTTCCTTCTCTAGCTCATTTTATAGAAGAGGAAACTTCAGCAAACAGTGTTAAGTGACTTGCCCAGGGTCACACAGATAGCAAGTATCTATGGCCAGGTTTGAACTCAGGAAAATGAGCCTTCCTGACTCCAGGTCTGAAATTCTATCCCAGGGCTGTGGAACCTGTGGTCTCAAGGCCACATTTGGCCCTCTAGGTCCTCACATGCCAATCCAAATTTGAATTCAAAGGGCCACACTTGAAGACTTACAGGGCCACATGTGACCCCAAGGCTGCAGGCTCCTCACCCCTGCTCTATCCACTGTGCCATTTAACTGTTCTTGACCTTGGTGCTAGGAAGATATATACACACACACACACACACACAATTTTAAGTCGAATTTTAAAGCCTAGGTCTCAACTGCTTTAAGGATTTGGGGGGATTTCCTCCATTGGTATCTACTTCCTTGCTATATGAATCTCTTCTATATAGAGAGCCTACAACTTTGGGAAAATTACTTTGAGGTTTAACATGAGTGGTACAGTTTTAATTATGATACCCCCTTTTAAATGGTGCAAGTAGTCTATCTTCAACCTGTGGTCACTGAGAGTAATAAAAGAAAAAGGAAATACGAAAGGCTTCTTGTTCCAATGATATCCTCAGCATGGATGGGTATCTATGACACTGTGAAATGACTCAAGGCGGGCAAGTGTAGGCAACAACAAATCTGAGAACACCAGGAATGACACAAATATTTAAACAACGAGCAGCATGATCCAATGAACACAACACTGTATTTGGAGTCGTGGACACCTTGGCTTGATTTTTGCCTCTAATACTTATCAGTCATTGTTGTTAGTCCTTCATTCTGGAAGAAGACCATGACATCAGAGAGGTGACACCATGACTTTCCAGTGAATTAGATGTATTTAAGTGAGGCAGGGCTGTGCAAAGTCGCCAGCCTCACTTTTTCTTCCAGAGCCATCTGGGTCCAGGGACCAGATATAGATCAGGAGTACTGAAGATGGCCCCCACTTATTAGCTTGACAATCAGCTCTCTGAGCCTTAGTTTATTCCTCTACATAGAGGTGTCAATATTCCCAAAGCAGATTAAAATATAATTGGGAAATGTGTAAGAAAATAACTAAAGGTACAGTAAGTTTTATAAGTCAATATGCAGCTATGGGGATCTTTATGTATTGTTCAGTGGCCTCCATTTCTATTCCATCTACAATAAGGGGATTATGTGTAATACCTTCTTCATAAGGTTATTGTGTATATCAGAGCATGACACTTGCTAGCTGAGTGACATTGGGCCAGTCACTTAACCTCTGTTTGTCTCAGTTTCCTCGACTGTACATATGATAATAATAGTGCTTACTTCCTGAGGTTGCTGTGAGGATCAAATGAGAGAAAAATTGTAACGCACTCAGCTTGGTGCCTGGCATATAGTGAGTGCTATATAAATGTTAGCTTTTGTTATTGTTATCATCATCATCACTGTTATAAGATATGTAAAGCCTTCTGCAAGCTTTAATGGGCTGATTTTTTTCATAAGGGTGGGACATTCTCAGTATCAGACCTTCCTTCACTGACACAGATAGCAACTCTATATTGTAGTAGTACTAATTAAACCCTAGATTTCCTGACATGCTCCAAACTTCCTTGACATACCCAGGGATCACACAGCTAGTAAGTATCAGATTTGGGATCTAAACCAGTCTTCCTCTGTTCAATCTCAGGACTCCAAATACCATACTCTATAAAGTAATGCTCAGGACAGGATCTGGCACATAGTAATAGTCACTATATAAATGCATATTCCCATTCTCCTTCCCTAAACCATGCAGCCTCTTCTCAGGGATGGATGGAGAGAACTGTGAGGTTATTATATGTCTGTGTTCAGTTCTATACAGAGAAAGATGGAAGTAGGGGGGTACCAGCTCTTATCAAGGAACTACTACTCTGTGGTAAGCACTGTGTTAAGTGCTTTACAGATATTAGCATCTGATCCTCATGGTAATTGTGTGAGGTAGGTACCATTATTATCCTCATTTTGCAGTTGAGGAAACTGAGACAAACAAGTTATCTGACATGCTGCCTCCATAGGATTGTACAGGTTAGCAAACCTCTAGTTTGATATATGAAAATTGCCTAAGCTTTTAACCACTGCTCCTCGTAAAACTTTATATTAAAATGATCTTTACTGATCATGGTATGAACCTTCTCAATAATTACTACACCCAGAGATTTTGCTAATGAAGAACGTCTATTATCAATGAATATGAAGTATGATTGTGGCAACAGGAGGGGTCAAATAGATAAAATGCTGGGCTCTCTGAGATCAAGAAGATCAAAGTTCAAGCCTCTTCTTCAGCATAAAGTGAGTAGATTTACACTCAACAAAAGGAGTCTCCACCATAATGGAGGCTGGCTGGCATAGAAACCAAATGGCAAAGACGTTCCCTATGAATAAGTGAGGTGCTTCAGATGCTGCTATTTGGTGAAGACATTGAGCTGAATGGACAAAGTTCTAGAATACTGCAGTCTCCTAAATGGGATTCATAATTACTCAAAAGATAATATTATAGTTTTAAAGTTTTAAAGATAATATTATACATATATCTATGTCTATAGACACACATGTGTGTCTTGGGGAGACATTACAAATAGAAAATGAGATGGTCTCAGAGGTGAACAGGAGGAGAATAGGCTTGGTTGTCTTTGAGAAATTGTTAAATATGTTTAATGATCTTGAATTTCTCTCTGAAGTAAAGATCCATCTTTTTAGCAATAATCTATTTTAGCAACACTTTTCTACTTGTGATGCTTGATGCCTATGACTTATGGAACATCAAAACACTGAAGGTGAGGTTCACCCAAAGGACAAAGAATAAGCATATATTATCTATGAGCAGGCTGGAATACAGTACAAAGGAATAACTGTGCAGAAGTGTTGCGAATGGCACTACCAGAGAGATGCATTGCTAGAAAAAAATATGGGTCAGTCATTTAGTGAGAATGAGGGATAACCTTTGGATAGCTCATTCACTCTGTTAATATCTCCACAATGTCGAGTGACCCACGAGAAATTCCCCATTATGCTATGTAACTCCCATCGTGAGATGCACAAGTTAAACAGCCACGGATGAATTGTGATCTGCATCACTGGTAGGAGTACTAACAGTGATGAGATCCTAAATCTATTGCAGTATTGAAGCAATTTCATTATATGTCTCTTTCCAAAGATCAAGCATCAACCTATCAAGAAGAATTTTTAAAGCACCAACTATGTGCCAGGTACTTGACCAACTACTGAGGATACAAAGACAAAACCAATCCTCTGAAATAACCCCTGCTCTCAAGAGGCTTACATTCTGTTAGGAGAATGAATGTATACATATCTAAATCTACAGAGAATATATGTAGAATGAAGACAAAATAAATATAAAGCTCTTAAATCTTGAGCTCTTTCTCTCCTGGGAGAAGTGAATCATACTCATATAGACCTTGTTATAAACTAAACAAGAAAATACCATCATTTTGAAGCAAAATAGAAAGATCTCCAGATTCTCCTTAGGAAAGAAAATAAATGATTTAGCTGCCTTGATTCCATTTGAGACCCTGTCCTTTCTCATTCACTACTTTCCTATGTCTCTCTTCCCTTTTGTGACTTAAACTCCTTGAGAAGGTAACCTTCAATAGGCCACTGCTCACTCTCTTAAGTCTTTGTAGTCTGGCTTCTGTCCTCATCAAGCAACCAAAATTACTCTCTGCAAACTTACTGATAATCTTTCGATTGCCAAATCCAGTGGTTTTCCCCAGTCCTCATCCTTTTTGACATCTATGCAGCCTTGGACACTGCTGATCTCCCTCCTCTCCTTGGTACTCTCTTCTCACTAGGTTTTTATGACAGTGATCTCTCCTGGCTTTCCTCCTACTGGGTTGACCCCTCCTCTGTTTCCTTTGCTGGATTTTCATTTAAGTCATGCCCACTAAATGTGGGGGTCATCCATGTGGCTGTCCTGGGCCCTCTTCTCTTCTCCCTCTATACCTTTTCACTTGGTGATCACATGCTTCCAAAGTTTCAATTATTATCTCTTGGTTAATATGGAAATATGTTTTGCATGATTTCACATGTAGAACTGATATATTGCTTGCTGATATCATATTGCTTGCCTTCTCAATGAGTGGGGGAGGAGCTGGAGGGAAGGAGTAAATTTAGAACTCAAAATTTTTTAAATGTTCAAAATAAACAAATAATAAGTTTTAAAAGTTATCTCTGTCTAGATGATTCTCGGATCTATTCATCCAGCCCCAATCTCTCTCCTGATCTTTAGTCTTGCATATGCAACTGCCTATTAGATATCTTGAATGTCCCACAGAAATCTTAAACACAATACGATCAAAACTGAACTCCTGATCTTTCCTCCTAAATCCTCTCTCCTTTCCAGGTTCCCTAGGAGACTTCTAAGGGTACCACCATCCTTATAGCTACCCAGGCTTTTAACCTAGGTGTCATTCTCATCTCCCACCCCCATATCCAATATGCTGTCAAAGTCTTCTGATTCTGCCTTCTTAACACCTCTTGTATACACCCCACTTCTCTCTTCTGATGCTATCACCATGCTGGTAAGGGCCCTCATCTCCTCACACCTGTAGCAATAACTTGTTGGTTGGTCTCCCTGCCTCAAGTTCCTCTCCATTCTAATTCAGCCTCCTCTCAGTTGTCAAATTGATCTTCCTAATAACTAAAGTGTGACCATGTAACCCCAACCCCATTAAATAAAGTACAGTTTGTTAAATATTAAGCCCAGGATAAAACATAAATTAATCCTCTGTTTGGTTTTAAAACCTTTCATTATTTGGTCCCTTCCTATCTTTCCATTGGTCTTATACTGTACTCCCCTACAAGTATTCTGTGATCTAGGGACACTGGCCTCCTTGCTTGTGTGTGCACAGAAAAATATCTAACATTTATATTATCCTTTAAGATTTGCAAAGTGCTTTACAAATATTATCTCATTTCATCCTAACAACATCACTTAGAGGTAAGTGTTCTTACTATATTCATTTTGCATGTGAGGAAACTGAGGCAGAGAGAGGTTAAGCAATTTGCCTAGGATTGCACAGTATCTCAGAATGAATTTGGACCAAGGTCTTCCTGACTGCAGGTCTAGTACTCTAAGCACTGAGCAACCTAGCTGCCAAGATGATCCAATTCTCAACTCTGCCTTTTCACTAGATGTCTTTCATGCCTGGAATTCTCCCCCTTCTCCTCACCACCTTTTAGCTCCCCTGGCTTCTTTCAAGTCTCAGATAAAGTCTCACATTCTGCAAGGAGACTTTTCCAGTCCTCCTTAATCTTAGTGCCTACCATCCGATAAGATTCCCAATTTATACTGTCTGTATCTTATTTGTAAACAGTTCACATATTCTGTCCCTCATCAGATTATGAGTCCTTTTGAACATGGGCTATCCCCCCCCCATCTTTGTATCCCTAGGGCTTAGCATGGTGACTGATGCATTATAGATGTTTGATATATGATCGTTTACTAATTACCAAAACAAAACAAGAACTATCGTTTCCTTAGACTTAGTCACTTTGTCACAAAATTCTCATAATGATTCTTTTGATTATCAAGTCTCTTCCCCTTTAATGACTCCATACAACATTTGCCCAAGCAGATGAAGAATATGAGTGACACTTATATGACAAAATTTGGTGCTGAATATTAAAACGTAGAAAAGTCATTAAAAGATGACTCCTTAATATTAATATCCTCCTTGATATATTACATAGCCATAAATCCTAAAATTTCACAATATCAAAAGAATTGAAATCACAAATGATCAAAAGAAATGGCAAAGGAATGGTGTACAATGAACAGAAACAGACTGTGTTACCCATAATGACTCACATTCAGGAAGTGGTATAAAATCCATTATTTGGGATATGTGTAAGCAAAAAATGAGGTTGGATGGTCATGTAGCCAGAGACAGAAAATAAATAGAAAGGCCAAGTAGTGTATTAGTACACTTGAAATACTAAAAGAAGAAGTAGGGTTTCACATGAAAAAAGGTCTGCATATGGCATAATCTGTATCAGAAGAGTAAGCAACCAAATCAATAAAATCTAGGATTACATCTGTTTGATGCACACCTTCATTTCATTTCATTATTTCACATTATAAACCACTATGAGATGCCTCATCAATTTTTCACAAGGTTTTCCTCTGCCTAACAGATTAATCTTCATGACTTGAGCATTTAAAATCAGGTGGTACTCTTTGAGAAGATTGCAAATAGATGGATACTTAACTCTAATTCTATGGAACATAGCATAAGTACCAAAGGATGTTACTTCAGTGTTACAGATAACAGTCTTGCTGTTTATTGGCTATTACATCCCACAGTTTAGTCTCTTTGTTTTACAATTTGATTTCTTACACTTTCTTTCAGAAATTGAGTTTTCTTAAATTGTGTTCAGAGAGCAGAACTGTTGGAAAAACTAATTTTTAAGTAATTCCCAGTTAAATTGTCCTTTCAAAGGAACCAATCTGGTTTCTGGATTCAGAGATTCTTTTTTTTTCTTTTTTTTTTTTTGGAGGGTGGGAGGGCAGGGCAATTTGGGGTAAGTGACTTGCCCAAGGTCACACGGCTAGTAACTGTTAAGTGTCTGATACCGAATTTGAACTCAGGTCCTCCTGACTCCAGCGCTGGTGTTCTATTCACCGTACCACCTAGCTGCCCTGATTTGGAGTTTCTAAAGAGATCTAGTAAAGAATCTGACATTAATCACATCCCTAGGCTAGGCCAACTTTCTTTATTTGTCTCATAAGGATATGACAATTACTATATGAGTCAGAAAGGTATTCTATTTACTCCTGACAGTGATATTTTGTAATATTTTATGGCAGGTTCCTTTGGCTCCTCATCTAATCTTTATTTTTCTATTACAAAACATGCTTGGTATCAATTCTTTAATGTGTATAAAACATGAAGCCACTGAGAGAACAATACTCATTTCTAAGCAATCTGACAATCATGCTATTGTTTTTGTCATCAGAAGTTTTTAGCTACATGTAAATTTTGTAACTGTATCTGAATTGTTTCAGACAATTTTATTATTATTTTTTTTTGTCAAGGCAATTGGGGTTAATTGCCTTGTGTTGTGTTAATTACCTTGAATTGTGATCTGCATCACTGGTAGGAGTACTAACAGGGTCACATGGCTAGTAAGTGTCAACTGTCTGAAGTTGGGCATGAACTCAGGTGCTCCTGCTCCTGGGGCCGGTACTCTATCTATCACAGCACCTTGTTGCCTCTGACAATTTTATATTTTTAATGTAAAAGGGCGGAAATCTGCTTTTATAATGAAATCTTACAAATGGCAAGTTGTAACCAATAAATAGTACCAGTAGAAAATATGTTAGTCTGAAATAATCATGTAGCAATCCATTCCCAGGTTTCTTTGAAAACATTATAGCTTAGCGATTATTTATGACAATCTACTTAATGCAAAATTATGTTTTTAGTCTCAATGAAACAAAGAAACCCTCCATCACTGAGAGTATTTTTGTTGACCAACAAAGTTGGAGTCAAACCATAAATATTAACATGCTTCAAAGTGAACCTTTTTATTTTACTGTAACAATTCTCCCGACAGGTAGAAGTTTCATTATTCTGATGGCAGTTCTTTGTTTCTGCTCTCAATTATTTTGGTGTTTGTTCTTTGTTCTACAACAAAGAATCATGTGAGATGTGTATCTGAGTTGGAAAGACTAAGTTTTTAAAGTCACAATTAGGTGGTTAATGCATCCTTTCAAAATTGTTAGGTATGAAAATAAGCCAGAGAGACTCTGCTGCAGCACTATTCAGCAGACACAGAGGAATCTCTGAAATACAATGGAGAATTTGAAATTTAAATGTCACTGAAGTCTGTGGGCCCACACATATAATAATTGGAGCGATTCATATACATGGCTTTCAGCAGGCAGGAAAGAGGAAAAAGAGGAGGAGGATTAATGGGGAAATTATATTCATTTGAACTCTTTGCACAAACTGGAGATTTATGAATAGTTTGCAGTGACATCACACCAATGACAGACAATAAATAAACAACTGAAAGGCCGTTTTTCAAGAGTAATGTCTTTGACAATGATCATTGCTCTTCTTGGGTCAAAATGAAGTCACTCAGCCTTTGGTCAGGTCCACTGCCCAGACAAGTTAATCAACTGGAAACACACTGACAATTATGCATTATCTAATCATCATTCTTTCCTGAGCATGAGAAAAATGAAATTTGTCACCATGCCTGAGAATGGTACTCTATCTACCCATGATATCTTGTATCTGGAAATGGCCAGCGTTGGACTCAATGACATTAACTAATAAACTGTTGCCTGGCATCATAAAGTATAAGCATACATTTTATAATATGACTCTGTCTAGTAGTACTTCATAAACATGGTGATGATGATGATGATGATGATGATTTAGCTAAGGGAATGGAAATCATGAGTTACTTCAAACTATGGAGCAGACCATTTTCTGGACACTTTGTACTTCTACTTCTCACTGTGAGAGTTCTGACTCTCAATTCCTCTTATCCATTGAGTAGCTAGACTGTCAGTGAAGGGTTTTTCTTTCCATGTTTTTCCTAGTAATGTTCCTAATCTGCTTTAGTCCTGATTGTCTGGATATTGTATTTCCACTCTCATTCTCATACTCAGATTTCTAGTAGTTGAGATGCTGTTACATTTGCTGTTGTTTCGCTCTTGGGTAATAGCAGTAGTTAATAGTGAGCTATGGAACCACAAAAGAAATAACTGTGCAAAAAAATCATTCTAATTTAGAATAGTCTTCTCTTCCCTATAAAATGATATACTTCTAAAGGGAAGGAATTATTCTTTCTACATGTATATTTAGACCCTAGCATAGTGTCTTGTACATAATAGGCATTTCCTAAATAATGGGGCAGGTGGCTTAGTAAATATAGTTGTAGACTTGAAGTTAGGAAATTGTTATTTTTCAATCATTTGGTTGTGGCTGACTCTACATGACCCTGTAGATATTGCCCATTGGTTTTTTTTGCCCAAAGATTTTTTTGTTTGTTTATTTGTTTTGGTGAAGATACTGGAGTAGTTTGCCATTTCCTTCTCCAGTGCATCCCTCTTTTACAAATGAGGAACTGAGGCATATAGGGGTTAAGTGACTTGCCCAGGGCCATATAACTAGTATTTGTCAGAGGCTGGATATGAACTTAGATCTTCCTGATTCTACACCTAGCACTCCATCCACTGTGCCACCTAGCTATCTTAAGTCAGGAGGCCATGAGTTTAAATTTATTTTCAGACACATTATCTTTGTGACTCTTAATTTTGAACCACTGTTTGTCTCAGTTTCCTCATTGGTAAAATGGGCACAAGAGCATTTTGCTTTCACTTAGTTGTTGTAAGCATAAAGAGAAATATTTGGAAAGTCCTTAAAGTGCTATATAAATGCTAGCTTTTGTTACTGTTACTGTTGCTGTTACTACTACTACTACCACTACTACTACTACTACTCATATTATAATATTTGTTGAGTTGTCATGGTCACTTCATCTCTCCTTTCCCTTTGCAAGTAAAATCAGGAATCATAGAAAAGATTGAAATCAATTCTAGAAATATTTATTTTGTCTACAATCTGCAAAGAACTATACTTTGATAGTTGTGGTGGCACCAATGCAGTTCCTATCTCAAGTTTATAAATCATGTTTACAGATTATTAAGATACAATTTAGAATATGAGGAATTGCCCATGTCAAACAGAGAGCTAGGATAGCTTAGAGGAAGAAATTATTACTTCTAAATAGGGGACCAAAGAAGGTGGCTCATGAAGGAAGTATTTCAATAGGTCGGGATATATTTAAGGTACACATATGCAGAAATAGAAAAAGGCAGAAAGAGATTTGGGAATTTCCAATAGTCCAGTTTGGCTGTCTAGAGAATGCTGGAAAATGTGTGCATGAAGCCTGGGAAGTCTGGCCAGAGCCAGATTGTGGTCATCTTTGCATGGTAGGATAACGACTCTGTGTTTTGTAAGCAAAGAAAAGCTGCCGATATTTTTAAGTGATTAGAGCTGTACATTGAGAGATATCTTTGGCAATACTCTGAAGGATGGAAGAAAGACTTGAGGCAGGGAAAAAGCATGGATCACGATCATAGCAATCCAGACAACGGGTAATGAGGATTTTAATCAGAATGGGGGAATAGCATGAGTAGAAAAGGAAGAGGAGATGAATATTTGAGATATCTGAGAGGCTGAATTAAGGCTCAACAACTGAATGGATGTCAGAGCTGAGAGGCACAGAACAGCTGAACGTGAGTGAGGCTCTGAGACTGGGTCCTTGGGAGAAGGAAGGGACCATATCCGAAATAGGGAAGTCAGGGAGTGTCGAACATTCTCAGTCATTTTTAAAATTGCTCCCATTATCCTGAATACCCCTAGAGACTAAATCTCTCTTTCCCCTCCATGCCTCCTTTCCTCTCTCACTCCATGTCTTGTCTTGTCTTCTCTCTGTCTCTGTCTCTCTCTCTCTGTCTCTGTCTCTCTCTCTCTGTCTCTGTCTCTCTCTGTCTCTGTCTCTCTCTGTCTCTCTCTGTCTCTCTCTGTCTCTGTCTCTCTCTCTCCCTCCCTCCCTCTCTCCTATTTTATTTATTTTCTCCAGAGTCATAGGATACTATATAAGTCAGATCCCGACTCTTATTGCTTTTTGAAATTAATTGCTTCCATGAATTTAATTGCTCAACTGCTGCCAACAGCACAGTCCTCCTCGATTTGTATTTCCCTGACCCTATAATTATCACCTTTACATACAGAAACAGAAATGTTCCAGTCTTTGGTAGAACTTCTCTCCTTGATTTGAGCAATTAAGCTAATTTTCTCTATCCTAGGCAATCCTTGCAGTGATTTTCATCCTCCTAGCTGCCTGGCATTTTGTCCCCTAAGCAGATTGATTGAAGTACTCAATTACCTACAGTACATGAGATGTCTTCATCTTTGTCTTCATTTCTGATGTATCCTGTCCCTACTGGGGGCACATCACATTCATCTAGAGCCACTTTCTGAGAGGTTGCCACTGTTCTTCCTTGCTCTCTCCTGAATGCTACCTCTCTGTTATTCTCGTTCTATTATTGTGCTGGAGGGGAAACATCTGTTGTTGTCTAGTCACCATTTGTCATCTTATTTTTCCAACAGTCCCTTGTTTCCTACTAGAACATCCTAGTCTAGTAATATTATAGTTCCGGATGCCTTCTGTGATCCTCATACGGTAAGCATTAAGGGGGATAAACATTTCAGTTGTTCAACAAAGCAAGTTTTTATCCTTGACTTCAGAGATGCCTGGAAGATAAAGGCCTCTCTGTTTCATTTTTTTTTTAAAAGATTAATCTGTTTCCTAGTCCTTTTAAGTATCACTATGTATCCTCAGCCAGGGGTTCTTGATCAAGATCCACAGAAATCTCAGAGGTCTATGGATAAATTCCATGAGATCACTGAACTTGGATGAGGAAAAAATTACACAGAAATTGTCTCTTTCTCTAACATTGGATTTCCTCTGTAATATTAGATATTTTATTTTACATATTTAAAAATATTATTTTGAGAATGGGTCAACAGACTTCACCAGACTGCTAAGGAGGTCCATGACATACACAAGAAAGTTAAGAGTCCTTGATAGAAACTCTGTTCTTCACATGTCATTCTTAAGAGATCAATCTTTCATTTGGTGGAAAGGACACTGAATTGGCATCAGAGTCCCTGTCCCTGGTCCAAACTCAGGCTCTGTTATTTTCTATCTATATGAACCCTGGCAAGTCAATTTCTCTGACCTCATTTCTTCATATGAAAGGTTTGAGGTAGATGACCTATAAAATCCTTTGTGGCTTTAAGTCTGTGATCCAGTGATTTAACCTTTGTCAAATAGCTGGTGTTGCATAATGTATTTTTTTTTAAAGTATTAAGGTTTTGGATCTTATTAAGCATACTTGAAAAACAATGTCACTGAGACTGAATGAAACATTGATACCAATAATAAGGAGGTACTGTTCCTGAAATTCCAGAGAGGAATATAATGTCTTGCATGATCTAAGTGCTTAATAGAAATGTTTGTTGAACAGAACTTATTTGAATTGAACTACATGGAGACATCTCAGGTTTTCTTCTTCCTACCTGTTAGTCTTTGGCTGCCACTATATAACTAAGGCAGAAAGCACAGTGGCTTGAACTTAGTATCTTCTCAATAAATGTTCCCTTGTTAGGAGAAAGGCAGGAAGAAGGAGAAGAAAATTGTTTTCCAAGAATGGTGAGAGATTTGTGGAAATCAACTTAAACTCTCTGCAGCAGGTAGGTAGCACAATAGATAGGACATTTGGGCTGGAGTTAGGAAGAGCTGAGCTCAAATAAAGCCTCAGACACTGTGTGGCCAAAGGCAAGTCACTTAACTGCTGTCTGCCTCAGTTTCCTCAACTGTAAAATGGGGATAATAATAGCATCTACTTCCAAAGTTTGTTGAGAGGATGAACTGAGATAATATTTGTAAAGCGTTTAACAAAGAACCTGGCACATAGTAGGTACTTAATGCTTATTCCATCTTCTTCCCTCCTCTTACTATTGCATTTGGTCCAATGGCATATTCGGTTGAGTGAAAGCAACAGTTAAGAGTCAGGAGTAGAGTTATGTTTATGGACCAGACCAAAAAAAACTGGCCATTTGGTCAGAAGTGAAGGGAGGGAAGGGGAATGAAAGAGAGGGTAAAAGTGGGAGAATGGAGAGGGGAGGAAGGAATGTTGTGGAAGAATGAGGACAGGTATGCTTTTTAAACTTGTAATATTTCTTCTACTTAATAACTTCAAACAATGCCGTTTAATATATTAGAAAGTCTTAATCAATCACTAAACATTTACTAAGCATCTATTACATGCATAAGACTTTTGTTTGGAATTTGTAAGTTCTGAAGACTTAGGAAATTAACTTTTATAGACATTAGTTTGTGTCAGTATGAGGCAATGTAGTGAGATGTATGACTGGACTGAAAAATAAATCAGCAGAGCCTTTTGGCAATATGTAGACATAACCCCAGTTTCTTGATTTGTACTCCCACAAAAATACATTTTAACATATTTTATCTCTTCTGCAGAACCATTTAGTAATTTTTTCCCTCAAAAGCAAAGGTATGATTGTTTGACCATTAGTATACCCAAGTACTTTGCTACTGTTTTGTACAGCAAGGCTCAGAGAGAGGGGTCCCATACAAAGCCATGACACTTCCAAACCAAAGGGGATAAGTTTTCTCTTACCCTCTCAACCAAATGAATGAAACTTTCCCCTGTGCTTTCAGGGGAGGAAGGAGGATCACACGTATTGTTAAGAAATGAAAACATGCAAGCTATCGAATGAACAAAGTTAAAATAGTGTCTACACATGTGCTGCTGAATGAAAGTGGCAAAAATCATGCAACTGTTAATGACTGGGTCCACTACAGATTTGTTACATAACTTCAACTGAGTCTTCACTGCCCCAGGTAATGCGACTATACCTCCCTTATCAACCCACTCTCCCACTCTCCATAGTGACTCTTCCAAACCTTCCCATCCCTCCTCAAGTCTCCTGTGGGTGTCCCCTGTCACCACTCTCTCAGCTGACAACCTTGCCTCATATTTTACAGAAAAAAATGAGGCTATTCTCCATGAACTCCCTCTTCTTCATCTTCTTTCACTCAGGTACCTTCTACCTCTTTTTCTTCCATAACCCCATTTCACATGATGAAATGCCTTTAACTTCTTAACAATGCTGACTCAACTTGTTCAAGTGATCCCATTCCATCTGTCTCCTCCAATAGATTGCCTCCTCTCACCACTCTTTAATTGATTTTCAATCCTTCCCTCTCTAGTGGCTCATTTCCTACTGTGTACAAACACTCCCGTTTCTCCTATCCTGAAAAAAAAAAACACCTCCCTTGATCCTTCAGTTCCCAAATACCATCCTATACTTCTGGCCTTTATAGCTAAACTTCTCAAAAAAAAAGATCATTTACAATAGGTGCCTCCATTATCTCCATTCTCTCACTCTCTTCTTAACTCCTTATAGACTGGCTTTCAACTTCATCATTCCACCACAACTCTCCCTCCAAAATTACTAATGACCTTTTAGATGCTAAATTCAATGCCCTTTTCTCAAACCTCCTTTTCCTTGATCTCTCAGCAGTTTTTAACACTGCTGAACACTCTCTGCTTTGATACTCTCATCTCTATTAATTCCAGTGCTTTCTGTCTTTTAATTATTTCCTAATCATCCTGTATATAACTTGATTTGTATATTTTTTGTATGTTTTATCATTCAATAAACTGTAAGCTCCTAGTGGGTAGGGACTATCTATTGCCTCCCTTTTTGTATCCCCAGTGCTTAGCACAGTGCCTGGTATATAGTAGGTACTTACTAAATATTTAGTGATTATTAATTGATGCAGGAGAAGGAGACATCTTGGGCTCTTTAGAATGAGAAGACCTTAAGAATTTAGGAGAAATTGTGTTTTGGTTCAATAGAGATTTGGTGCTACTTTACTGAAAATGCTTTGTTATAATACCCAACTCTGAGAAATTATTTTCTTGACCTTAGAAAGTTTACAATGTCTATTCTAGGCTAGACTGCATATTATATCCAAAATAAGTAAAAATGAGACTTTATTAAGGAAGTTGGATGGTTTGCTTTCTTCTTTTCCTTTCCATAATTTTGCCCTGATTTAGTATTCTTTTCATGCCTTCCATTCTAAAACTTCTTTCATAATCATTTGTCTGTTATAGCTCAGGAAGACACCAGACATATTTAAATGAACTAGCAAAGGAAATGATTTTCACTTACACTTAGGCTGAGGTAACAAGTTCCCCATCATGTACAGTTCTACGTCTCATCACAGATCCATCAAAATACATAATCTTTCAAAGATTAAGAGTTTTGCCAGTTTTATATAGTGACCTTAAAGATGGTAAAAGAACGTTGTGGGGGATAAAGGGTAATACGCCATTAGAAAACATATCACAAAGCACATGAGATACTAAAGACAGGAATACTGTAATTTCAAATATCATAGGTTTTGGTGGGGAGAAAGGGAGTCTAGGTCAAAGAATTTGAAAAAAAAATCATGATAAGCAAAAAAGCACCAAATCCATAATATTGGTCAAGACATATATCAGATTCAGTTATAAACATAGATGAAAGAAAATCAATTGCTCTTCTTAGATAAAAAAACAGAATTTGAATCATATGAGAGTCAATTTGTATTCACCAAAAAAAAAAAAATCCTTGACCAAAACAAATTACCCTTACTAAAGTGAACCCACCTTGAAAGGAACAAATTCTATGATAATATCAGTACTAAAGGACTATAAAAGAAAATATCAAGTTTCTAAGAGAACTGGAGAATCCTGCAGGAATAAAGGATATGCCTAGAAAACTCTCTTATCTTTTTTCAATAAACATTTTTCAACTTATTAAAAAAGCCCTTTCAGGACACTAATAAAGTAAAATGATATTGTTCAAAACAAATTCTACTGATTTTAAACTTCTGTTTAAGTTTTCCTCTTTAGTTGCCTATTGGATATCTTGAACTAGATGTCCAGTAGACATCTTAAATTAAACGTGTAACCCCAAACTGAACTCATTCTCTTTTTCCCCCATTCCTCCCTTCTTCCTGATTTCCCTGTTAATGGCAAAAGCAGCTAAGTGGTACAGTGCCTAAAAGTGATGGACTTGGAGTGAAAAAGGCCCGAGTTCAAACCCTGTCCTTCTTCTTAGCAGTCTGACCCCTGAAAGCAAGTCACTTAACCCTTCTCAGCCTCAATTTCTGCATCTGGAAAATGAGGAATAATAGTAATCGGTCAGACCGACCTCCCAGGGTTGTTGTGAGGATTAGATGAGAATATTTTTAAAGCACAATGTAAATACTAGCTATGATAATGATTATTATCCCAGTTGGGACTCTATGACATATTTCAGAGATGTCAATGTAGAAAACTCCACATTCTCTATGTTAGCTCTATGGCTTTCATAGCTCTCGCAGATTCTGAACAGGAACTGGATGCGTGACAGGCATATCGTTGAATTGAATTAAAAGAGTCTTCAGTATCTTTCTCAACGGAAAACAAAACATTGAATCACAATTGTGCAACTTACCATATATTTGGATTCAGTTCCAGCTGGTGGTATGAGTCAAAGTCGTCTCTCAAGATAACACTGTCACTATGTATTTCAGCTAAAAAATAAATAAATAGAGTGGTATTGAGAGTTGTGCTACATTGATCTACTTTGTTAAGCAGAACTGACAGTGTGTTGTTGCCATTGCTAAAATTAAACATATTTCTTAATTTCAAGTAAAAGGACACATGTAACAATATAAATAGTAATTGGTTAATTTCATGCTCTCACTAAGCCAGGATTTCCCAGGAATAGACATCTCTCTGATTCAGTCAGTCCGGATATAGTGTAACTAAGGTGGAAACTTAGAATGAAATAAACCCAAACAAACAAGTTTATGAAATCACTTTCCAAATTAGTATCTCACAGAAGTCAAGGGTAGGAAGAAGTCAATTACTCAACCCCTCACAACTCTTACCTAACCCTTTGACAATACTAGCAGTTCCAAGAGTGTACATCAGCAGGTACTCATTCTCAAAACTATCCAAAGGAGGGCTTATCCCTCCAACTATCCATTTCCAACTAAAGATCCATCCCTGGAAAGAGACTCAGAAATAGTCTAGTTCAATCCTTCATTCTATAGATGAGCAACCAGGGCCCAGATGATTTGCTCAAAGTTAAACAAGTAATAATCATCAGAAGAGACATCAGAACCCAGAACCTCAGATTACCGAGTCAGTGTTTCTGTTGTAACTTTCTGCTTCTACTATCTACCTTGAAATCTCCTTTTATTTTCTTCTCTGCACTTGGTGATTCATTCATTTCTTGTTATTAGGATGGCTCAAAAGGTGTGACTTCTTGAAAGGTAAAAACATTACTGATATTTCCTCCGAGTTGTCAGGAGAAAATTAGTTGTATGAAAAAATACACACATAAATATTTAAAATATGTGTGTATATACATGAGTGTGTGCATGTGTGTATATATGTGTGTATACACTGCCCCTCCCCTGTGAATTCATCTGTAGCTCCTGGTGAAAATAAACCCCACTACATAAGATATAGAAAAGTCACACTGATTTCAACCATCATTAGCTTTTATATGTTATTTCTGGGTTGCTGGGGATATTTGGATCTCATTAAATAACACTGTAACTTATTATATATCCAAATAACTAAGCTCTGAAAAAAAAGGTTCTGCAGGTCACTAGCAGTGTAACATAGATATACATGTGATTTTCACAAAAGTAATCTATTTAGGCTTATCATTCCCTAAAGTTTTTGTCTTTTATATACTATAAAATGATTGCTTATTAACAAATAACTCTCACTCATAATAATAACAATAAAGTCACTAGGGATTTGGAATTATCGTTGAGTACCAGGAGGCATAGTGGAAAATCACTGGGCAATATTTTCATATTTAATTCACTGCGGATATGCTTCTCAAAACAATCTTTGCTTTTACTCTAGGCATTTTAGCAAGTTAACATATAATGAAGTAATTGGCAGCCATTGAATCAGCCTGTATTGAAATGAATGCTTGGAGGTAGAGGAACAGGTAGAATGGGAATTTATGCTGGAGGCAAATAATGATTTATTCTGCACATGGGAATGGATTAATCATGTCTCTCAGCAATAAGATAAATTCAATGAAGTGCCCAGAATCTTCATCTCTCTCAAATATCCAACCTAGCAAAGCTGAGGCCGGGCCTCTCAGGGTCACCATATTTCTCTTGCTGCCAAAAAGCAGGGCTTCCAAGCATCTAAGTTTGTCTGCCAAATTAAAGAAGGACCAAAGCTATAGCATACATAAAAGTAGTACTTCCAGAGGCAAATTTTCCAAAATGAAAAAAAAGTAAATTAATTGGATTCAAAGGTTCAAAGCAAAAGCCTAAAAGGCAAATAACTGACCCATGTGAGAAAGTCCCATAGTGGCAACTACCCAAGAAGCAAACCCATTAGGATTACAGCTTTCATCTTCTCTTAAGTAGGATAATGTAGAAAACCATTCAGAAAACAACTAACACTAAATCACGTTTTCAGCTCACAAAAAATGCCTGTTATTTTGCCAAATTCAGTGGTTAATGCTTAAATTGTTATTTTTCCATTTGTTAAAATAGGGCAAAGTGTCCATGTTGCTACTAAAGGATTATGATAAGAAAAATGAGATAATTTCATTGTTTAACAAAGTACCTCTAAGAGCATCTTACAATTGTTTCACCTTCTCTTTCAAAGAAATAGCCATATTAATTCTTCTGTTAAGCATTCATTTCTTATTTGAATATATCTCTGCATCATGGAGAACCTGTTTAATTTCATGTTTAGACCCTGGGGTGGCACTGGTGAAAGTTGTCCATTTTGATCCTCTATTCCAGGGCATACCTGATGTGAATTTCTTGTTGTTCAGTCATTTCAATTATGTTCAACTCTTCGTGACCCCATTTGGGGTTTTCTTCGCAAATATACTGGAATGGTTTTCCATTTCCTTCTCCAACTTATTTTACAAATGAGAAAGCTGAGGCAAACAAGGTTACACAGCCCAGGGTCACACGGCAGATAAGTATCTGAGGTCACATTTGAACTGGGGTCTTCCTGACTCCAGGTATGGAGCTTTATCCAAGGCACCATCTAACTGCTTGCCTCCAAATTCATGCATCATAAATCTCCAGGGCTGTTAAGAAGAGGTTTCTTACTTCAAAGGTTTCTAAAGATTTCTGAGACTGGGTAAACACCAGCTTTATCCAGGACTGCCAGCTAACAGTAGGTTCTCTAACCTGGGCAGGAACTCTATTTGAGTAAAGAATTAAGAGACAATCAAGTGTCACACTGTTTCTTTCTAGTTGGGACAGGCCATCTAGTCAGGAGGCAAGACTTACCACACATAGAACAACTGGAGAACAAGGTAAGACAATACACAGTCAACTATGGGGCTGTATAAGACAGGTAGAGTGCTACAGGAATTTGGAGAAGACAAAGGCAGTGTAGAAAGAATGCCAGAAGTTAGTGATGGACCTTGCAGAACAAAATACATAAAGAAGTCAATAAATAGTCTTAAATACTTACCAAGATGTGGATGCAGAGTGGCCTCTGTTGGAGCTGAAACAAGAAAAGGGAAGGGAAAAAAACAGTTAAAGATGATTAGCCAAAGAAAAGCTTAATTTCATATTTAAGCATAAAGATAACTAAACAATCTAGTTTGGTTGTTACTAAAAATTCTCTAGAACTTTTAAAGTAAATTTAAGTGAAAGAGATAAAGCACCTAAAATGTATGCAGATATGATTTTTTCATTTTATTCATTTTATCTAAAAGTAATGGCATATGGTCAAAATAACACAGATGTTTGATATAAAATGGTTCATCATAACAAATCCATATTTGGTCAGATAAAATCTTCTGGTATACAAGCTTTAGATATTAAATATATCAATATATAATATTATATAATACATTAAAATCCTGAATTAACATGTTACACATTTGTTAGTCTTATCCTTCAGGACAGGTGCTATAACTGGGTTCTTCTATATTTATAGGGTAAATAGTGAAATAAATTATTAATAGCTACCCAGGAGGATGAAACTACAAAGAATTGAGAAATTAAAATGAATGAAATAAAATACTGAAAGACTGGTGGCAAGTATCTCATAGAAACAGTTACTCATCTCTATGTTTATGAGTATAGGTAAGTAAACAAAACATTTACAACATCATTACTACATTTCTTTTGTTTTTGATGATTTTGATGATTTTATGATTGTGGTGATTCAGACATTAGTTAGCCACTTTGCAGCTCTAATTTCTAGGATGCTTTTCACATTGGTCTTTCCCTCTTTGAAATTCCCTCTGTACCTTAGTATCTGTTCATTCCTTTCCAATCTCTATCAACAAGCATTTATTAATAGAATTCTATGTGCCATGCATAGAAATACAAAAGATACTCTACTCCATGAAGTTTCCATTCTACTGGAAGCATATGACATGGCTATAGATAAGTAAATACAAAATTGGGGGAAGGGAGGGGCATAGGATTGTGATTTGAAGCAGAGAATTCTTGACAAGGAAAGACCTTCATCAGTGCAGGTTAGCACCTATTCTGTAATTTACAATCTTTGCACTGTCTTTCCTTTATGGCTATAATTCATTCCCTTTTACTTCTACCTCTTAGAATCCCATTTTCCTCTAAATCCATCTCAAGAACCAGCAACATTGCAATGACCTGTTTTGATACACTTAGCTCTTCTCAGCAATACAATGATCTAAGACAATTCCATATGACTCATTAAAGAAAATGCTATCCACATCCATAGAAAGAACTGTGGCATCTGAATGCAGATCTAAGCATACTATTTTTTCTTTTTGTTGTTTTATTCTTTCTTGTGGTTTTCTCTTTTGGTTCTGATTCCTCTTTACAACATGACTAATCTGGAAATATATTTAATATGATTGTATATGTCTAGCCTGTATCAGATTGGATGCTGTCTTGGGAAGGAGTGGAAGGGGAAATATTTAGAACTCAAAATTTTGCAAAAGTGAATGTTGAAAACTAAAAATAAATAAATAGTTTTAAAAGAACCACTTTCTCTATGAAGTCTTTTTGATCTCACTAGCTGCTAGTGCCCCTCTCAAATTATCTTGTATATATGCTACATGTATTTATATTATGTACAAACTTTCCTCAATAGAATATTTTTTAACAATTTTAATAATAAAAATCTATTTTCTCCACACTATTTCCTTTCCACACAAAACAGAAAACAAAATACTTAGAGAAATAGTATAGTCAGGGAAAATTAATTTTTGCATTGCCCACATTAAAAAAATACACATCTCCAACTATACGCTGAATCCATCAAATCTCTGTTATGAGGTGGGTAACTTTTTTTTATCACTTCCCTAAAAGAATATAGCTTTGTGAAGGCAGAGACTGTTTCGTTATTGTCTTTGTATTTCCACAGGGCCTAGCATTGTCCCAGGAACACAATAGGCATGTAATAAATGCTGGTAAATGGGAGGATGTTGCTGCTCTATATAAAAATAGGGAAGTAAGGAGGAAGGTTAGGTTTGGAGGAAAGAAAAGATAATGAATTCTGTTTTATAAATGTTGAGCTTGAAATGTCTATGAGACATTGAGGTAGAGATATCTAATATGCTACTGGAGATGAACTACTACAGGTAAGGAGAGATGAGAGCTGTCTGTGTGGACATGGGTTTGAGATTGAATTTATAGGAATTTATTAGATCACAAAGGGAGAAAAATTAGAAGGAGAACAAAGGGCCCAGGATTCTGAGCACATGTAGAGGATCACAACAGAGTAGTGCCATGAAAATGCAGTGAGGATACAATAACCAAAAGGAAGGGCTGGCCAGCTATGGCTAAAGTTGCAGCAAAGTCAAGGTGGATGAGGTCAGAAAAGAGACTTTTGGGATTAGCAACAAAACACTGGTGACCCTAAAGATGGTAGTCACAAGCATCAGATACTGTACTAGAGAAGCTCAGAAGAAAAAAACAACCCATTATTCTTGCCCTCCAGAAATGTGTGGTCTATTAAGGAGAAGCAACATGTACTCAGATAAGAAAATACAAAATTATGCAAAATGAATACAAAGTATTTGGGAGGGGGCAATAAATGGAGGGATCAGGAAAGGGCCTCATGTAGTAGGTAGCGATGTGAACCTGAACAGAGGGAGGGACTCCAGGAGTCAGAGATACACATTTCAGGTGGAACTAAGCTTGATTCAAGTCTTAGCTAGACACAAATATTTTTGCATTATTGAATTGTTGATAGACTATGCAATGACTCAAAGATCAGGCTTATATTTTCCTATTAAACACAAAGTAAAAAGGATTTTTTAAAAAGCGCAATGCAGTTGGAGACTACATGAAACAATCAATCCTTGGTTTTAGAACGAATTTTAAAATTTGTTTTGAAAAGTATGTGGCAACAATACTTATTCTTCATACAGCTGTACTATTCTTAAAAGGATTTATAAACCATCACAAGATATCCTCCTCTTTTAAAAAAAAAAAACAACAACCTGTCATCGATTTTTTTTAAAAAGGTTCAAAAGGTAATTTAGTAGGGAAAGAATAAAGGCATGGATTATTAAATGAAGCAGATATGAAAAGACCAAACACAAATGGTTTATGTCCAAAAGATCTAGAGTAAATAAGATGAATGAGGGAATGTGATTTCAAAATCAAAGTTTTCCAGAACAGGATGTGTCTTTTTCTGATCTCTTTAAAAAAGGGTTCATTGTCATTACTTTAAATGTAAGGTCAAAAGAATGTGGGAATTATTAATCATTGACAGGTGTAAATAAAGCAAAAAAAATTAATATAATATTAAAATTTTAAAATACATCAGTTCTCAATAAAAAAAAAACCATAAGGAAAGTCTCTATTTATTAAATAGCTCTTAAAAGCATACCATTTTATAGTATTCTATAAAATGATGCTACAAACACTATATATAAAAATACCTTCTATTCCTATTCCACTATGTGTGACTTAATCTAACCCTCATTGCAGTGAGAATAGCAGGAAGTGGAAGCATTCTGGTACACTTGAAAAGGCAATAGAGTTGGATACAAGAGAATTCAGGTTAAAATCCTAGCTCTGTTATTTACAACATCTGTGACCCTGGGCAAGTTATTTCCCCTCTCTGAGCCTCACTTTCCTTATCTGTATAATGAAGAGGTTGTACTTAATGACATTTAAGATCTATACTTGTTGCTGGTGTGTTTCTCCTTCATTTTTGTGCAGGACCATGGCATCAGGGAAATGATGACAGGACTTGCAGTTGACTTTGATTTGAGTTTAGAATGATTCAGAATGCTTTCAAATAACCAAATTAGCTATTTTTGTTTTTGTAATGACAGCCTGTATTTGTGGAAGAATTCCTTTTCTCTTGGATCTCAAAATGTAAATCAATTATCTGTTAGACTCTATTTAAATCATGGGGTGGAAAAATGGTAGCTTGTTAAGAAGACAGGGGAAGAAAAGTATAAAAAAGCTTGCGATTCCACAGTGGTTTGCTTCTATTATTTCATTTGGATACTAGAGGTTACAATTTTGTTTTTTTGTAGCTTTCACTAGTTAATCCGCTGGGGAACTGAGCAAATATTAGTATGTAGAATAGTATATTGTTTTACACCTTTTTTCCCCTGAGGGGTTAAATCATATACAATTTTTAAAGTAAATCATATGGATGAAATTCTTCCTATTTTCAAGTGGAACAAAGCTTAATTGATCTAAATGTATACAAAAGAAAACCTACAAGGAAGCAAAGAAAAGATGGACAGCTCTCAACACAAAGTGTAGTATTTAATACATAGGCTTTCCTGAAATGGAAATTTATTGCTATATATTTTGAATCCTCTCTTACATTCTGCTGTGCACATGAAATTTTTAAAAAATTTTCTTATTTTATATTCGTTTGTTTCTTAGTTTATGTTTAAGTATTTAAACTTATATATAAGTTTACAAAGTTTCTTCTTTTATTATGCATTTAAGTTTTAATAAAAAAAATTAAAAATAAATGTTTGTATATTCATATGTATATTAGTGCATATGTGTGTATGTGTGTGTGTCTCCCTTCTCAGAAGGTAGCATACAGGTACCTCAAAGGAACTATGGCAACCTGTCTAAAGATCATTAAAAACCAGAATCATTCCTAGTCATATGAAAGACTATAAATGAGTTTTTCTATGAATTGACTTATCATAAAGAAAACTTTCCTTTATATAGATATGTACTTTATAATAATATTGCTAAATTCCAGCAAACTTGAAAAAAAAAAAAATAGGTCATGTCTTAGCTAAACTCTACCAAAAAAAAAACCCAACAAGAAGAGGGGAGTTAAAACAACTAATTGATTCTTAGATCAAATAGGAAGTAGTTAACCAGCTTTGTGTTAATACTGCTAGTTTCCTAGGATCAGCCATAGAGTTGTCAAGTATAACGTCTAATAACAGGCAAATTTTACAAATAAAGGTATCATACTAAAGGAGCTATAGCTTCCAAATTTCTATAGTATTCAAAGACCCAAGGTATTTTTGCCTCAGGTATCCCTTCGCCTAATTTGTAATTCAAATGTATTAAACTTCCCGAGCTAAATATGACAAATTAGACACGCTCTGTGAAGTTACCATTTAATGAGCTATGAACCTAGACTTTCATCTCCCCAGGAATAATTCCTTTATTACTTTTTTGTATTTTATTGCAATACAGCACAGTTTGACCTTCAAGTATGATAATTAAGCCTCCAAAATGTTATAAATTTAGAGTAGAAATAGTTTTCGATGTGTTCAAGAATATACTTACGATTAGTATGAAAGATTGCTTAATTTTTAAAACAAGTTAAATTATAGACAGGGCCATGGATTAAGGTTGGGATGAGTTCTTTTGCCACCCTTGATTTTTGTCACTTAATGTAATGATCATCTCTCATAGTTCAAAACGGGTGGAATTAAAGTAAAAGCAAAATAAATCTTTAGAATGTATGATCAGTGTGCAGTGAAGCACTGATTCTTCCTTCTAAGATGCTGCCTGGACCTTTGGGAGTTTTAAGAAGACAGGACCTGGTGCTGAGGGCAGGAGCAAGGGAGGAGGGGCAGCAGCTGTAGCACAGTCCGGAGCCCATGCAACATATGGCCAGCAAGTAACTGTCAGAGAAGTGAGGGAAAGCCGTTCAGATAACCACGCGCCCTGCTGGTGATTGGGTTGGCTGCCCCTGGGGTGAAAAGAGGCTCTCCTTATGGGATAGGGTGTCATCTACCCTTGACCTTCCAACCATACTCCTGAAAGCCAGACCAGAAACCCAAGCTGGGTAAAGTGTGGCAAAATTTGCAGCCTGACTACACTTGATAGAAAGCTGCAAGATAAATTTGAATTTAATTCACTAACATTTAATGGAAGCCTTCTATGAGTAAACCACTTGCCCTCGAGGAATTTAGCATCTCCAGTATTTACCTCCTCCCTTTTCTTTCCTAGTAATCAACTCTGGCTCTTCTTTCATTTCCTCCCCCTTATTTTCATTCTGATTTCTCCCTGCCCCACTATGATCCACACCTAGAACTAAGTCTTACCCCCAAAGTCTCACTCCTTTGACTAATTATGGTATGAAGAAGATTAAGTGTTCTCAAAGGCTTTGCCAATGTAGAACAAATCTAAAGCGGGAGGGGGAGGGGGAGGAGGGGGGGGTGCTACAAAGGGGAAAGGTTGTAAAGATGGCCTCAAAAACTGAACATTTACGTGTTGTTCAAGGACCAGTCTGAATAAATGGGGTTGGGCTCATGACAAGAAGGGCAGCTGCCTGGTGAAAAACTGGGGGCTGGGGAAACACAGAAACTTATGAAAGGCATAAAGAGCACAAAAAGGCTCTCAGGTGTGTGGGTCCCTTTGACTTTCACAGAGACAGTGAAGTGTTGAAAAAGAACCAGAGGAAGGTAAGTGTTATATAGTTCTTAGTTCACAAATATTAACTTAATTTGAGCATTCTTAAAGTCCTCCTGCCATAGCGTGCAGAAAGGCAGACTTAGGATCAGCCTACTTAGATCAGGACCAAGAAATGAAAAAGGCCAAAGTCTTGTGAACTGGGCCCAGAACTGAGTAAAAGGAAGAGACAGAGCTGGGTCCCTCTGGGCATTGACCAAATGATTTCAGTGATCCTAAACTGTTCACTTCCTCAAAAGCCTAGGCTTTAATACCAGTATTTCCAGGTGATACTCCATGATTGCACAGGAGGATAAATGTTTACAAATAAAACAAAAGGCAATGGAAAGGTACATGGTGAACCTAAGTAGACTTTAGCATATTACCATTGATGACTTTTAAGTGAGAAGTGGCATAAAGAGTATTGTCAAGGACACATATGACCAGAAAAGAAGGTTGGCTGGTCATTCAATGAGAATGAGACTACAGATGGACCATCTAAGACTTTCACTAACCCCAAGATTTTTAAAGATCTAGTCTAGGGGCAGGAAGAACACACAGTAAATGTTGTTAATAATGATGAATATTAGCTAACATGATTTTGGCCAATCAATATGCAAATATTCAATTATATTGAAATAAATTGTTCTCCCTCATATTTTCAAGAAAATTTGTTTTTACAAACCAGAACAAAGCTACGATGTTTATGTCTTTATAACATTTCCGCTGCCCTCATGTAACTGCATAGAAATGAATTTATATTTAATCCTTCAGAATATGGGAAAATAAAGCAAATATCGTAATAACTCAGGTGGAGATCATCTTAGTATTTCAAAGAAATCAACATTAAACTTTTCTCACATATACATCTCAGGGTTTTGACTGTTAGACTACATAAAACTGTCAAAGTAAAATGTATATAGTCTTTGGAACTGAAGATTGTCTAATTATATGCTAAATCACTTCAGGAAAAATAACACTGACCCAAGCGCCATCTTTGGTCCACTGGGAACATTCAGAGAAGTGCCTACTTTGCTAGGAGACAATAATAGCATCTTCCACATTAGTTATTGCTAGATCTTAGTTTTTGGTCACATATGTCCATTTGAATGAATCCTTTCACTTACTGTATAGTATGCCAAACTGGGTTATTCTCTATCATCCATTCTCATAGCATCTTCTTCTGCATCCATGCCTTTCTATATCTCTATTTACTAAAATCCATGTGGATGCCCATCTCCTTTTCTTTGAAGGATTCTGTATTTTCCCTGTTCAATGTGACCTCTGCTTTCTCACAATTTTCATTAGTGCTGTCCCACCTCCCTTTTGCATTTCACACATTTGTGATACTATGGAAAACTTTTCTGGTTTTCTGGACCCAGCTTTTATCTGGGAGGTGGGTAGCACGCAATGGGGTGACAGGATATTTCTGCTTTAGATATTTCTTACCCCATCCATTTCTGAAATCTTTTATGCCTGGAACTTTCCATGCTAAAAATTCCTCATACTAGAGGTAATATTGCCAAGTGGCATCTCTTTCCCTATGATACCAGGAGTGGGAAATCAATCAGTGTTCCCAAGAAAGATTCTCACCCCATCCCTCCAAATAAAAGTCACTAATCTTCTGCATCATGATGAAGTGACCCTACTGTGTGAGACTGGACCCAGGCATTCTTGATCAAATCAAGGGGAACCTCTGAAACAATCACAGATCCCCTTCCTCCTTTTGCCAAAGTCTGAAGATGATCTAATCCAAGGCCTGCTGGGACCTCTTCACTGGCTGAATCATGTATATATCCCATCCTCTCAAAGACCAGGTTGTATCTTTGCCTATCTGTTGCTGAAAACACCAATATATCCTTTGCCTTGAATTTCTCCTCCAATGCTCCCTTCTTCATCTCCCTGGCATCTCAACTTTAATGTTATGCCTTTCCTTGTATGAATTATATAAGCTTTTTGAGGACAGTTTTATTTTTGTCTTTTTAACCTTAGTGTCCAAGGCATAGGATACTTAACAAATGTTGAGATGAATTTGTTGGACTGAATTAAATGCACACTCATTCACCACATTATTGTCTGTCTTATGAAAACCTTTATTTTTACAAACCCGCTGCAATAACAATTTTCTGCACTAAATCACCCCTATTTGTGTACAGCTCTTATCTCCTTTATTAGATAGTAAGCACTCTGAATAGAAGAGTTTGTGTGATTCTAAGTTTGTAACTCCAAGTTTGACTAGGTGGTGCAGTGGAATTAGGAAGCCCAGGGAGGGAAGACCTGAGTTCAAATTCAGACTCAGACACTTGTTAAATGTGTGACCTTGGACAAGTCACTTAACCCCTGTCTGCTTCAGTTTCCCCAACTGTACAATGGGAATAATAATAATACCTTCCATGGTTATTAGACCGATATCCTATAAAGTGCTTAGCACAGTACCTGGTATTTAATAGTAGGTGCTCAATAAATATTTATTCCCTTTCCTTTCTTTGTTCCTTCCTGAATCCCCAGAGAATCCATGCTGTAAAAGTGTTTGCTGAATTGAACTGAATTCTCCTGATTCACTACCTTCTTTTTTTGAAGTAGAAAACTTTGAAAAATTAGGGAAAACACCTCTTTCCTTAGCTTTATTCATTTAAAAAATTTCATGGGATATTGAGTTACTATAGTGTATGAATTTAACAACTAAAGTAGGCACAGTAAAATCCATTTCTGATGAACTGAAGGAAGATGAATTTTATTTTGGAAAAAGTACGAGTTGCCCTAAGAACGTTCAAGGAAATGAAGTCACAGAAGTTACTGGCTAACCAAATCATTCCAAATAAAAGTTATACCAAATTTGTTTGGGAAAGAGTAATTATATTTAACTCACATTGTGTAAATGGTGCTTTTAGTCTTTTCGAATTACAAAGTTTAAAAGCTTCTCAACCCCAGCTTGTTCACAGTGTCAATTTGCCTATCAAGAACTTTTCTCATAGTTACTATGAGCGTAAACTTTAGCTTTCCCTGTTCAAATGACAACAAAATCCAAAAAGTTAGATGTCAGTGAGGTTCATACATTATATATCACGATGATCCAGTGAACTTTAGCTGGCATGCACAGTCTACAATCCTCAAGCCTTTTGCTCATTATTGTGATGGGGACTTGGGGCAAAGCCAAGGAGTTTAGTGTAGCTTACAGGTAGAAGTCAGCATTTTCTAGAAATGATTTGGCTACCACTCTTACTTCTCTTTCAACCCACCTTCACTCACCCAACAACAGGATTCTAGACCCATTTGCAAATGATAAGCAGCCCTTGAGGGCTCTGCAGGACACTATGGTTGTCAGGCTATGGTGCCCACCATCTGGCCTTGTGAAGCCATCTATATATGTGGCTGTGATATGTGCCAAGAAGCTCACATACTAAAAGCTACGTATATACATGCCATTCACTATCTTCCTTGAACTAGGTAGGATTTAGAAAACTAGGATTGTCTTACTAACAGACAAGTCACTCTTCAACTTTCAGTTTCCTCATCTGGAAAATGAGCACATTGGGCAAGAGTTCTCTGAGGTACCTTTAGGATTTAAAATTTTATGATTCTATCATCATAGAAAAATAGTGAGTAACTGTAACATCATTAGTCTATCTCAACATATGTCTTATTATAAACATTTTTAACAGCACAGTTTTTACTGCAAACACATTTTTAAGGACACTGGCTTTATTTGGTTCCGAGTCATAGGACTGTGCTTTTTTTCCCCATCATCTATTATAAATAGTGCAATCATTTTCTAAATATGGTATATTTCCTTCAAGTCCCTTTGAATTTCTCATTCTAATCTGACTCAGTATAGTACCTTTTGTCTTAACTATTTCACAAAAATTCTATTGATAAAGAATGTCACAACACCTCACCTTTTCTGCCTTCACAATTTTTTAATGTTCATTTATTTCCCTTTTTCCATGAGAACATGAATATATCTATTACTTACATATTTATTTTCAAGTGGAAGTATGTCATAGGGATTGTTCCTAGAAAACTGGACTGGGAACCAGAAAAAGCAGGAGTCTGGGGCTTCTATAATTATAGATATTTAATATGTATACACAGAAATATTTACGATGGAAAACTTTTAGACCATCATCTTTCTGGGTGATGTTGTACAAGTTGTAAACCTCTGGTACTTTGATATAAACACTGTCTAAAACACATTCTCTTTGGAAGCCCCACTCTGCTAGAGAGAGATCTGTTTATTTTGCTGTTAACCAGAGGTTAAAAGATCTGTTCTAAACCATTTACTTGTGAACAGGCAGTATAGTACTCTTTGTCTTGAATATTTCACAAAAAGTCTATTGATAAAGGACATGTCACAACACCTCACCTTTTCTGTCTTCACAATTACTGAAATTTTTAATGTTCATTTCTTCCTTTTTTAATTAAAATTTTTTTTGCTTTTTTTTTGGGGGGGGGAGGGCAGGGCAATTGGGGTTAAGTGACTTGCCCAAGGTCACATGGCTAGTAAGTTTTAAGTGTCTGAGGTCGGATTTGAACTCAGGTCCTCCTGACTCCAGGTTCAGTGCTCTATTCACTGCACTACCTAGCCACCCCTCTTCCTTTTTTTTCCGTGAGAACATGAATATATCTATTACTTATATATAACCATTTACTTGTAGATCCAGAATTCCAACTAAAGCTACTGATTTTAGACCTTTTTAGATCAGTGTGGTATAATGGAAAGATAAGTCCAGAGACCTAGGTTTAAATCCAAACTCACACTTAAATACATGAGATGAAATCTCTGAGCATCAGTTTGCTGAATTATGAAATGAGGATACATACACTACCTAGCTCAGAGAGTTGTCCTTTACATCTCCCTATGAATATGAATCATAATTATTTCTTAGTTTTGGAAAAGTACAATTCGTGAGGCTTACCTCTCTTATAAAAACACTCAGAGGAGTTGTTAGAATTTACCCAAAATACCCAAACACCCAAACAAACAACTCCAAGTTGCTTTAAGTTTTTTCAGTATTTGCTATTCTCTTTGCCTAAAAGACATTTTGCAGCTTGCAACCAATATAAGGAAATAGTGTTTTCCACTTTTGGCAAACAGTTATAGTCTTAGTCTCCTGTAACCTCTCTCCTAAATGAGAACCAGTTTTTC
The DNA here is from genome assembly GCF_028583685.1 of Petaurus breviceps papuanus. Lineage (NCBI taxonomy): Eukaryota > Metazoa > Chordata > Mammalia > Diprotodontia > Petauridae > Petaurus > Petaurus breviceps. The sequence continues at coordinate 22,001,958 of NW_027186540.1, forward strand.
AAATGTAAATAACTTCTGTATAGACACATCACATATTTATAATTACGTTTACCAGGGTTATCCTTTCTTTTCTAAGTCATTTGCAGGGCCATCTCTACTTGTCCTGATCTCTGTCTGGTCACTGGACCCAGACAGCTCCAGAGAAGAAAGTGAAGTTGGTAACTTTGCACAGCCCTCCCTCACTTAAATACAATTCACTTGCAAGTCATGGCATCATCTTCCTAATGTTCTGGTCCTCTTCAAGAAGGAAGAACAAACAACAAGAAGTCATTTACAGGGGCGGCCAGGTGGCTCAGCAAGTAAGAGCACCAGTCCCAGTGTCGGGGTGACCTGGGGATCAAATCTGGGCTCAGATACTTAGCACCACACCCAGAAATAACTGGCTATGTAACCTTAACCCCGATTGCTTTAAAAAAAAAAAAAAGAAGTCATTTACTCTCTACCTTCTTCTCCAGGGGATAAAAGATTACAAGTTCTTTTTGTCAAATTGGCCTCTTGACATTAAAAAAAATTGATTTCCTTTTTCCTGTCCTCTCTGTAAAGGTGAGACTTTTAAATTAGTAGCTGTCTTCTATCCTCACAAGTTCTGGAGGCCCTTCTTTCCTTGACATTTCTCTTGTCCAGTCCATCTGAGACTTAAGTAGGTGGAGGAAACCAGCTACTCTGGGAGGTGGGGGCAGGGGAAGAAGAAGAAGACCCTTTCTACCTTGCACCTTTTCCCAGACCAGTCAGACTCTGTGACTGACCACATGACATGAACGAGAAGGGAGTCCCCAATTCTATTTCTTCCAGTGAGATGAAGAATAATCAGGTCTTATCACCTGTCTTGCAACTGCTTCCTAAAGTCTTTCAGGCCTTAAAACTGTCAACCCTAATCTCTTCAGACCCCTGGACAAGGTCATCTGACTTGTTGATGCAACCTAAACACCCCGGGGCCTTGCCATCCACCCTGCTTCTGAACCTTGAAACTTCTGGGCATTAATCTCTGTCCTAGAGATAAAGTTTCTTAATCAGAAGATAAGACCCTTGAAAACAAGGACTTTTACTTTTTCTGTCTGTATCCTCAGGGATTAATTAAGTGCTCAGCACATAGCAAATGATTAAGAAAATGATTTTCATTGATTAATATATTTATACAAATTATCCCTGTCAATAACAGAGGTTTCAAAGACATGATGGGATGCATAAAAGCCTGTAATATTCCCAAGAGCAGCCTGAACCAGATTAAAATGTAATTTGGAAATATTTAACAAAATAAAGCATAGATAATGTAACATTAAAACTAAGTCGATGTATGGTTCATAAAGACCCTTATTCATGACTTAGTGGCTCCCATTTTTATTTGAGTCTGACACTGGCTTATAACATAGCAAAATATTATAACCTAAAAGGATTATACTGCTCCATTTAAAATGTATTGAATAATGTAGTAAAATTACTTAGGACTATCATAAAAAGTCATGTTTATCTTAAAATGTCACTGAACATTCTTATTATATGGAATTCCTGAATTCAAGAAAGTATTATTCCCTTTAATAGAAAATTATTTCTTCATCTCAGCTGGGGCACAATTAGAATTATATCCACCAGGCACTACCACAAATCTGAGTACTGTATAACTGTTAATTATGGTCTAAACTGTCTTTATAATAATGTGTTTGTCATGTTATCTTGCTTATTAGATCATCACAATGTAAACTATACTAGAATGGACATCTTAATGAGAGAAATTTTTCTCACTGGTCAAAATATTTTCCCTTATTGATTTTTCTGATTCTCCCTTCTCCCAGACCCAAAAGATCATAAATGACCCATTTTGAGCTAGAAGAGAACCTTGGAGGCCATCAGGCCTATACTTCTTCCATTTTACAGATAAGGAAACTGAAGCACATAGGAGTTACTTGTCCAGGGTCACAGACTTGTGAATGTCCAAGGCAGGATTTGAACTGACTTCTGACTTCAAGTCCAGTGACCTATCAATTATGCCATGCTAATTTTAAAGTAATCCCAATTTCAACATTACTTATACAATAGAACAGAATCCCAAATTGAGACATTAAAGAAGAAATCCACTAATATATGTAATCCTATTCCCAAAGCCCACTGGTATAGGGTTCTCTCCTTACTGGTGGAGATGAATGTCTTGCTTTGAGTGGGGGTGGGGGGGGGGCAAAAGCCCAGAGAAGAGATCTCTTCAGCAGCCACGGAAGTCAGTGCTTCAAGTGTGAAGTCTCTTTTGGGTACATCTGGCCTCTAGAGATGGACCAGACCCACCCCACTTCAGGGAACTGAAAGAAAAGACTCAGGGCAGGGTATTAATCTCCATCAATAAGGAAAGCATCCCATACCAATGACCTTTGAGACTGGGGTTACATATACAATGATAAATGTCTCTTTCTTTCAGACTGGGTCTACCTATCTCCCCCAGGATGAATGTGCAGTACTCACTCAGGCCCAACCTCAGCAGTACTAGTTATCACAGAAGCTTTGATATTCTCAGTCTTCAATCTGGTCTGATTTGGTCTTAGGCAGTCCAGTGTCTCCACCCCTTTCTCACTAAAGATCAAATCAAATCAAATACAACCTTTCTCCATGAATTTTCCCCTGACCCTTCATTCAAATTAAACTATAAACAAGCTCTGCCTCCTAAAATTTTTAAAAGAATTTTGCCTGGTCCTCTCCCTGGAACTTCCACAGTTCTTTGTATATAGTTTTCTCTCTCAGGGAGTAAAATCCTTGTGAGCTGGGTTTGGGTTGTATTTAACTCTGTATCTCCAGTGACGATCTTTGTAACTCATCAGTATGGGAATATTGGTGTTTATATAGTCAACATGGAAAGTTAGACTTGGAGCAAAAAGATACTTAGATTTCAATTCCAGGGCTTATTGTGCTTAATTAGATGTAGGACCCTAGACAAATTATTTCAATTAGCTATGCTTTACTAATCTATATAAAATCAGAATACTATTTGAACTGACTTTTTCACAATTATTGAGTAAAGCATTTTGTAAACAGTAAAGGGCTTTTTGGAGGTGAAATTATTATTATTAGAACTGAATAAAACCTTTTTCATATGCCTAATAGTCTCTGAAGCTGACATATCACTGATTTTAATAATTTAGAAAATTATCTTTAACATGTCAAAGATAATTTTATATTCTGTTAGAATATTTTGAAACAATCTTAAAAGCAATATAACATTGCTTTATTACAAAAAACAGAAGAAAACAGTAAAAGAGTATTGTTAAAAAACATACCCATGAAATATGAACAATATTAGAATTATAAGATTCTAGAGGTACACACACACACACACACACACACACACACACATATATATATGGTTATACATGGATATGGATAAGAATATGGTAAAGACATTAGAGATAGCTACCAGGTTTTACTGCTCTGACACAAAATATTTATTTTTGCATTTATTGCTTTCACTATCCAATCTTTGCTTTCTTTATCCCATTTAAAGTAATATGAATTTATTCACTGTACTTTCCTGATCCAAATTTGTTTCCTACAAGAAGGAGAGAATAATGATCAAGAAGGTTTTCAATAGTTAATGATATTTTCCTTTCCCTTTGTCACCAGAATAAGTTCAAGCATTCACTTATGCATATCACATATCAGCAAAATTTTAAATATTTTGGTCATTCTAAATCATAAGTCAAACCTCTAGATGGCCACTGGAAATAGAATCACATATAATTATGGTCCAGTTGGAATGCTTTAGGAGTAAGTGGCTTTGTACAGCCCCAAACTGAAGTGCATCCTAAAAGTTTCCCTGTCATTCAATGTTTCTTTTAAAGATGTATCCATGTTCATAATAAAGGTTGTCAATTGCACACCTTTTACAGGCTCATGGTGCATTATCACATTTATATAGATGTTAGGTAACTATTATCCATAAAATTTATCAGTACAAAATTGAGATAGCATGAATGAAACAAAGCTAGCAATTATAATAAAAATAAATGTATAATGATCAAATTTTAGCAAATTATAAAGCCTTGATGGAATCTGATTGGTAAATTAAAAGTGAGCTCTGTCTTGCTATGATAAAAATGTTTGTTAAAATTCTCATTTCCATGGCAGCTATGTGGTGCAGTGAATAGAGCCCTAGCCCTGGAGTTCAAATCCAGCCTCAGACACTTAACACTTACTAGCCGTGTGACCTTGAGCAAGTAATTTAACCCCAATTGCCTTGCCTTCCCCACTCCAAAAAAAAAAAAACAAAAGAAAAATTCTCATTTCCAACATAACTTCATCAGAAGTATATTGCATCTTTTCCATTAAGAAAAATTATTTCTTTCTTGTGTTGTGATCTGCATATTTAATTTTTCTATAGTCTGAGTTTCTTAGAAATCTATGAAATTTTCAAAAACAAATTCCTTATCTGATGATGGATGAAAAAGTTTTCAATTAAGTATATAAAAATATAGTATGTTTGTTATATGTAAATGATAATAGAAAAGAAATACATAATATGTAGCTTGCTAAAGGCCCTAATTTCAATTTCAAGTATCACCATCAAGCAATATTAATGACGTGTTCCCTCTGTGCACATATTGTAGCTTCTCCCATGCATAATATGGATACAGGTGAAATAGATGAGATACATTAAAATGCAATAACTCTTACCTCCTTGTTCACACAACTGCTGGGCTAAGGCATCCTTGAATATAACTTGGCCTCTGTGAGTAGCCGTAGCCCTGGAGACAAAGAAGAAAGGGTTTAAACTAAAGTTTGCAAAGAGTTTCAGTTTCAAATTAAATTTTAGATTAAAATGCTTTATTACTCTAAAATTTCTGTGATTTCACTGATATGTTTTTTTTTTTTCCATGACTGAGAATAGCACCTACATGATGAAGAAGAGTGATAGTAAATCTTTTGATGAAGAGCTCTCTGTACTTAAAAAGGTTTGAGGAGTTTTCCATGGAATGAGAACTACCAGAGTTTGCAGGGTCCTGAAGCAGCCTTGGAGGATCCAAGATTCACTCTAAACCATTAAGAAATTTTGAAGCAGGATGTTAATGGAGGTTAAATTGAGTTAATGTTGGCAACTGGAAGTGAGATAACATGGGTATAGAGAGAGTCGGATGAGGAAACTCCCTGTGTTAAAATTGTATCTTTTCCTGGTTCAACTGACTAACTCCTCCCTTTCCAGTTGGCATAGTAAGTTCATAAGAAGCCAGTATAAAATAACAATTTGCTTTTAAGTCATTTTAGTCACATATGATTCTTTGTGACCCCAGGGATGTTTTCTGCTGGAGTAGTCCGCAATTTCCTTCTCAAGGGGCTTCATTTTACAGTTGGGAAAAACAAGGCAAACAGAGGTTAAGTGACTTGCTCAGGGTCACATAGCTAGTAAGTGTTTGAGGCTGCATTTGAACTCAGGGTCTCCTGACTCCAGGTCCAGCACTCTATCCACTGTGCCATCTAGTTGCCTGTCAAAGTAACACCATCAGGAAGTCAGACTGAAGAGTGTTATCAGGAAGTCACTTACAGACTGTCCCATAGATCATAGATCAAAGGAGCATAATAGTTACTTGCCAGACTGTTTCATATATTACTAAAAATCACATTCTGTGATTATGTACTAATTCAGGGGAAATCTGCTAGACCTTGTTATAAGGAACTTTTGGTCCTGCTAATTGCCATGCTTTGCAAGCTTCACATAAGCTCCAGACATCCTCAGTTAGATCAGCACACCACCAAATGTTGATAAACTTGAGAGAAGATATGGCTGTGTTAATGAGCTAATCCTGAAGTATTGTTGATAACTTTCAGGATCATGTGGATATATTACAGGGCTAATCCCAAGGAGGCATGGATGAGAGTTAATCTGTCCCTCACCTAAACCCTATAAAAATGAGACCCTGAACTCCTGTCTTCCTACTCCCCACCCCCAGTGCACTTCCATTTCATGCTGTCCAGGGTTCCTAACTCTAATCCATCATTACATAAGTAACTCTCAGTGCCTCTGGGCCTCCCATTCTCTTCCTCACACTGCCTGCTTTCCTTTACCACCCCATTCCCATCTCCAAACCATCTGCCTCTGTAGCCCTGTACTATTTGTCTCAAGACTTTCTGTGCCATTTGTCCCCATACTCTTGTACTTTATCAAAATTTGATTGAAGCATTATTCTTTGTTACCATCATGACTTTTCCTGGTGAGTACTCAGAGAACCAGGTGTGCCTGTTCCCATTTAATAATGCCATAAACTAATCAGAAATTCATTCCTTCTACCCATTCAGTTTGACACCTTCTCTGCAACTGAGAGGGTGGTTCAGAGAAATGAGAGTTTATTTGTCCATGTGTAAGGGTTATGGGATTTAAAGATCTTCCATGCCCCGTTGGACTTGCTGATGTAGCAGGAAGGGGCGGAGCAAGAGGAAGCGGAAGCCAAACTGGAGTTCCTGCGGTGGCTGGCGGTGGTGGCGATGGCGGCAGCAGCAGCAGAGGCAGCGGCAGCGCAAAGCCCTTTTTCAGTTAGCCAGAATTTCTGCTAAGGACTCCTGCTGAGGACTGCCAGGGGCCGGAGCTGCTGGGAGCACGCTTCCTGGACGCTGGGTGGTTGCTGTGAGTGGGGAGAGGAGGACCTTTGCCTGAGGTAGCCTGTTCTGTTTTAAAGGCTTGAAAATGTGGGTGCTTTCTACTTTATCTACCTGTGCCAATGTCATAACTACTCTGATGGCTTTCACTTTCTGGTTTTGGGACTCAGTCTTTTGGTATCTTAATAAGTTTTCTAGTTTATTCCCCCATATGGCAAGCATGACGTATTTTGTGATGGATAATTATATCAGCATATCTGTAATCTCTATAGGCATTGTGAATATGGCATTGCTGATACACCATGTCAGACACAGCTTAGCAGATGTTAAAGTTTCTGATGTCATATTTCTGTCCATTACTCCATGTTGCTTCTCAGTGAAAAACTTAGGTATATTAAAATAAGTACTTTTTGCTTATGTAATTGTGTAAATGTGTTTTTAAATGAAATGCACCCAAACAAGTAAAAATGAAAACACGAGTGAAGGGCTAGGATAAAATTCTATATTTAGGAGGATTTCCTTGTTAAGTTTTATGATTCTAAGATATTCATATGTTTAGCCTGAAGTGATTGGATTTGAGTGGAGCTAGGGCAGGAATATACTAGCTAGCCTTTAAGACCTGACTGTTAAATTATTAGTGTAAGCATTTGTACCTTGGAAATCAGCAAATTCTACAAATCAAGGTTTAACTTATTGTTTTGTAGTTTTTCTAGGCTTGAGAAAGTGATGGTGAAAGGTTAAGAATGCTGATTAAACTTAAAAGTGTGTTGTACATATCTTCCCTCTCCTCCCCAGAGCTGGTTGTTAAACATTTATTAGTATACCTCTGAATTTGGAGAAGGAGGAGAATTAAGGAAAAGATTCTTCTTAAAACCCCTTGTAAAGAGCACCTTGATTTAAAAAAAATGCTTGACAGAACAGCAGGGACATTAGTACTGAGCAAAGATGCATTTAAGGTATTTTGACTCAGAAATCAATAGCAAAGCATCACAATATCAATTGCAAAGTCCACATAAAATTCGATTTTGATAAATATTTTCAAATGCAGAATCTATCTGGGGCTTTCATATTATCAAAATCACTACCAGTCAAACATAGTCACCTATGTCATCATCACTTGCAGGAAAACTGCTTCTTCCATATTTAGTATTCAACAATTCTTTAAAAAGACAAGAGAAAAACAGTATCCCTACCTGAGGTAATAACAACACCAACAACAATAACAGGTAGCATTTACATAGCACTTTAAGATATACAAAGCACTTTACAAACATCTCACTTTATTCTCCCAAAAACCCTAGTAGCAAGGTGCTCTTATCATTCTCACTTAATAGATAAGGAAACTGAGACAAAAAGAGGTTACAGAACTTGCCTAGGGTCACACAGCAAGTAAGTATCTGAGGCTAGATTTGAACTAAGGTCTTCCTGACACCAGACCCAGGGCACTGTACCAGAGCCAAATGTAATTGTGAAACATTAAAAAATATAAAATACAACAAAACAGAGATAATGTGAACATGTGGTTTTCTAAGTCAAATAAGTGACCTGCAAGGATCCTTATGTACAGTTTAGCGGTCCCTGTTTCTATCTGAATTTAACATCACTGTTACAGGCTTTGGAAATATCCAGTACAAAGGAATCAAAAAGGGAGAAGGAATATTATATATGAGGAAAAGTGACTAAGATAACAATGCTGGATTGTAGCATGTGCAGAAGGGAGTATGATTTAGAAATGTAAGAACGGACTAAATGTGAATATCTTTAAATCTCAGGGGCAGCTACGTAGCACAGTGGAGAGAGTCCTAGACCTAGAATCAGAAAAATGTGTCTTTTTGAGTTCAAATCCAGCCTCAGACCTTGGGCAAGTCACTTAACTGTTTGCCTCAGTTTCCTCACCTGTAAAATGAGCTGGAGAAGGAAATGGCAAACCACTCCAGTATCTTTACCAAGAAAACCCCAAATGGGGTCACAACGAGTCAGACACAAACAAAATGATGGAACAAAAATTAAATCCCAAACAAAATATTTTATATTTGATTTTTTTTCGAGGGAGGAAGGAAAGGCAACTGGGGTTAAGTGACTTGCTTGAGGTCACACGGTTAGTCAATAAGTATTAAGTATCCAAGGCTGGATTTTTCCTCTGATCCTCCTGATTCCAGGGTCATCGCTCTAATCACCGTGCCTCCTAGCTGTCCCTTTATATTTGATTCTATAAATAAGAGGGGATCACTGGCATTTATTGAATGGGGCAGGGTGTGACAGAGACCTACTCTTTAGGAAAAAGTATTTTAGATGCTTTGTGGGTGGTTGAAGTAGAGAAAGACTTGACATAGGACCAATTAAGAGGTTACTGCAATGGTCCAGAAAATAGGTTTTGAGACTACAAGTATGGATGATGGCTGTATGAGTGGAGATAAGTCTATGAAAGATGCTATAGTGAAAGAAATTACAAGAGCTGGCAATGAAATATCAGCCATTAAATAAAATAATTTGACTTTAGAAAACCTACTGCAGAAGGCAGGATCTATGATTTCTTCAGAGTGAGGAATTTCCTGCACTGAGAGAGTCTGCAAGTGGTCTAAACACAATAAATGAGTCACAGTGAGCTGCTAAGGCACACAGAGGTGAAGTTGTTTGCCCAAGGTCATGATAACAATGGCAGGATGAACCCATGTGGTCCTAACTGCAAGCCCTATCTACTACACAATGCCACCTCTCCCTCTGGAAAAGGTAGTCATCATTCTATGACTCAGGTGTGAGCAAGACCACATGCTGAAGTGTTAATGGATATTCTTTCTCCTAAGAAATACATTTTAACAAGAGTCTCCAGATGACACAGTGCCTTAGCCCAAAGGAATTAATTTAAGAGTAGGATTTGTAAGTAATATTTGTAAGATTTGTAAAGTAAGTAAAGATAAGTAAGGATTTGTAAGAGTAAATAAATTGATTAAACAACTACACTTGAAAAGGTGGGCCTTATGGAAGTAGCCTACAAGAAGAGCAAGAAATGATTCTTGCATATCATTTGGTAGATATTTAATAAATACTTGCTAATTGCTTGAGTAATCATATTAAAATTAGAGATAAAATATTTGTCCTGTTTTTAAAGGTTTTAGTGAGTGACATATTATATCCACTGCTGTCCAAATATTTTCTAAGTGTGAAAAGTCTTATTCACAGAGGGTTAGCCAATAGGTTATGAATATCTGGGGTCATACTCAAGAAGGCATGGGTGGATTATTATGCAAGGCAGCTTGGTGGCAAAGTATATAGAATTCTGGACCTAGAATAAGTTGAAATTCAATTAGTTCAAATTTGGCTGTGGACACTAACTAGCTATGGGACTCTGGGTAAGTCATGTAACCTCTGTCTCCCTCAGTTTTTTTTTCACATTCATATATTACAATTTATTCAGTCATGTGTGTGTATATATACATATGTATATACATATACACACATATGTATATATGTATATATTGTACACAGAGGACATTTTCCCATTTCTTTAATATATTTTAGGTGTAGGCCTAGTAATGTTTTATGTAGAATTTCGAATTACTTTCCAAATTGTTAGTACCCATCCACAGGTCTGCCAACAGTTCATCAACGCTCCTATGTTCTCACAGTCCCTCTGATATTCATAATTTTCTTTTTATATCATCTTTTCCAATCTGATGGGCTTGAGGTAGAATCTCAGAATTGCTTTAATTTGCATTTCTTTAATTAGTAATGATTTGGAACATTTTTAATATAACTATATATATAGCCTGGGTTTCTTCTCTCTCTTTTTTATTATTCCAGTTTATTTCTTCATTTAAAAAATTATTTATTTTTAGTTTTCAACATTCACTTCCATAAGATTTTAAGTTCTAAATTTTCTCCCCCTCTTTCCCTCCCCCTTCCCTCAGTTTCTTTATCTATAAGATGAGAATAATAACAATATCTACTTACCATAGTGGTTTTGAAGATTAAATGAAATAGCATATATAAGGTATTTTGTAAATTTTAAAGCATTGTATAAATATAGCTCTTATTATTATGTCTCAAAGTAAACCAATTCTGACAAAATATATACTTGTGCATAATTTGTTTTATGGTTCCAAACCAACCCCAGGATTTCTAGGACCTCACAAGTTTGTTTAAAAAATCTGAAATCACATATACATTAAATAGTCATTTTCATGGAATTGCAAAGGTGTGATTGCAGCTGATTAGTTCTAATTTAGCTTGTCTCTGTCTTTTTTGATTTATCATTGCTTGCATGTTGTCTCCTCCAACTCTTTGAGAACAGGGACTTCCTTTTACCTTTCTTTGTATTCAGAATGCCTGGCACAAAGTAGGTGCTTAATAAATGTTCATTTACTGAATATGACTGATTGCTTTGAAAAGCTTTAAAAAAAAAACAAACATGATCCAGAACATCTTAAATTGTGCACCATGTAAACAATTTTTCTTTTATTAAAGTTGCTTATTGATTAGATGTATATTAAAATTCTCATATGGTGCATTTTGTTATTCTACAAGTTCATTCATTTAAACTTTAGGCCAAACTATGTTCTTCAAGAAGTATTTCTAAACAGAGAGCTATGACCCAGGCATGGTCCTTGTCCCTATAATATCAGAACTATAAGATCAGATTACTGCATTTTCCTATTCTTATTTTTATTATTTATCTCTTACTACTTCCTACTTTTAAAATGTCTCTGTTTCCCCCCAATATAGGTGTTTTAATCCTTCTCCCCCCCACCCCAGCTTTCTGCTTTTGCATCCTTGGCAGATCAAATGACCTTCAGAAGTCACTTAGAAGCTCTTTTCACAGAAAAAGTAAGTAGAGTGAAGGCATACATCTACACATGAATATTTATATGAGTGTATGTATATGTGTAAGCATACATAAATATATTTTTTTCAAAATGCTACATTCTTGTAAGGATGTCTTTTCTAGTCCTACCAGCTGCTAGAGACATATCCTCTAAAGATTACTTTGGACCTACCTTGTATATCTCTTATTTATTTATATGTTGTCTCTCCCATGGTAATATGGGATAATATCTATAAAGTGCAGTGCCTGACACATAGTAGGAGCTTAATAAATTATTGTGCCCTTCCTTTCCCCTTCTGACCCCTCCCCCATTAGAACACAAGTTCTTTGAGAAAAGGGACTCTTTGTTTTTGCCTTTCTTTGTAACCTCATTCTAGCATAGAGTAAGCATTTAGTAAATGCCTATTGATTGATATATACATACATTCACACATACAAATAAGTAGAATTATGTATGATTTTTGGTCCAAACTTATGATTTTATCTATGTGGGGGACTCCTGCGATGGAAACACTCTCCATGGATACAGTTTGGAAACCTAACTGTAACTTTTAGATTTAGTTGCCCGAATTAGTGACAGAGTAACTTGCCAGTGGACACATGTCAGAGGCAAGACTTGAAGACTTCTTAAATCCAAGGCGGGACATCTTATACACATTTCAGGAACTATAGTATCTTGTAATGTATACCTTTATGTCTTTTACCTTAACATTAAAAAATGACACAAAACATGAAAAAGTAATAAAAATAATCAAGCTATCTGTTTGGTATATGGAAAGGAACAAGCATTTATATAGTACCTATTGTATGCACTATGTTGTTTTTCAGTAATGTCTGACACTTTGTGATTCCCATTTGGAGTCTTCTTGGCAAAGATATTGGAGTGATTTGCTATTTCCTTCTCTAATTCATTTTACAAATGAGGAAACCAAGGCAAAAAGGATTAAGTTATTTGCCCAGTAACACAGCTAGTGTATGAGGCCAGAATTGAACTCTGGAAGAGGAGTCTTTTTGACTCCAGGCATTCTATCCACTGGACCACCTAGCTGCTCACATCTGAACTATGTGCCAGGCACTATACTCTTTTACAGTATTATCTCATTTGATATTCAAAACAACCCTGCCAGGTAAATACTGCTATTATCCCCACTTTATAGTTGAGGAAACTGAGGCAAAGAGGTTAATTGCCCAGATATCATATAGCTAGTAGGTGTCTGAGATTGGATTTGAACTCATGTCTTCCTGACTCCAAGCCCAAAGCACTGTATCCTGGTAGGTATCTGCCTCTATACTGGGTAAAGCACTAATTTGGAGCCAAAGACCTAAGTTAAAAACTCTGCTCTGTTATTTCTTATCTAGGTGACCTGGGGTCAATTCCTTAGCTTCTTTAGATCTCAGTTCCCTTCTCTGTAAAATGAAGATGTTGGACTGGATGATTTCTGAATGTCTTTTTCAACCTTGAATTTATGATTCTTTATAGTTGCTGGTTATTACTAAAGATATTTATCATCCAGAAGCCAGGTTATTCTTAAGTAAATTAGTAGTCTAGATATGCCTTACCCAAAACCAAGCAAAATAAAATGTACTCTTCAGAAGTAACTTTTTAGAACACTGGAATTCCTCCAGGAAAACCTCTTGAATGGTTTTGCTCTTTTAAATACCTTTCTATTAAGTGGTAAGCATGTGTAAGGCTGCCTCAGAGGTATCCTTAGGCAAGACAAAAACAGTACAGCTAAAATAGCACACTAATTCCAAAGGTGACCTTAGAGAGATGTAAAGTGAAAATGATCTTATTGGCTGGCTGGTGAATTAATGAAGATTTGTGTATGTGTGAGTGTAAACATATTTTAAACATGTTTTTTTTTCATGTACATAGCTTCACTCTGAGTCCAATATGGTCTAAAACAATATGGCAGAATGTAAAAGAAAAAACAACAATGGACTTGGAATCAGAAGACTTGGGTTCCAAGGCTGGTGATGCCAAGTATTTGTTGACCCCAGTCAAATGTGTCATTAAAGTTTGTCATTAAACAAAATGTGTCATTAAATTAAAATTTAACCCAGTCAAAAGCTGTCATTAGCTGTCTCTGCTTTTCTCCCCATGTCCATGTCAAATATATGATTTCAGTTTAAATTCCAACACAGTGATCTTGGAGCCAAGTCCTATCTCAGACAGCCAATCTGTGTTAGGTATTCCCACTATGTAAAAAAAAGTGTTGCCAATTGACCTCACGCCCTTGACAGAACATACAGACATATAAGATTCCACAATTAAACACCATCATTCTGGGGCTACTGACAAGACCACCCAGTTCCTGGGCAAGTGACCAAAGTCCCAGACTCTGGGCAAAGAACATACATTTTATACAAGGGAAGGAAAAAGGGAAGATTGCTAAGGGCTGCCAAAAATGGGTCAGGCTGATACAACAGTATGAACACAAAGTAAGATTGATAAGGTAATTTAGACTCTGGGCTCCTAAACTGGAAAAATCCTGCAGGATAACCAGTGAGGCTTAACTCCACTTTAGTGATTTTCATATTACCTTGGTTCCATTGGTAGGTAGGTATTGTTCCTATTTGCTGTGCTGAATAACAAATGTAACTAAGATAATTAGCACTCACAAGTGTTTCTTTCTGAGCAAATGCCTACTGTGGAATTGGCCAAGTGACTAAACATGCCTCAAAGGAAGACTGACTCATGGCCATCCACGTAGATATGCTTACAAAGCAGTTTTACTTCTTTGGCTTCTCTTTCCTCATCTGTGAAATGACAGGGCTGTAAAAGAGTTGATGGATGCTAAAGTCTATTCTAGCTTTAACATTCTATGATCTCAGATTGGTCTTATAATTAAATCAAAAACCATTGATGTGAACATTTTGCATTCTATCTTGTTAGGTTCAGGGGATAACAAGGACCCAGCACTTAGCACAGTGCCTGGCACATGATAGGCAATGAATGTTTACTGAATTGAAAAAAAAAATCTCAGAGCATTGAACCAAGGAAGATTGGAGTTTGAATCCAAATCAGTTAATCTCTCAATTTTAGTTTTGCCATCTGTAAAGTAGGGATAATAATAGAACCTACCTCACAAGGTGGCTGTGATATTCAACAAAATATGTGAAGGAATTTGCAAAAGATTAACATACTATATAAAATATCAGCTATTATTATAATTATGAAAGAGCCCACATGACTCTCCCTAACATTCTCTTTTGAATTAGCAACATGATGTGGCTGCTGGTGGAAAAGCTAAGCAGGAAGGTTCAGGATTACTAATTAAGTGAATATGATCTACTGGGAGAAAGGTTTCTGGGCTTATACCTGTAGGAGTAAACAAATATATGGGCAAAAGAAACTGGTGGCTTCAATTCATCTTGACTTTGGATAAATCACTGACAAATTTTGACCCCAAAGATCTCATTTCTGGAGGTCTTCAAGAAGAGGCTGGATCATCACTGGTCAGAGACAACATAGAGGGGATTTCTGTTCAAGGGCTGATGGAACTGGAAGCATAGTAATCCTGGGATCTGGAGTGATAGCTATCTACATGTAGGAAGACTGAGGAAAAGGTAATAAAAAGTACTGATTGATGGACATTTTCCTCACTGGAGAAGTGGAGTCTCTCATTGATCAGCTCTTCTGTTCTATTCTTTGAAATGATCTAGAAATCTTCAAAGTGACTGGCACATAATAGGCCTTAATAAATGTTCATTGAATAATCACCTGATTTCACATTTTCAGATGCTCTCAAATTCTTTTGAGTAGTTAAATTAAAGCCAATTCTGATAGATTACAAGATCTCCCAAGACAGCATCATGAGACTAGCATTGATGTGGGCAAGTACTGAATGGTATATTCAGGGGAAAATAATTCAAACTAGGCTTACTTAAGTTAGCCTTGTTTAATCAGATCTCAATCAATCAATTATTGAACAAGTATTTATTAAGGGCTTATTATGTGTGAGCACTGTGCTACATGCTGGGGCTACAAAGAAAGAAAAAAAATTGTCCCTTTCCTCAAATAATCTAAATAACTAGAAGGCACCACTTATATCTTTTGGGGTTGACATCAAAACCAGCAGTAATGCCCTGTCACAAGGCTCCCCTTCACGCCTGTCAGTCCTGAATTAGAGGTGTCATGTACCTGACCTGATCCAATATTTCTTATGCTGTTGTTCAGAATTAACAGAGGAAAGATAGCCAAAGACAAAGGCCAAAACCTCAAGATTTTCAACCTATAATAAAATTCAAGGCTTAATTAATTAATTACTAATAATAATAATAATTAATTAATTAATATCAATAAAATATTTATCTTAGCACCCTAAGATAAAGAGTTGTTTTCAATTTACAGGGAGTTCTTTTTGCAAAACTACCTCTAGACATATAGACCTGAAAAAAAAAAACATGAAATGATTGATCTAGGATCAATTGAAAAACCCTTTATATTTCTCTTTGTGAAAGAACAAAGGGCCATCATAAGGAAGCCTCGGGGTAATTAAACTTGGGCTCTTTTGAACCATAAAATAACAGGTTTGGGGTTATTCTGATTAAATGAACAGTGATGAATGCATAGAATATTGTTTGGAGTCTGGTTTCCATCCTTCTCTAGCCTTCCCTCATATGCAACTAAGGGTGCAGTTCCCCATGAGCAAAATAGACAATGGGCTGGATTACTTCCTTTAAGCAGTGCAGACAAAATTCAACAATTAAAGAATGAGGGTGCCATTCTTGAGCCTGAGACTTTTAGAAGAGTCACCAATGGACTAGCAATGTGAGAGTCTGGAGTACGGGTGTTTCAATACAGGTCTAATAAAAATCAGTTGTCAGACTTAATAAAGGGAAATTATTCTAATTCGAAATGCAATATCCCTTGTCTTCATCTTTGCTTCTGAATCTGTGATTCATGAGGGAATTCAGTGTAGTTACTGCAATCAAGAGCTAGTGTTTTAATGTACAGGAAAAGGTAGGAGAAAAATTGCCAGTTTAAAATAAAAGGCTGAGCCATCTTCTGGTCCAGTGGCTTTTGGGGGAAAATGGTATTGAATAGAATAGTGGACTTGGACTGAGGAAAACCTGGGTTATAATCCAACTTAAAGCCCTTATCTAACATTGTGATTCTTAAATCACTAAGTCATAGAACATTTCTTAATTTCACTTTTCTCATCTATAAAATTGGATCATAATAGCACCTACCCTAGAGATTTGTAGATGGACACAACTTTAAAGTTCATATAATCGATAATCATTAATTATCATATTTTGGCCAAAGTCTGAATTAAACAGACTGCTTTGCCTCTCCTTAAAAAGGCCTTTTCCTTTGTCAGCAACTCCAGAGCATCCTGAGATCATAAATTCCAAATGGACCCTGCTTTGTCTTTGCTCTCTGAGTGAGCTTGGAGAATACCTCTCCTTATATCAACAAGCCAGATGAGGCTTACTTTATGGCCCTTAAGGAGGAGACCCTTAAGTTTAGGTATTAACTTGAGTAATGGGACTTTTTCTTAACTTAATATTTTCTGGACATATACCATGTTATGAATGTTAATGGTAAAGAAAACACAGATAACCTGGATCATAATTTCAATTGACACTTTGTCAGCTCTCTTGTTTTATTGTATTTACCTTGTATTCAATTAAGAAAATTCCTTTCTCATGCAATGATTAAACATTTATGGGGATCATAAATTTGTGTGACACAACCACCATGAATTTGGATGGTCCTAAAATGTACTTAAGCTCTCTCATCTTTTTTGTTCATCAGTTAGGATGTAGCTCTCCTAACTCCTTGTACAAGTCCGCTAGCCTTAAGGGAATAAAAAATAAATGTTGTAATTGTATATTACTATTTGTTTGTCTCCTTTAACCAAACTTTTAGAAGGTCAACATAATATAGCCACCTAACTTACAAATTAAGAATTTGGAACCTAAAGTGATCAAGTAACTTGACCATAGTCATACCCATAGTAAATGGCAGAGGTAATTGCTCTGACTAAATCCATTCCTCACACCACAACCTTTTATGAGATTTCTATGAAAGATAATTGGTAGCAGTAGAGGACAGACCATTGGAACTGGCATCAAGAACTCTGAGTTCAAATCACTCACCAGACAATTGCTAACTGTGTGATTCTGCAAAAGTTACATTACTTTCAATCAATCAATATTTATTAAGTGCCTACTGTGTGCTGAGCACTATGCTAAGAATCTAAGGATACAAAAGAGGTAAAAGATAGTCTCTGGCCTCAAAGAGAGAGGGAGACAACATGTAAACAAATATATGTAAAACAAGTTATATGTAGGGTAACTAGGAAGTAACAGAGAAGTAATTAACAGTAAATAACAAATAATTAACAGCAGTAGAATTGAGAGGAGTTAGGGAAGACTTCTAATAAAAGAGACGGTTTTGGTTAGGACTTAAATTAATCCAGGGAGGTCAGCAGGCAGAGTTGAGGAAGGAGACCATCCCAGGCACAGGGGTCAGTCAGAGAAAATGCCAGATATTCCATGGAATATAGAAGATAATGAAGTTTCCTTGTTTTTGTTTCTGTTAAAAAAAGGTTTTTCCTAGAGTTAAAGACAAGACTCTTACCGAAAACTCTTGGAAGTTGAAAGAGAACTGTTATAAATACTAATATTCAAAGTCAAGAAAATTACAACACAGAATCTAGGTCCCTCTTAGATAGCTGACAATTAGTTAATTAAAAACAGACAGGCAAAAACCAAAAATCTTATTACCTCTGTTATCTTTCTCTTTGCATCAGAGGTATGGCCTCAGTATTTAATTTGGGAATATTTCAGCTAATCAAAAGGATGCACATGTACAAAAATATGATAGCTCTTTTGTGGTGGCCAAGAATTGGAAATTGAGGGGATGCCCATTAGTTGGGGAATGGCTAAACAAGTTGTGGCATGTGAATGTAATGGAATACTGTTGTGCTATAAGAAATGATGAGCAGGCATATTTCAGAAAAACCTGGAAAGATTTAGAACCAGGAGAACATTGTGTACAGTAACAGCAATACTGTGTGATGACCAACTCTGATAGACCTTAGCTCTTCTCAGCAATACAATGATCTTACACAACTTCAAATGACTCAAGATGGAACGTGCTATCCACATCCAGAGAAAAACTATGGACTTTGAATGCAGATTGAGTCACACCGTTTTCTCTTCTTTTCCCCCATGTTTTTTTCCCTTTTGTTCTGATTCCTCTTCCACAACATGACTAATGTGGAAATGTGTTAATTATGTTTGTACATGTATATCCTATATTGGATTGCATGTCAATTCGAGAAACATTAAGGCTTAGTACATGCAAGGCATACAAAAAGAAACAGCTAAGAATTCTTGTTCTCAAGGAGAATGCATTCTAATTTTTTTTTAGAAAAAAAAAATGTACCATAAAAATTAGTACTCTAGATTCCACTGGAACAATATATTTAAAAAATCTATCCAGTGGCATGAAAATTCTATTCCATCACTTTCTAAGTATATTTTAGTAAGAATATATTATTAGAATTCCATGCTGGTTAAAGCAGCACAGAATAAAACCATTCTTCCACAGCTAGAGTTCTTAAAATGATATTTCCTGCTTTGCCCTGACTGTAATGTTACACATGTAATGTTAAAGAAAATCACATTTTCAGTTTTTGGCATTTCATTGGAGCTTATTGCTGCAGCAAATGCACAACCAGTCAATTAGCATAAATAATAGAACAAGCTTCCATGGCCTCTCAGTTGACATGGTGCCAACAAGCAGGTCTACCCTTCCCAATAGGGAAATTTTGTTTTTAAGTTCTTTATCTAATTTTAATATCCCTGGAGTTATAGACAGTAAATTCTTTAAAAAAACACTGAAAACTGTGTGCACTTGCATACTTGTCCCTTTAAATTAGGACATATAAAAAGGAGTGATACCTATGCTACCACTAAAGGAATAAGGAGGAAAAAGCCCTATTTGGGCATTGAAAACCCGAATTAACTTTTTGTTCTTTTGATATTTGAAAACAGGGTGACATTTTAGTAAACTTCAATTCAAGTGATGTAGCTATCATCAAACACATAAATTAATGTACATCTAGTTCAAATTACCTGAATCAATTTATTCTTATGACACTAAGAAAAACAATCTTTTTTACGGAAGACACTTATCATCTCAAAGTTTCAAAAAACAGGGAAGTCAGTCTATAGAAGGCCCTATTATTGATCTACAGAAGGAAAGACTGTATTGCTATAGGTTCAGCTTTAGGAGAACGTGGAATTTTCAAAGAGAGCATGACTTCATTACCACTTAGGTATCTAACTGATCACTGGGCCTGAAAGTCTACCAGTGGAGACTTCTTCTTTTGGGTGTGAATTATTCTTTCCAAGTAGACCCCTTATAAAATGAAAAAATTCTTGGGCCAAGTAATGCCTTAATGGACTTGTCAGTTCTCATTGTAAATTAGCTTATGACACTACTTTTTCAGTATTAGGAAAGAAATGTGCAATAGTGAAGTTTTGAGACATCTGACAGAAGGGGTGTTAAGAGATAAGATATGTTGACAAGGTGGTAGGATGCTGAAAGGATACTAAGGATACTTAGAATTTTGATCTTGTTGGTAGAACACTATGCTGGGAATCAGAAGACCTGGGTTTGCATATTGCCTCAGATTTCTAATTACGTGATAATGGGCAGGTTACTTAACTTTTTTAGGTTATTAGTCTCTTCTTTTTAAAATGAGGATAATAATATGTAGTGAATATTCATCAGAGGGCTCCTAATTAACTAAGTGCACTGATCCATTTGATAAAACTACAGGTGAAGACCTAACTTAGAAAGTGACATTTCCCATGGAGCTGGATGGATGTTCTGCCTTAGTACTGAAGAACATGAACTCTGAGAAGGCACAGCAACTATTTAATGGTCCCTGACTAGGGGTGGTATTGAAGATGATGGGTGACTTCGTTGGGAAGAACCACCTATTCTGTGGGCCATAAGAACTAGGAAAGAAACAGCTCCTTGTTTGTAGGCACCCAATACTTTTTTTTCCTAGCAAAGGAAAGGAAGGGATTTCTCCTCTCCTTTCTCCATGGCCATGATGGCTGAGTCCTGAGTGACTTTCTTTTGCTTTATATTTTCTTTCCTGAGCATAAGCCAATGATCAACGGTCCTAAGAAATTATTTCAGAGCCACCAGCTACCTTGTAATTTGGAGGGGTCTTCAGTTTGAGACAGGAAATGATTTCTTGCCCCTTAGTAGAGAAAAGCTTCACTGTCTGGAGCATACAAGGTTGTGAACAAAGCAACAAGTTAGGCCACTGCTGGCCAGGAGATTCATACCATGTAAACCCCGTTATTATTAGACATAATTTGAAAAGATTATTTTTGGCAGGTTCCAGACAGCTTCAGAGACTTGATTACTTCTTACTCTCCAGGAAGGTGTAGGAAAACACCAGAAGGAAATCATGCATTTGTACTCCATGACAAAGTAATAACAGATTAGATTCTGAATTTGATAATAGTTGTATCAGTTGCATTAAATTTTTAAAGAACCAAGGAAATCTCAAGCCCTTGAAAAAGGAATATAATTCTAACCTATTGCATAATTCCATGGCACTGGAGACTATTTAAAAATCTAATTAATCAGACTAAATCCATCACTTTTTCACAATCTTACTCCATTAATATCTAAGTGTTGAGGGCCAACTCTAAGTTAGGCAGGTAGAAGCAGCCAGCTTCTTGCAGCTGCTCTCAGGCCAACTGGATGCTGGCTCACCACTCTCCGTGACATGTAAAGAACAGAGCACCCTGAATTCTTGCTCACCCTGAAAGTAGTGATGTAAAAGAAACTAAGTACAAGAGAGTGTATAGCGCATCCTGTGTGATAAAGGAACTAGCTTACTCTGTAAAAGGTATATAAATCCTGATCCTCAGATGAATAAACAGACCACTGCTGTGAGGCTCCTGCCTGGCCCGTGTCTTCTTTCCATGCTCTCCACTTCATCGTGGCCACTCGTGAGCTGGCCTCATCCAAGAACTTTCATTGAGACTCCTTCATATGACTTTACTCAGTATGATCTAGCAGAAAAAATGCTGGGTGTCTGGCGACCTGGATTCTAGTCCTGACTTTGCCACTAACAAACTCTGTTATATTTGCTGAAGTACTTCATTCACCTCAATGGATCTCAGTTTCCTCATAACAAAATGAAGGGCTACACTAAATGATCCAAAAAGTTCTGTCCACCCCTAAGCATTTTGTTTTAGTCATGTACAGATCAATTTTTTAAAAAAAACTAATATCTGGAAAAGCTATGTTAATCTCCTATTTGGCTTTAACATGTGGATATTATGTGCTAGAGATCATTATATTCATTTTGAGGGATATGGGCCACAGTAGATGAAAATTTGTTCATTAAATTGCCTTATTTTACTTATTAAGACCCAATGATATTTCATATTATGCATTGCACTTAAAGGTACACATTTTTTTTTGCAGGGGTAACCTAAAATTCAGACTTTTCATTAAATCAGTCTGCCTCTTCCCCATCTTCTCTATATACCAAATTTATGAGGTTTTAGTATATTTAAATTGTAGAAGCCTTGATCCTCAAGGAAATTCTGATAGGGTAGAAAATGGAATTCTAAAATCCACCCCTTATTAGTTTTTGTTTCCTTTAAAATTTAACTCAAGTTCCATCTTCTGCATAAGCCATTTTCTGGTTTCCCTCAGATGTGTTTCTCCCAAGAGTTCACCTGTTATATGCTTTACATGTATTTTGCATGTACCTATATAGAAACATTTGATATCTCCAGGGTTAGAATGTAAACTTCTTCAGAGCAGGAACTATTTTGCTTTAGTCTTTTTTATCTCTAGTTCAATATAGTGTATAGCCTTCAATAATCAATCAACCAACCAATACTTATTATTATTATTATGTGCTAGGCACTGTGCTAAGCACTGGTACCAAAAAAGAGGCAAACAAGCCTTTGCTTAGCTCATCTTAGCAATACAATGATATGAGACAATTCCAAAAGACTCATGATAGAAGATGCTAACCACATCCAGAGAAAGAACTATCACATCTGAATGCAGATCAAAGCATAGTATTTTCATTTGTTTTTGTTTTTTGTTTCTCATGGTTTCTCCCTTTTGTTCTTATTCTTCTTTCTCAACATGACTAATATGGAAATATGTTTAAAATGGGTATATGTATGTAACCTTTATCAGATTGCTTGCTGTCTTGGAGAGGGAGAGAGAAAAATTTGGAATGCAAAATTTTTACAAAAATGAATGTTGAGAGGTATATCTACATGTAATTGGAAAAAATACTATTAAGGGAAAAATCCCACAGAAAAAACTGCTAAGTATCTGACCCTGCCATGGTCTTTGTTCCTAGAACAGCACAAAGGTGACATTATTCATCTCCTAGAAAAAGCCTGTTAAACTATTCCATAAGATAATAAATTATGTGAATCTGGTGGCTTCATGGGAATAGACCACATCCAAACATGTGATCAATTTGTTATCTCCTGATTACTCTTGATTTCTCAAACCCAAATTCTGCTCTCATCTCTTAATTGAAATTTGACTTTGAGTAGGAGTGACTTCAAAATAATTGCTTGTTGACTTGAAAAAAAAGAAAGTCCCTACCCTCAAGGAGTTTATAAGCTAATGGGGGAGAAAACATGCAAACAAATATATACCAAGTTAAATATAGGATAAATAAGAAATAATTATCAGAGGGAAGGCACTGCAATCAAAAGGAATTGGGGAAGGCCTCTTGTAGAAGATAGGATTTAAGTTGGGACTCAACAGAAGCCAAAGATGTCAGTAGGATGGAGAGCATTCCAGGCATGGGGACAGCTGGAGAAAATGTCCAGAGTTGAGAGATGGAATGACTTGTTTATGAAGTAGTTAGGAAGCCAGTGTCATTGATCAATGAGTTTGTGTTGGAGAGTGATACATAAGAGGACAGGAAAACAGGAATGTGTTTGAAGGGTTTTAAATGCTGGAGAACATTTTGTATTTGCTCCTGGAGTTAACAGAAGGCATTTGAGTTTACTGAATAGGGAAGTGACTTGACCGGACCTGAATTTTAAGAAAACCACATTATTAGTGGCTGAATGGAGGATGGAGTGGGGAGAGAGTTGAGGCAGGCAGATGCACTGGAAGGCTATTGCAAAAGTCCAGGTGTGAGGTGATGAAGGCCGGTACATAGAGTGCTGGCAATGTCAGAAGAAAGGATTTAGTCAATACTTTTTTGTTCTTCATTGATTGTAGAAAAATGGATTGCTATATTCCCCTACCTATTTACATAAAGCAAGAGATAAACATACATGAAGCATTTTGAAAACTTTAAAGTGCTATTATAGTCACTTTGAAATTGTGTGTGTATATATGCATTGTGTAAATATACATATATATGTATATACATACATATCCACATATGGTACTAGGCAAGCACATAATATTCTACATGCCCAAAACGTGACATTATAAGAAACTTCCAAAGAAAGTCATATCTGAACAATGCTAAGGAACAGTAATGGCACATGGTTTTAAAAGTCCTCAAGAAAATATTCTAAATATCATTATTTGGGCTAGTTCCAGTTTTATTTAAAGGTTCAGAAGCATTTAAGGGATGTGCTAGAACTGCATGTGAATCACTCAAAGGCACGTGAAAAGAGCTTTGCTTTAGACATTCCTACATATCCCTTCCCAGTGTAAAAGCAAAATGGAAGCTTATAGTTTTCCAAAATCACAAAATAAAAACAGTTTTACAGACCTGTAAGTTGTATATCTATTGATTTACCTGAAACTTTAAAGAATTATATGGAGTTTGGGGGCAGCTAAGTGGCACAGTGGCTAGAGTGCCAGGCCTGGAGTCAGGAAAACTCATCTTCCTGAGTTCAAATCTGGCCTCACATACTTATTAGATGTGTGACTCTCAGCAAGGCACTCCCTTAACCCTGTTTGCCTCAGTTTTCTTATCTATAAAATGCGCTGGAGAAGGAAATGGCAAATCGCTCCAGTATCTTGGCCAAGAAAACCCTAAATGGGGTCACTAAGAGCTGGACGTGACTGAAAAATAATAATAACAAAGGAATGAGGTGAGAAAGGAATAGGGGACAGACAACCTGTGCAACTGGGGCATGGTGCAGTGGATGGATTTTGGGGGGCAAGAAAATCTGGATTCGGAGCCTGACTCTGGCACTTTATTAGATTGGGTGTTGTCATGGGCAACTCAATTTAACCCCTGAGTCTCAATTTCCTTATATATCAAATGTTGATGATAATCTGAAGGTCCTGACAAAGTTTTTGAAGAATTCAAAAGAGATAATGCAGGTAAAGCACTTTGCAAAACTCAAGGTTATCATCTATTATTTCTGTTGACTCTTTAATTATTCTTTTGTGAAGAAATAATAACATAGTTATACAGCCTCTGATTCCTTAGTTATAAAATTGTGAAAGTGATGCCCTCACAATAGAATTATTGTGACCACATAAGATAATGCATATGAAAGCTTTTGTAAACTTAATGTTTTGTAAAACGACTAAACAAATTAAGATATTACCATAAAATAACATTTAAATTTGTAGTAGTTTTTAAAAATTTTCATATACCTTACCTGTGTTTGCCTAAAAGACTATTTTATAGAGAGCTCACACAAGGCAAACACTCACATGGAGATGAGAAGAAAGGTCTCTCTGAATAACTTTGGAATCAATTTATTTTGAGACATGAGAGATACCAGGATAGGACCACCCAACATGGTGTGCTTGCATCAAAGAAGTGTGCTCTATGAGCAAGCAGAACTGTAGCTCAAAAGAAACAAGAGGTGCTCAAATTTAGAGACATCTCCCCTCCAAATGTTCCCATGGGCTATTTGTTTCCAACCTGTAGTACTGCCTTCTAAGATCCTACTGGTCCTATCTGCCACAGTCAGACACATTGTACCTTGACTCTAACACAGTGATGTAATTTTGATCCTCTTCAAGAATGAAGGACGATAACCAACCAACCTTACCTTCAAGGCCATTGCCATGCTGCCTCCACTGTGGCCATCATTCTTCTCTCCCTGCCCACTCTACCCAACTGGAAACTAGGAGTCTTAGGATACCCTCCTAAGATGTTGGACTCTACGGGTGGCCAGGTAGCACAGCAAGTAAGAGCACCAGCCCCAGAGTCCGGAGGACGTGGGATCGAATCCGGGCTCAGACACTTTGCACCCACCCAGAAACACCTGGCTGTGTAACCTTGAGCAAGTTACTTAACCCCAATTGCTTAGGGGTGGCCAGGTGGCTCAGTGAGTAAGAGCACCGGCCCCAGAGTCGGGATGACCTGGGATTGAATCCGGGCTCAGATACTTACCACCTCACCCAGAAATAACTGGCCATGTAATTTTGAGAAAGTTACTTAACCCCAATTGCTTTAAAAAAAAATGTTGGACTCTAATGGGTGAGGTTTTACCTCCATGCCATTTTTAAAGACCATCTCTAAACCCTGCTGCTCCTCTCATTTCAGTTTTCCACTGTCTCTTTATATGTTTTCTTTCCATTAGACTGTAAATTCCCTCACACCAGGCACAGTGTGTTTGTATTTTTACCCCAAGTCTGCCTGGCACATAGAATTTAGTAAAGGTTCCAAGGTTTGTTTGTTCCTTCGTTCCTTCCTTCCTTCCTTCATTCCTTCTTCCCTCTTTCCTTCCCTCCTTCCTTCTTATCCTTCCTGTTATCTATCTCAACCTATCACTCAATGAATTTACATATTTCTTCCTCATTTACCCAATTGTCATTAGCGTGTGTGTGTGCGTGCATGAGTGTGTGTCTTCTCACCTTAGATCATAAACTCTTAGAGGGAAAGGATTCTTCATTTTATTCAGCATCAGATATCAGAAGACCCTTAAATAGTGCTGAAAATTATAATAGCTTTTTAGTGATACTTTAAAAGTTTCCAAAGTGTTTTCACCCACAGCGTAATGGGCTGATTATATGTGAAACACAGTAAGAACAGAAAACAGCCTCCACTCTTTCCATTTCCAGGACAAGAGAAGTTGGCAAGGTTAGAGATCTTACGGAGGTTGTCATTATTCTTCTGCTTTTTTCTTAGTAGTATATCCGAGTTGCTGGAAATGCTTTAGAAATTGGATTCACTAGGTGTTTTAAAAAGGTTAAATTTAAACTTAAAAATCAAAATTTAAAAATCTCAGTGGGAAGCACTGAAAAGATTTGAGCTCTGTGTTTAGGATTTTCGAATGCTACATATTCTAAAAGGAGAAATCTCATGTAATTGCCTCCACCTGCACTATTGTTCAGGAAGAATCCTTAGCATATCAGTGTTTTATTCCCTGCAAACACAAGGGAGAAAAACCCTACTGCTAGAACCTTTTAAAATTGGTCATAATTTTTATTTTTGACACGTGGATTTGCCTTTTGATAACTGTACAAGGGATTGTTTGGCTCAGGATCTTAAAAGAAGAGATTACTCTGAGGATAAAACTATCTCCATTATATATGTATAGATATGTATATTACATATATATTATTTACACTGTAAGTAACTTATCAGTCATAGGAGCATAGGATTTACACCTTGATGCAACCTTAGAGGTTACTTACAACCTTCTTGTTTTACAGATGAGGAAACTGGAGCTGAAAGAGATGAATTGCTTTGTCCAAGGTCACCTTTGTAGCAGGTCTAAAATCTGAACCCAGGTCCTGATTCATTGCTCTTCTTACTACATTGAGCCATTTGTCTGATTAAATGTACAGATTACTTTAATTCAGTCTTTAAAAAATGTTCTACACATTTGTATATAATCCCATCTATTTTTTTTAATTCAAGCAACTGATTCTCCTAAGTCAAATAACTGTAAATTATTTTGTGTTATTTGCTACAGTATAATGATGAAAATAGCTTAAATTTGTAGAGTTATATTACAAGGTTCACAAAGAAATTCACATATACTTTCTCATCTGACCTTTATAAGCACCTCAGGCAAGTACTACAGTTATCCCTTCCACATTGCAATTTTCCCCATTCCGGTTTCATTATGTCACGGGTTGGCATAAAAAATTAAATGGACATTTTGGGAAAGTTCTATGTAAACTGCATGTGACTTGTGAAGGCCAGCAGATGACACTGAAAAAGTTTAGAAACTCAGAAATGCATAAAATATATGTATAGTATTGTATAAAATCATCCCCCAATTCTATAATAAGGTAGTGTAAGCACCCCATTAAAAAGGGGGATAAAAACTTCTTCTCTGGTACAAAAGGAGGACCAAAAATTTTTATGTGGTTTTTACAGATTGCAGGTGGGGGGCACACCCCAAACCCTCCATGCCCAGATGTGAAAGAGATAAATCTATTTTATAGAAGAAGAAAAAAACCAAGGCTCAGAGAATTCAATGACTTGGCTAGGGTCACACAGCTAATAAGCCTAGAAAGTGTGCAGGGTTAGGGCACCTGCCACCCTGAGGCCACATGTGGCCTTCTAGGTCCTTGGGTGTGGCCTTTTGACTGAGTCCAAGTTTTACAGAATAAGTCCTTTTATTAAGGGGATTGGTTCTGTAAAGTTTGGATTTGGTCAAAGGACAACACTTGAGGACCTAGATAGTAACATGTAGCCTTGAGGCCTCAGGTTTCCAATCCCTAATTCTACAGCAGTATTTGGCCCTAGATCTTCCTGATTCCAAGTAGGACATTTTATCCACTATGCCCTGCTGCCTTTCAGTGCAACACCATAATCTAATAACAAAACATGGAAAAAAGGCTGTTGAATGTCTTTCCTAATACAGGTGGTTTGTTCACAAAAAAAAAAGAGTGAGAGTCTTTTATTTATGCTCTCAAAATTTGGAAAATTAGGGGTACTATGGATGGCCAAATTGCTTCTATCAGCAATATACATGTTAACACTAAATATATTGCATCTATATAAAATTACTTGGTCAGGATGTCTGTGTAAATATAATTTATAAGTAACTTCTACCAAAACACTACCTAGGCCTGTTATTGCCAAGTATTTACAAGTTATGTCCTAGGAGTTGGGTCTCCTGGACAGATCTGGTAAAGGGATAGAAATTAGTGCTAAGAAGGAATGCAGAAACTTGTTTGAATGGGCAATGGCTGACAGTCAAAAGTCTAAAATCTTAAAAAAAACATTCAAGAAATCAAGCACAGATGACCAGTTTTGATTCAGTGCAATGTGTCTTATCTTTTTGGGTGTGTATTTAATTTGAATTTATCAGTGCAACTAAACACACACACACACACACACTCCTCCCCCCAACCCTAATTATCATGTACTAAATCTTTAAAATTTTCTTTTGCTTTTTTCCCTCCAGTCTTATCTGGGGAATAGGTTGTTTTTTCAGGCTGCTGACTAAAGCTCATTTCTTCCTAGGTGCATTCTCTTCCAACATTTCTTAGACTTTAATCAAATGTTACACCCTGTACACTATAGTGTTACTGAAGTTAAGAAAACAATGGAAGGGAGAAAAAAATAACATTTACTCAGAAAGTCCAGGATTGGAGTTCAAATTCTTCTAATGCTATCTGTTTGACTTTGGGTTAGTCACCTTCTTAGGTTTCTCTTTCCTTATCTATAAAAATGAAGAGATTGGACTAGACAGCCCTAAGTCCACATCTATGATCCTATCAACTTATCACTGACATGGCATCTGAGGCCAAATTTGAACTCGGGTCTTCTTGACTTACGGGTTCAAATCTGGCCTCAGACACTTACTAGCTATGTGACCCTGAACAATTCACTTCACCTCTGTCTGTCTCAGTTTCCTCAACTGTAAAATAGGGATACTAAGAGCATTTACCTTGTGAGAATCAAAAGAGAGATTATAAAGCACTGGGCATAGAGACTGACATGTAGTAGGTACTGAATAAATGTTTTACTCCTTCCTCTCTTCCTTCTACAAGACACCTTTCCTGATTACCCTGGTATAAACCCTCATCCCCCAAATTACCTTGCTTTTGCTTTATATATATTCTGTGTTTACTTTTGTGCATGCATGTAGTTTTTCCACCAATGGAATATAATCTTCGTGAAGGCAGGGTCCATTTATTTATTTTTTGTCTTTGGGTCCCCAGCACCTGGCATAGAGCCTGTTATGTAGTTTGCACTTTACTGATGCTCAGTGAATGACTAACTATTGACAACTCAGAGATTTTGTGCTTCCAAGATTCTGTGAATCTCACCTTTGCTACTTACTCCCCCTTTGACCTTGGAAAAGTCACTCAACTTCTTTGCCCTTTAGGTGCCTTACTTGTCAAAAGAGGGAGTTGGGCTAGGCTACCTAATGTAACCTAGAGCTATAAATCTCATTGTGTATAGGCATGTACCTGGGTGTTTAAGTCTACAAAAAAGGTCAAGTTTGTTTAATCAGGTTCACAGGATGTGACATTTTCCAAAGTTCAGGTTTCATATGGTCTTCTTCTTCCCCGTTGCAAGTACCCTGTTTTAACTGTATCATCAACAATTAATTTTGCTTTATTACATTGAAACTTGAGAGCATATAGGACACCTTGAGAGACTAAGAATGGGAGTTGAAGTTTTGAGGGTCCAATGGAACCTCTTGGATTTAGAATGGACAGAATGAACACTGCAGCTCTTTGCAGGGGGTGCTGAGCTAAGACACTGAATGGTAGATTCAAGGAGGTCGCCCAATGGGTGGCCATGGACCGACAGTTTAAAAGGGTGAGCTGCTTCAGGGTGCTTTGGATGAGGATTTAAAGACAGGTATGATTGCTCTTCTCCCCATGCCCAAACTTAAGCATATAAACTTGGTGGATAGATGATGAGGTTTCAGCAATGCGTCATGACACATAGTAATTATGAACAAAAATATTTTTCAGAGTTCTAGGTTCAATACTTTTCTGTTGTTATTGTAAAATGGGCTGTTCATTTAAAAAATGTAGTTCAAGTCAGAATGGAAATGTTTTGTTTTGTACTGTTTAAAATTGGTTATTCTATGGGAGTGAAAATTACCTCATCAGGATGTTTTTTAAAAAAAAAATAATTATAGGTTTAAAAAGAGAGGAGAATTTTGTAACCTGATACACATATTTTCAGTTCATAGACTAGAGCAACCCAGGATTTAAAATTATTTGCAGTTATTAGATACTCTACAAATATCCCATGTAAGCATGAGAAAAATCACCTATGTCCAGAGAACTATAGAACAAGGCTATTGTTGTTTTTTTCAGGTGGGAAAAGCAAGTGTATTCAAGAATTAGGGGGAAAAGTCTGTCCTATACTATTTACAACTGTAATTCCATTAATCTTTGTTGTTGAAAGATGGGCCTTTCTGTTTTTCTTTTTAAAAAATTCTCTTTATTTGGTCCTTGTTATGAAAAGAAGATGGATGCGTTTCTGCCTTCCAAAATTCAAGTGAAGACAGGAAGGATATTTTTTTTTCTGTTGATTTCTACTTCACTGATTAAAAGTAATCATGACTGAAATTAATAAATGGTATTTTTTGGGGGAAAAGCAGTTCCTTCTGAATACTTCTGTTAAAATCAGAAATTTTAAAAATCACCTTTTTATACTGTAGAAGAAGAAAAGCAATTAGTTTATTTTTTAAATAGGCAATTACTTTCTTACTCAGGCACATTTTTCAAGGATCTTAAAACCCCAAGTCATTCTGAAACTAAAACTGCAGAAACGACATAATCTCAAAAAAGTTTGCTGCAGAGTGAAGAGTCTCTTTCTTAGAGTCCTGATATCCAGGTTTAGAAGGACATCTATAGGGAAGGACATTGCAGAACATGATATACTTAGAATGTCACCAAAATGTCATGATACTACATCTGTAGGTTAAACTTCATAGCCCAGGACAGACAATTTTGTTACCTCTCAATAAATCCTAGGCCAAATCTCTGACTCGTTATCAAACCATGAAGGGACATTCTCCTAGACCATTCCCACAAAGCAAATAATTTCTCTTCCCCCCCTTCATTGGGATGGACAGTTTCTCATTTTGTTCCTTGGCTTCTCTGTCCCATGGGCTATGAAGGAAGAATCAATGTAGGAAAAGGACATTCTATAAGAATGAATAACATTCTATAAGAATGACTAATGGCTTTCAGCTTAGAAGAGTCTGCCATTTACAGGAAAGGCTGAACATAGGTGAAGTAAAGACATTCCACTTAATAGGCATCAATGATCAATAACAACCACATAATTTTTAAAATTTAATTTTGCTACAAATTCTACATTCCTGATAAAGTCTTAGCCTTACAATGCATAGCATTACAAACCCCAAACCACTGATTATCACTCTTGGTCTATTACTACCACTTTTCCTCTCCCTTTCTTTTGGTCACTTTCTTCCTTAATATGTTTGCATTCCTCCATTTCTAATATGCCTATGGATTCTTTAATTCTTATTCGTGCTTTTGTTCTGCCCCCTGCCTGAAGTTTTATGAAATCAATTGCCTATTACACTACTAAGTAATGTCATTTCCTTCTCATTTTTTTGTCACTTGAATTTTGGAAGGCAGAAACGCATCCATCTTCTTTTCATAACAAGGACCAAATAAAGAGAATTTTTTAAAAAGAAAAACAGAAAGGCCCAACCTAAAGCTAGACTTAATTAAATGAAACCAGAAGACCAAGAAGAAGGTATTGCTGACAGTTTTCTGCATATACTACAATTATTTTCTTCATCAGAGACATGTCACATTCTCCCTTTCTGACAGTCCATACAGCTGATCACAGAAGGATGTAACAACCAAGTGATGGGGAAAGACAACCTGGCAACCTCAGCCATTATCTCTATGCACTATGGTGCTCTGCTGCTTGGTCTAGATTATCCAGCCCTCTGGGAAGAAATTCAAGTCCTCTCCATGGATGACAGAGCACTCAGCACATTGTTTGTTTCAAAGAATAATTAATAATGATGATAGTGATAACAGCAACAATGATAATAATAGCCCCAGCATGTTTGTCGACAGAAACACTTTTTAATGAAGGTTGTACCCTGGCACCAACAGACATTTTTTTCCTGTGAAATTGGAACATAAGCACTCATTTGCCTTTATTAATTATAATCATTATAATTCTTGATTATAATTGCTATTTTTTCTTTACAGCTGTTGGCTTCCAAAGGAAGAAAATTACCTTGCTCTTATAAGCTGTTAACATGTTCTTTAGGAATCCAGCCACCAGGAAAGGTAATCTACTATACCTATAGAAGAATTTTATTCTTAAATTATTATTAGGAAGAATTTTGAATACATCTTTTAATATTGCTTTTTGAAGCATGAGATGTCGTATGGTATAGTAGATTCAGAGCTACCTGGGAGGGAACCATGTTGAAGCCTGACCCCTGACACCTACCTGGTGTGTAATCCTAGGGACACCACTTAATCTATCAGTCCCCAGGGCAACTTCTTATGATAGAAGATGCGAGAGCAGGTGACAATCTGAATTAGTCAAAGAAGTTTCCTTATCAGAAGCTCACAATACAAATAAAATTATGGGCCAAGTTTTTCCCCTTTTTAAATTAGAATCAACTCATTTAGGAGTAAATTTCTTTTAAAATTTATTATAAAAATCACATTTTTGTTTTGTTATTAAGTTATAATGATAATATTTTAACCTTATATGCAACTTTAAAATGTATAAAATGCTTTGCATATGTTATATGCTATAGTTATTAGAGGTTCATTCTTAGAGTGTCTATCAAAAAGAGATGTAAGAATTATAAAACACAAGTCAATGTCTATTCTGTATACTACTATTCTGTACACTGTTACATGTGCTTACAAAATATATATTCTGTTTGTGGGGCAATAATGGAAACTCACTGTGCCTACATAAATAAAAACAAATTGAATTTATCTGAAAAACTGCAAAGCGTATAGCTACTTGTTATTTTCACCTGGAGCACAGGCATACAAAGGGGTCCTTGGTTTAATCACAAGAGGTGCTGTAAAACATCTTGGTGACACCTCCTAACCTAACTCACGCCTCCATGAGAGATTGGTACATCTTATGAATTAAACATAATTCCTGATTTATGTTAGGTTATCCCTTATATCAAAACCTACAGTAGCAGAGTGGTGTCACAGAGAATTCATTTAATGATATTGATGAGACATCTAGCACAGAGAATGCAAAGCAAGAACCAGTGCAAGGCATGACCATATAAATCACTTCAGCAGAGTGGTTGAGCAATAAATAACAAGTCATTAATTCCCTGTAAGTTATGCTAAGAAGCCCAAACTACAT
Source organism: Petaurus breviceps papuanus (assembly GCF_028583685.1). Classification (NCBI taxonomy): domain Eukaryota; kingdom Metazoa; phylum Chordata; class Mammalia; order Diprotodontia; family Petauridae; genus Petaurus; species Petaurus breviceps. Next base: position 22,035,579 of record NW_027186540.1, read on the forward strand.
GTGGACCAGATTGTAGAGAGCAGCCATTTTGATGTAATGTGGGAAGCAGACAATATATGACATCAAAACATTTTTATAAAGATAAAATGCATTGATTGGAATTCATTTCTTTGGGGTCTACCTTGGCAGACCTAAATGGATATAGTTAAAAAATAAGACAAAGCACTTCTGCAATTTTAACCAGAACTGGTTTCAGATATTCAATCACAACCAGCTTCTCTTTGGGTCTGTGTTATGGTCTCAGCCATTAATTGAGATAAAGAACTCTTCACAAGGTACTTGAATGAGCTCCTAATAACATCAATCTAATGGATAAGAATGGAGCTAGTTACCTGAGTATTTTTCCCTCAATGCATACAATCTCATGGAAATAAGTAATTAAGGCCATTTTTTTCCTATATAGTTTCATATACAAGAGAAAGTGCAAAGGAGAAAAAGTGTGCATGGGGCTCCTCTCTACTGCCACATCTCCCCACTCCCTACAGAAGCTCTTCCTTTGTCAGTGGTCTCCCAACCTCACCCTCACAGAGATAGATAGTACTTATGGCTTTAATGCCCTTCACTGAAGATATAAAAATTTACCTGTGCTGTGTACTATCCCCTCAGGGCTCTGCTTTCCACAAGCTAACAGCTAAGTAATCTTACAAATTAATCCATTTTGATGCTATTTTCCTCCACAGGTAATAAGTGCTTTGCTTGAGGGGTGCTTTTCTGGGACAATGATTTAAATGAAAGGAGTGGTTCTAATGGTAAGAAAAACAGGAATCACAGCAAGCAGGTTGGAGTTGGGGAGAGGTATTTCTGGACAAGGAAAATCTTTCAACATGTCTTAAATCCTACCATTGGAGTGTCACATGAACACACTGCATTTTGTCCAAGCCAGTGAACTTAATTGATACGTTATTTCTATTACATATATGGACACATTCTCTCTCTCTCTCTCTCTCTCTCTCTCTCTCTCTCTCTCTCTCTCT
>NW_027186540.1:22036562-22122565 GCF_028583685.1 Petaurus breviceps papuanus
TCTCTCTCTCTCTCTCTCTCTCTCTCTCTCTCTCTCTCTCTCTCTCTCTCTTTTTCTCACACACACACACACACACACACACAAAGCCTTAGTGTAGATACAGACATGTTCATAGATGTACACATTTGTATGAATATTTACAGCCATATCCACATCTATTTTACATATATCAAAAGGCTCACTGGTCAACTCTTTCCTCATAGTGTGAGAGGTTTGATTCTAACAAGACTTTTGTTCTTTAGTTTTAGTTAGGTTCAAATGGTCCTTTCATTACCTCATAGTTAAGCAAGGAACTCAAAGCAACATGATCTCACCAGTTGAGAAAAGCATTTATTTATCTTCTCTATTATGCAGTGCCTGCATTTATGCAGCCATAAGTATAGTAATATTGCTGCCAGGTTATATTTCAAGCTCATATTCAATTTGCTGTGTATCATAACCGTAGGCTTCTTTCAGGATCACTGTTTTCTAATTCCGTCTCATCTAATATTGGAGTTTAAAATTACTTTCCCTCTAGATAACCCTGCATTTCCATCCTGAATTTTATTTTCTGCTCATGTTACTAACATTCTCAAGGGACTTAAAAATAATTCTTAATCCTCACTATTATTTTGCAACACCTTTCCACTTAGTGTCTTTAATAATTTAATTAACTTTCTGTTGATCCTTTTTCGATCCTTAATGAGTAAGTTAAGTTCAGACTGAACACTAGTTTCTCTGGTAGCCTACTAGAAGTCATCTTAACTAGCCACATTGTCAATTATCCTTAGGTTTTCACTAGAGCAAACATCCACGTCCCTGTCAATTTGGTTTAATTATCTGATTAAGATTTTATTAGAGGCAGCCTGGCACCTGGGGTATAGACCTGGTCTCGGAATCACCAAGACCTTGGAAAGTCCTGCCTTCGGCCACACACTGGCTATGTGACCCAGGGCAAGTAACTTTACCTCTCAGTGTCCCAAGCCACTCTCTAAGACCAAGAGTGCTTGAGAGTACTTGCAAGTACTAAGAGTACTTGCAGAGCAAGTACTTATCAGCATTGGTAGAGGGAATTTCCTCAGTAGATCTTTATACCAATGAAATTATATATCTGATAAAAAATGGAGAAGACAGAATAGGTAAAAGTATAATTTCTCTCCTCCAATTCATCAATTAACAAACATCTATTAAGAAACTATTGTGTGGTAGGAGTTAGCAATGTAAAGAATGAAACAATGCCTACTCTCAAGGACCAAGAATATCTATGTGATACACATTGTGTCCTTGTTAATATTTTTCATCAATCAATCAGAAATTTCTCTAGCTTTAGACAGAGACCAGGCTTTTCTGAAAGAAGAAAGCTCCTTGACATCAAGAAGTATGGCTTATGTTCACCTTTACACAAGGTGTCTCAAAAGTCTTAGCGCTTAAAAACTGCATTAAGACTTTTGGGATACCTTTTATAGCTCATAGCACTTAGCACCAATATTGTATACATAACAGGTACTCAAAAAACATTGAGTGAATGAATCACTTCAGTTCTGCAGGATTCTGTGATTTTGTTGGTGGGTGTATTAACCTCTACTAATGCAACTTGGACTCTCTTTAGGACTCAGCATCTAGTCCTTAAATATTTCTGTAGCTTAAAAAAAAACGCAACAACAGCAACAACAAGCCCCAGTCACCTTACAGATAGTCTAGTGATGAACCTCTCTACATTTAGAAAGGTTAGTACTCAATCAAGACATTTAATTGGGAGGGCACAATTGTGGTGCCTGATCAGGGTAGGGTGTTGCTTCTGGGTTTTCAAAGGTAATGCCAATGGAGGACAATGTCTGGCAGGTCCAACCAAGCTGAAAAGACTTTGAATATTAATTTGGTGATAGTAAAATATAATACAGGCTAATTGTTATACTTCATTATTTTAGAAAAAAAACTTATGATCTTTCAATAGTAACAAAATATTTTCTTGAAGCACAATTGCAGTAATAATCAGAGGTTGTACTGGAGTCAGCTCTCATCAGCTTGAGAGGGTCATTCTTAAATTTTCACTTTGAGCATTTACATCCCAGATTGCTATAAATCAGACCCCGAATTGCTGTTTTATTGTCTAGATTAATAAAGTGTTAGTAATTCAGATTAAACCTACAAGTGTATTCACATTCACTTTTTCTTTTTCTAGAGAGCCTGCTTGTTAAACATTTACCAGCACATCCATATGTTGCTCTACAACATTGCCTGAGATAAGCAGGAATGCAATATGGAAGCAGCAGAAAATGAAGTCATAAGTAGACTGCAGGCCTGGTGGTAATAAGCAAATGAATTAATGAATAAATAACTGCACTTTATAGCACTTTAAGGTTGACAAAGTTTTTTACACCTGTTATTTCCTTTAAACTTCACAATACTTATTAAAATGCCTCATTTATTTTGTAATAATTTAGAGGAATCAAGTTTTCCCCATGAATGAATATCTCATAAAAATATCTTTTATGTTTGATGAAGATATTTCTTAACTGTATTACATATTTTCTTCCTTCCTTAAAGAAAGAACACTTAATATAGTTCAATTTTTTCATAATGACTTGAGATCACCATTGTGAACAACAATTTCTATATTATTGGGTAATACACCTCAAGGTATATATGTTATTTTGCTTTGTCCCAAAACTGAGTGACACCAGAGAACTATAATTTCATAGTTCTTATGCTCATTTTTTATATAGTTTTGTTGTCTTCCATCGCTTCTCGTTTCTTCCTTTTGACAGTGTATCCTGATGTAATTCCTAATATGCTGCCTAATTTTACCTACAATAATCTGTGTGAGGTTCAAAGAGGGTGTGAATTGAAGTTGTGTTTTCAGTAGATAAAAACAATAATTATCTTAAATGGGACCCACAAATGAACTCTAAATTTATATCACACACCCAAAATAACCCTAAAGAAAACTAGAAAATAGTAAAATAAAAGAAAGTGATTAAAAGTCAATCCAAAGACATATGGGAGCCTGACCACATGGTCTCTGAGCTCTTTTAGAAACCTACCAAAATACTACCCTATTTTAAGTCTCAGTCAAATAATTTTTAAATTTAGAATGAATGTTTGCAGGTATGAATGAGAATCAAAGATATTATTATTATTACAATTTGATTTCTTCTTTTTTCCTTGTTATAAGTTTCAAAAATGTCCATTGAAACTTTTTATTTTTAGAGATTCAAATCTCAGTTGCAAAAATCACATTCCAGTTCAAACTTTGCTTAATAAAATTTGACAATTTTCACAGAACAAACTTTTATGTGCTCCCCCAGTCAAACAGAATAAATCCTCACTGTACTAGTGATCACAGCTGTAAGACAGATAGACAGGTGCCTACCATTTCAGGTGTCATTTTCCTAAGATTTATCATAAAGTCTTGAATTTTATTCATAGTCTTGGTGTATCAGTTAATAATTTCTTTCTGCAAAATTTAAATGCATAGCCTTTATATTATACCTCTTTGAAAATAATTGATTTTTACCCTCGTGCTCCTTATTAAATAGTGCTCAGAAAACAGACAAAAAATTGTAATTTAAAAAGTAGTTTACATATATTCATTAAATCAGGTGACTTCAAAAGTTCTCATTACAAACGGACATAGGTGAATGTAAAGAATTTCTAAAGTAACACTTGCTTGCCTTGGATATTAAATACTTCACCCAAATATTTCTTTAATTGATGAAATGAAGCATGTCACTTTCAAAAGGAACAAATAATTTTAAAAGAATTAAACCAATACATAATTTATTAAAATTTATGGCACATGGCTTGAAATCTCTGCACAGGTCAAATTTACTTTATTTAAACAATATCAATTTTTCTTTCTTGCCAATAAATTACATTTTAAATTAATTAGGGAGCCTATTATTTGAGGGAATTCCTTGGGGAAACTTTCTTTAAAATGAATAATCCATTTGTAAGTCAACAAATCACTCCCTTAACTTAAAAAAAGGTTCTGCAGGTTAAGATTCTACATATCAATCTTACTTAAAATGGGCACAATCTGCATATTCTACAAGTTCTCCAATTCTCAGGCTCATTTTCCAGGGCAGAATATACCAAAAAGGCACAGACTTTCTGGGAAACTTCTGTTACTTAAAGATAAAGAAATGTAAACAGAAGAATTTTTCACTTAGCTTACTGGAGAAAAAAAAGCACATAAAATTATCCGTGCATCATCCCCATATCAAACACTGTGATTTCATGGAGTCCCACAGAAACTTCTTTGTATAAATTAAAATATGTGAAAACTTTGTCTTCCTTCCAGGTTTGAGAAAATGAAAATGTCTAATTTTCAGTGGTGCAATGGACAAAATACTGAGCCTGGAATCAGGAAGGCCTGAGTTCAAATTTGACCTCACATACTTACTAGCTGTATGACCCTGGGGAAGTCACCCAACCTCCATTTGCTTTGGTTTTCTCATCTGTATAATGGAGATAATAAGAGCCCCTACCTCCCAGGGTTGTTGGGAAGATCAAACAAGACAATAAATGTAAAGTATAAACAGTGCTTGGCACACAGTAAGCAATATATAAATGCTAGATGTTTTGATTATCCAATCAACTAAGCAATACATTGAGGATTTATTATGTTCCTAGTATGTGCCAGGCAATTAGGAAACAAAATAAAAAAAAGACCATCTCTGAATGTGTGTGTGTTTAGACACATATAAAGATATGTGTACACATATATGTATATGTTTGTACATATACATATACAGACTCTATATGTAGCACAGTCTCTAGACTTAATCAAGGAGCCCATTTTTTAATAGAAGAGAGAACATGCAAACCACTTCGTACATAAAAGATATATATGGGATATTTTGGAGGTCATTTCAGAGGGAAAGCACTAGCATTGAGGGGGAACAGAAAAGGCCTTTTACAGAAGGTGGGGTTTGATCTGAGATTTGAAGAAAGCCAGGAGGCAGAAATGAGGAGGAAGAGAATTTCACGTATGGCGGGTACTGCCAGTGCCAGGGCCCAGAATGGGGAGACGGATAGTCTTGTACAAGGAAAAGCAAAAGGCCAATATCATTAGATCACAAAGTACATGAAAGGGAATAAAGCACATGAAAACTAGGAAACTAGGAAGGGGATAGGTTGCAAAACCATTTAAAACTAAACCTAAGATTTCATATTTGATCCTGCAGACAGAGAGACTTGAGACAGGGAGAGTGACAGAAAATTAAGATGAGGTAGTTTGAGGAAGCAGGTAGTATGAAACTGGTGGAACTGGGAAAGGCTTCATGTCCATTATGGCACTGGAACTAAGTCCTAAAAGGAGTAAGGGAGTCTAAGAGATAGAAGTAAAGTGGGAGTACATTCCAGACATGGGGGACCATCATTGCAAAGGCAAGGAGATAGAAGTAGATCATTGTGTGTGGGGACTAGCAAGAAGACCAGTATGGCTGAACCAAAGGTGAGTGATATGTGATGAATTATGTTCTAGTTAAAATGAAATGTCATTGAAGGAGTCATCTGCAATTTCCAATTTTGTACAGAAGGAAGATGGTGATCTCATTTTCTATCTTTTTCTAACCCAGGACTACTGCTTCTGAGATGTGGAATCTCTTCTGGATTAGTGACTATAGTGGGGTCTTTGCCTTTCATTTTTTTCCTGGATAATGTCTAAAACTGATATGCCAAAAGGCAAAGACCACATTACAATGCAAATCCAGAGAAAGAATGGTAGAATGGAAAGAGCAATGGACTGCCCATCTGCAAACCAGTGATTTTCATCCCCATTCTGACACAAACTATCTTTGTGACCATGGGCCATTAACTTAATGTTCCTTAACTCAGTTGTAAAATGATGACTGTCATATTATTAGCCTATTTCAGATGAGGAAACTGGACTGCAAAGCAGTTCAAGAGATGAGACTAATCAGAAACTGGGCATATACCATTATCTAACACCATATACCAAAATCAAGTCTAAATGGGTGCATGATCTAGGTATAAAGGCTGATACTCTAAGCAATCTGGGAAAGCAAGGAATAGTTTACCTGTCAGACTTATGGAGAAGGGAAGACTTTATGATCAAACAAGAAGTAGAAAGCATTATAAAATGCAAAATGTATAATTTTGATTCCATGAAATCGAAAAGCTTCTGTACAAAGCCAATGTAATCAAGATTAAGAGGGAAGTGGAAAACTGGGAAAGAATTTTTATAAACAATGTCTCTGATAAAGGCCTCATTTCTAAAATATACAGTGAATTGAGTCAAATCTATAAGAATATAAGTCATTCCCCAATTGATAAATAGTCAAAGGATATGAACAGGCAGTTTTCAGAGGAAGAAATTAAAGATATTTATAAGCATATGAAAAAATCCTCTAAATCATGATTGATTAGAGAAATGCAAATCAAAACAACTCTGAGGTACCACATCCCACCAGTTAGATTGGCTAAGATGACAAAACAGGAAAATGACAAATGCTGGAGAGGATGTGGACAAATTGGAACACTAATGCATTGTTTGTGGAGTTGTGAACTGATTGAACCATTCTGGAGAGCAATCTGGAATTATGCCCAAAGGGCTATAAGTAATTTCATACCCTTTGACCCAGCAATACCACTTCTAGGGTTGTATCCCAAAGAGATCATAGCAGTGGGAGGAAGACCCATATGTACCAAAAATATTTATAGCAGCTCTTTTTGTGGTGGCAAAGAATTGGAAATTAAGGGGATGCTCATCAATTGGGGAAGGGCTAAAGAAGTTGTGGTATATGAATGTAATGGAATACTATTGTGCTATAAGAAACGAGGAGGACTTCATATTTACCTGGAGAGGCATATACGAACTAATGCTGAATGAGAAGAGCAGAACCAGAAGAAATTTCTACACAATTACAGACACAACATATGTGTGACGACCAACTTTGATAGACTGGACTCTTCTCAGCAATGCAGGAATATAAGCCAACTCCAAAAGACTCATGATGGAGATAGATGTCTATATTCAGAGAAAGAACTAGAAAGAACAGAGTTTGAATGCAGATTGAAGCAAAATACCCTGCTCTCTTTTTCTTGTTTGGTTTTGTTTCCTCCTTCCCATTGTTCATTCCATCCAATATATTCTTTATAACCTGACTAATATCTAATGTGTAACTATTTGCAGATCCTATACTTGATTGTATGCTGCCATGAGGGGGGTGGAGGGGAGAAAATTTGAAACTCAAGAAATTGTGGAATTGAATCCTGTAAACTAACAGAAAACAACAAATTAATAAAGACCAAAAAATTAAAAAAATAAAAAATTGATGAATGATCTCATTCACAAAAAAAGAGATGAGCCTAATGTAAGAATCAAAGTTAAAAATCAAGCATAGGGGTTCAAGCTTTGTGGTGTCTCAAATCAATTCCAGAAACATTTATTAAGGAAGAGTACATTATCTACTATAATCTAGTGCACTGATAAAGAGAAGGAGGAGAAGGAGGAGGAGGAAGAAGAGGGGAAAGAGAAAGAAGAGGAGGAGGAGAAAGAATGAAAGCGGGAGGAGGAAGAGAAGAAGGAGAAGGAAGGGAAGGAAGGGAAGGAGAAGGAGGAGAAGAAAGATGAGGAGAAGGAGTAGCAGCAGAAGAAGCAGAAAAAATAGAAGCAGCAGAAAAAACAGGACAATCTTTTTCCTCAAACAACTTTATTTTGCTGGGACGCAACACATCCATAAATAAATGAAAGATATATACAAAATAGAGTAACTGCAAGACAGAATAGTGATGATGAGAAACTGGGGAAATTTTTAAAAAAGATTTCTTATTGGATGTGGCACTGAAAGCTGAGCCTTTAAGGGAGACAGTGACTCTTAAGAGGTGGAGATGGGGAGAGCTAATATTCCAATACAGGGGACAACTTTTATGATGGTCTAGAGTCAAGGGATGGAATGGTACGTATGAACAACAGTAAGTCAGTGCCCTGTATCCTGAATGGGGCAGCTAAGTGGTGAAGTAGATAGAGTGCTTGGCCTGGAGTCAGGAAGACTCATCTTCTTTAGTGTAAATCTGACCTCAGACACTTACGAGCTATGTGACCTTGGGCAAATCACTTAACCCTATTTGTCTCAGTTTCTTCATCTGTAAAATGAGCTGGAGAAAGAAATGGCAACCACTCCAGTATCTTTGCCATGAAAAAAATCCTGAGTAGTATTCCTTTTAATTCATCCTAAATTTAACTCTTTTGATCCTCAAGACATTTCTGCCAAATATTGGTTTCCTATTGTCCAAATAGAATTCCTGCCTCAAAAATAAGAGATACATGGTATAGTGAATACAGAACTGGTTGTCAGACTATGAAGACATTGCTTTAAGTCCCATCTCTGGTACATACTAGTTAACTGGTGTGGGTAACTTCTCAGTGCTAGATGCAATTATTAAGACAGAAATTGCAAAGAATGTGCAGGCTTGCTTTGGTGGAAGAAATGTCCTCACCTGGGAATTCTCAATGAAAGCATATGTCCAGTTCCTACATTCCAACATATGTCATTTTGGTCCCTTTCACACCCTACATGATTTTCAATATACTATCATATTGCCTCATTGTTCATTTTTTGCTGACAAACATCTTAATTTTACATGAATATATGGAATAAACATTTGAATGCAAAATCCCTTATTTTCTGCAATGTGTTCTGGACCATTTCCAACTCTACCCTGAGTTAAACCAGTGAAAGTCTCCTACTATATTACAGTTATGGCTATATCATGCTGTTGTAGACAGGTGAAATAAGTGTTTTCTGCTTGGTTTCTGGCATTCTTGCCTATAACGTCCAGCATTTTGTTTGGTCTTTTAGTCCCAGCAGCACAGTGAACCAGGTGGCCTCAAGAAGGTCTATGGTGAGTCTGAGGATTCTCTGCTGGGTTGGAGCTTGGAGCTCAACATCTCACAGACTTTGTGTCACCATACATGTGTCCATTCTGAAGCTCATTGGCCATTTTTCTACGCACTTGTTAACATGCATAAAATTCCAAAACTATCTTTAAAATTCTTATGTACTCTGCAAGTTTAGAAGTTAATTCTTGCAGGTCACTTGTAAAATGTTAAATATACTTAACCCTAGAAAGAATGTCTAAAGCAGCATTCTATGGGTTACAAATTATGTCCAGGCTTGCTTTTTTTTCTTTTAAATTCATATGCCTTTAGCACTTTAAAGTTTACAAAATGCTGTTTTTATAAAAACTCTGTCTAAACTATCATTATCTCCTCTTTGATAGATGAGAAAGCTAAGGCTTGGAAAAGTTCAGTGAATTATCTAAGGTCACAAAGAAGGTACAAGAATCTTGATGTTTCTACTCTGAATATGAGAAAAAGTAGATAATTTCCACGTGAAGGAAACAGAAGTCTTAAAGCTTCTCTAAATTGTGAAATGGACAGGAATAATCTTCTTCATAAACATCATACTGAAATGCATATTTTTATATTAACCTGAGAGTCTTCTTGAGACAAATCATAATAATAACTCATATATTTCACTTTAAGGTTTGCAAACAACTTAAAATGCTGATCTAAGGAACACACAACACAACTTATGAAAAACATCTCTGAAAAAGTCTATCAATTAAAAAACCCAACAAACTTCATATCTTAAAGAAAAAATTAGGAATTTCATAATTTAATAACTTGGAAAGCTATATTTAAATACAGAAACAAATAAAGAAATCAATTATAGTTCTTGCCCTAGAAGTATTAATGATTTTCTAGAACTCAATATTATAGTTTATGGTGATTTTAAATGTATTATTTATGTTTCATTGTCTTTATAAGATATTCTAAGAATATTTAGCAATGATTCATTCTACTATCAAATATCAGTGGATATCATACTTGGTTTAATGTTTAAAAGACAAGATACAGAAAAATTATATAAGTAATTGCATTTCTTTCTGATCCCTTCTTCCCTTCTCAACATAAAATTGTCACATTCTAAATCTGCTAGAATTTCTCTTTTGAAGTTTAAAATAAAATTCAGTTGTGAATCTTCTGTAATCTTCTATCTCTTTAAAAATGATAATAGTTTTTTTTAAGACAATCATCTAACATCTCAGCTATGATTCTATGTTCTGTGCCATTAAAAAAAAGTTCTACCTCAAAAGCTATTAATCAAGGGGTCTAATTCTGGAATTAATAAGAACAAGGTAAAATTTGCTTTAAGTGTCCATTAATAATGTTAAATCAATGTTAAATTATGAAGAATTTCCATGGAAATACAAGACATTCACATTAATACTAAATGAATTCATTATGAGCAGCCCTATTACACTGAATGGCAAATGAATTCTTAATGATTAGGCACTTGATGTGTTATCAAGAACAATGGTTGACAGGAAAACCACTTAGCAACACTTGGAGAATACTATTACAATAGTAGGCGATCAAGTGTTTTTTTTTTAATTTGGAAGGAAAACTTTCACAGGAAGTGTGCCCCAAGACTTACAGAAAGACTTTCACACCTTCAGTTACACATCAGTTATAGAAGAACAAGCAGGATTTTGCTGTTTTGCAAGCTTCATTTTGTCCTTTGCAAACAGAAAAATCCATTGTAACAGGTGTTAGAATAATTTAAAATATATTACTGTAGGTTTTTCCACAACTGATTACAAGAATGTTGAATTTTTATAGGTGTCCTTGTCTCACTTTTATAACCTCTTTGTGTGTGACTTGTAGGTTTTAATGTGCATCATAACACCTCTCATCCAACAGTAAGATACTCTCTAGGGATCACTTGTAGAAAATAGGACATTGAGTCCATAATTAACGTAATCTCTTTCCAGGCAGATGCTTCGGTTGGCTCTGTTATCACATATTACAAAAGGCATCTTGAGGGTTATAAAATGTGCAGCAAATAGCTTTGGAAATGAGAAACAGCAATTTTTCATCTAATTTTGATCCATAGACATGTAAGTACTGTATTGCTACTTTTTTTGGTTTTGAGCCAAATAACTATTGTGGCTGCTGAAATGAGCCCTGCAGTAACCAAAATTAAAGGGTACTTCAGCTTTCATCCTCAAAGTCGGAAAAGCCCTTTTGTAACCCTCTTTGCACTTAGCAAATAAGCAGTCCATCTCCAATAGGGGACTTAATGCCTGCATGTGGATTTAGAAGAAAGACTTAATAAGGCTTAACTCTACAGTCATATTTTCTATATATTTGCTTAAGTTAAAACCACAGTTTGGATAAGAAGCCTGCCATCTTTGCTACTTTGCAACATACAGTGTGCACTATTAATTGGAAGCATTTCCACTGTTTATCTTTCATATAACATGTTAGGACATCTAGGACATTGCTCTTTGAAATATTTAAGTAGGTCTTGTCAAGTAATTTGCTCGTGTTATTCATAATCTTTTCTATAAACACTAATGCAGATAAGAACTGGGTGAGATTTACACAGCACATTTTTGTTTCCAGATTAAGATGCGTCACCGGGTAGCCAAAATTTGACCTCGAATTTGTGAGATGCTGAAATGAAAATGGAAATGAATGACTTTGTATTTTCTGCATTCCATCCTAATACATAAATCTTTTTCTGGATATGTATTTATAGGGTTCATCTCAAAATCAAGAAATCATGACATTCAATTTAAAAAACAACCTTGACTTTTGTCTTATACCAAGGTTTCAATCAATATCATTCAAATTAAATGGGGTGCTTAGGAACATTAAACATTATATATTATTCTTGTCAAAATTGAAATCAGAGTTCTATTTGGCTTAATAAAACCTCAGAAATATAGGTTTCATTGTAGTGTTACCACATTCACATTCCATTAACATTACACAGATGGGATCTATGCAATTGAATTGATGGGGTAACTGGCTACAAATCAAATTATTTCAATTTACCTATAAAATATAAATTATTCTTTAAATATCAAATGACAAAAAAGTCATTTAATTTCAGATCTTTTCAAGTGTTCTTAGTAGCTAGTTATCACCAATTTATGCCAAGCAGTTCAGATCTTGCATCAGAAACCCAGGTTTCATTTAGGATGGGAGAAGCAGCAATACATTAAAATATAAACAATTCTGAGAGGACACAAGAGGTAATATTCTGCAGGGCTTGGTTCTGGGAGCAATGATAACTAATATTTCCCATCAGCCTTTCATGGGTATATCCTTTCTCTTCTAGGTATGTATGTAGGGGAATAGTCAACAAATTTAATACTTTAGAATTACTTAGGAAAGTGTTATAAGTTATTATTTATATAGACATTGCAATTTTGAGCTAAATAGAACAGGATACAAGAAGAAAGGTTGTGATTATAAGAGAACGAGCTGGATATGCCAATCAGTCTCATTAGTTTATGACCACACTGCAAACAAAAGTTACTTGAAGTTTTAAAAAATAAACCTATAGATCTCAGTAGTGTTCCAGGGTAGTAAAGGATAGGGAAATAATCACTCTTGTTTTCCTCCTCCTGGCAAGACTTTTTGATTCTGTTATGTTGTTGACTATTAGTGTCTTAGTAAATACACAACAATGTTTTGCATTAATTTACAGGTCACTTCTCTTACTTTTCAAAATGCTTTTATACTGTATTAATTTGATAACTTATCTATAGCTGTTATAGACTTAAAAAAGTGGCAAGTTCTGACTACTGAATAGGCATGATTTGAGAATCCCAAATGGCCTTTCTACCTATGAATATCATCAGTCTGCCAGCATGTCTGAAATTTCTTCTATTATGGTCATTTGGAGTTTAGATGATGACTCCAGAAGACCCTAGATAAAATATGTTATCTTGGAGCAATAGAAATATTATCATCCATTATTACCCAATACCAAAGTAGTACCAAGAAAATTATCAGATTATCCATTTTCAAGAAGAAGATACATGTCATTTAAGTTTTTATGGTCAAAGGGAAAATTTTGGAAAGGTTCTAGATATGGGTCACCCTAGTGAGTAGTTCGGTATAATCTAATTCAAGCCACTGATACATTGTTATTCATAATCATTCTAAATAGCACACTTACTTGGTTTCATTTTTTCAACAGGTATAGTTGTCTTGGTTCGTGTGTTGATTTTTTATGCAACATTACTTAAAAGTACATTAGAATTATGAAATGAAATGTACATATTGTTAAATTTGAAAAGTATTTTATTTTTAACCAAATTCCAAATGAAAATATATTTAAAGAAATAAGAAGAAATGTTTGAACATAATTATCATTATATTTCCTTAAAATCATTCAGACTCTCTAGCATAGACATAGATCATGGGCAGGATATGCTGTCAAAGTCTAGCGCAAACATTTCCCCTGAGGGAAAAGGTAGGATCAAAATGGATATTTGCTCAGTGGACAAAAAGAGACAAATGATAAATAAGAGCTAGGAGTTCTGTTTCTGAGGGGAAGGAGAAGGGTAAAAAGAGATGCCCACTAGTACACCATCACACCTGGTCATCCCCTGCAATACTCTATGCAAGTCTAGGCTTCCTCTATAGACCTAAGGTAAAATTCTAAGGAAAACAGTAAATCTTTCAAGATATTCTTAGTAAGATTTTGGAATATCAATTATTTTATTTAGAAAGTAGTAGAATATTTCTGAATGCATATCAGTAACTTGAATTTCATAAAGTTTTAGATAAATCATGGGAGTTAGGATAGATTTTTCTGTTTTACAAAAATTCCTTATTTTGAAAGAGCAATCAAAAGTGATCATTTTTCATGTCATATTGAAAATGCCTCCATCTTCCATAAGAAAAATGTCACAATTTTTATCAGAAAACCAAATGGAAGATCTGAATATCATTCTGCTGCTACTATATATTACCAAAGTGGCATAAATATTGGCAAGTCATGGGGTTTTTGCTCTCAGAGAGAAACTCATCCACCTGTTTCCCAGACAACTCTGTCATTTCTATTTTTGTACCTTATGATGAATTCAAGGGGAAAAATAATCCCCTTATGGGTTTTTAAAATGGGACAACTGATCCTTGTAAGAGAAAACTGAACTGAACTTCTGCCAATCCCTCAAAAGGAAATTTTTGACGAATTTGAAAAACCTCAGGAAATTGTGAATTTTTGGAATTGCTCTTTTTTGTCTGTTTTTTTTTTGCTTTCACAAACCTTCCATTTGTTGTCTAAATATGAAGGGTCATCATGTAGAAAGAAAAGTAGCCAAAACCATGAGGTGCTAGAATTCCCCATGAGTAATTATGTTGTCATGGGACTCCAGAGCCCACTTAGCCAATTTTCCTCCAAAGAATCTACACAAAGGGAATATATAATATTGAGTTAGTCCAGCAGAGTGAACTATGTCAAGGTGAATGGTTAGTCAACTGGAGAGCCTTCATCAACCTTTCTTCCTTGACTTATATTTTCTCTAAGTCCTTCACCCCTCCAAACCCTTCACAGGATACTTAGGTTTCTTTTAAAGATAATCCTAAAATTAAACCCTCTCTTGTTTAATATCCCTAATTTGAAGAACAAGAGGGTATCTCAGTCTCTCCAAATTTGTGAGCTTAAGCTAAGTTTCTTTGCCTCAGTTTCATCATCAGATGAGATGCTCAGATACCTCTCCTAGAAAAAGATTTTTGCTCTTCAGTTGTTTGTGATCCTCTTCTCTCCTCCCCCATTCATCAGAGGCACCAAAAAGAAGAAAACGAAAGAGCAATCTCAGTGCACTAATTAAGATTTAAGAAATGACTAGCTCATAATTCAGTTACTCTTCCCATAAAAGAGATTTGAGAGGATTTGGTGCTAGTTGAGATCTGATGAGAGATTATCTAGTCCATCTCATTTTAGAGATGAGGATATGGAGAACAGAGAGAGATCATATACTGTGCCAAAGGTCACACAATGAGTAGCAAAGCTGAGATTAAAACCTAGCTCTTCTAACTAAATCCAGCATTCTTTTTATATACATCCCCTGGTAGAGAAAAGGAAAATTAACTAAAGAGAGAATCTAATCTTTCACTTTGCAGAATGGTGTAGTGTAAAGAATACTGGACTTGAAATTAGGAGTGATCTGTGCTCTAACAATTTTTAGCTATGACAATGAATGAGAAACTTGACCTCTGAGGCTCAGCTTTCTCATCTGTAAAAGGGGGATAATTAATAATGCCAGTAATACCTATCTCACTTGGCTTCTGAGAGGACATAATCAGATAACATGTTGAGTCCTCTTATGAATAATAGCTACTGCTTAGGACTTTTTATAAATATGCTATCAGATCAGAATATTTCACATATATAGCTGGTAGAAGACAGTTACAATGCTGTTTGTACTTGTCACCTTCCCACTTTAAAAAAAATTGTGTTTTGTGGCACACTTCTTCAAAGAATTGAGTATTTTACACTTTAATGTGAAAATAGTACTACAAATTATTTTTGGATTTGCAAGAAAAATTTCTGTAAAGTTTGATTCATTTCCTCTTGAGATGCTCTGCCTAGAAATTGCATAGCTGTCTTTAGGAGAATGTTGGTATTGACTACAGCAGTTCAGGGTCAATAAGTAGATTTATTCTAGTTATGGATAACAGAGGAATCAAATATCTTGTATGCAATTCAGCCAATGGTACTTAATACAATCATACAATTTATTGAAATAGCATGAATTATATACGAGTATATATGAATATCTGATAGTAACTAATATCTATAAGATACAAATGAATAAGAGAAATATGTTTAGGAAATGGAAGTACTTCCATTTAATAAACAGAGACACTAAGTATAATTTTAGTCATTTTGATAGTACTTGGATGCAATCATGATCTAAATGATATGAGTACTTCCACCAGGCATGCTGACCCCAATTTATCCATAATTTCTCATCTTTTGTAATTCTTGCCCATGACTTCCCATAAAATTTCCATACCTTGTCCATCTGACATCCTGAGATTCTTCATCCATTTCTCCTGACACTGAATGAGTATCATTGGAGCTGGTGTGAGGTCCATTAGTTATCTGTCACTCGTTGTTTGCCTGATTTACTTTCTTTTCTAGTCATAGTTCTCTCTGATCATATGTATTAAGCTATTTATTCTGAGCAACTATGTATAAATATATTTTTGTCTACTCATATCCACCAGGTACCTCTACATTGCCCTCTGGATGGCCCACAATTTCAATTCTTTGGAGAATGTGTTCTTTTTGTCCAGAACAGTCATTAGTTCATGTTATAAGGGGAAAATTTAGGTTTGATGTCAGGGAAAATGTCTTAACAGAGTTGTGTAAAAGTTCAATAGACCATCCTGGGAGGGGTGAGTTCTCTTCACCAAAAGTTTTAAAGCAAAGACTGGAAAAACACTTGTCAAGTATGATATCATAGAATTCTTTTCAGGGAGGGATAAATTAGATGGCTATTAATTTTTAAATTTTGTGTTGTGATTATAATAAAGAGATGAAGAGATTATTTGCTGAAGCATTTTCTAATCTCTTTTGATCTTGTTGTGGTAATGGGTTTAAATCAGATAAACTTTGTTAGGAAATGGTGATAGTCTTTATCCTTATTGGTTCTTTTATCTACTTCCTATTTGCTTAATGGATTATTTAAATAGGTCTGATGGGAATTGCTTCAATTGGATGCTGAATTTTCTCATTTTTATACTTCTGTTTTGATATTGATTTTGATCTTTGATCTAGCAACTAGTCTTAGTATACAGACAAATTAACTTGAACCAGAAATTAGCTATATACTAGAGTTCAGTAATTTTTCTTTCTGTTAGCATTATTTATATAACCAAACTTGGATGTCCTTCTGGTTCAGTTAGAACTCATATACTTTGACACATTATAATGTATGGTCTGTGCACTTCTACCACAAGCAATCAACATTTGACTAAAGACTTGAGGGTTAGTAGGCATTAGATCTTGTTGTCATGAAGCTGGCCTCCTCAGGCACAGAAAAACTTTAATTAGTCTAACTGCTTTAACACAAACCTTACTGATTCCTAACTTCTGCCTGTTTTTCCAGGTGAAGTTGGGAGAGCAAAAATCATTTTTTCTCTGTAGTCCCTATGTTGTTTAACTAAAAGGAAAGCCAGACTAACATTGAAACCACATATTTCATACTCCACCCAAGACTATGTTTCTCTTCCAGTAAGACTCATCATACTTTTGTTATGATTGCTTCTGGTTCTCTCCCTCCCTCTGCCATATGACTTAGCTCCTAGCTCATCCTCCTTCCAACAAATATATTTTCAGCATTTTATAACTCCTGCCACACCTAAAACTATATATACCTATTTTCTTTCTTTCTTACTCTCTACCTAAAGCCTGAGGCTTGTTTAAAGGGTTATACTTTTATTCATGTGCTTAAAATTTTTACACATATTTTAACCATAAAACAACCAATTTTTAAGGAACCAGAAATGTCTTGATAATTTGCTATAGATAAATGCAAAAATGTCATTTTATCATTCTACTGCCTGATATAATTTCTTAAAAAGCTGATGCAAAAGAATACACTGTAAATTCCTAAATTTAGGAACTTTTCCCCTCCAAAATTTAATTGGTCACTTGACAGTGAAGAAAAACAGAGGCATGATGAATAATATGAACTAACAGTTGTATTCCTGGGGAAATGATATATTCATGCTGTTAGGTCCTAATATTACAGCAACAGTATTTCAGCAGAAGCTGAAATTACTTGATATTCCAGTTAGAGATCAGAAAATTCAACCAATAACAAAATGTGGGGCTTGGGAGACAGGAAAGATAAAAGTGCTTCTTGGAGAATATCATATCCAATTTTATCTTACAGTTTGGATCCCAGAATTTCAGACTTACATGAAAAGTCATTTACTTTCTCTGTGAGATATGCATAGCTCAAAAAGTAAAATAATTTGGATATATATCAAAATTTGGCAAGCTTATCGTTAGATATAAAAGTGCACACAATAAAAAAAACACCCAGGAGGTACTCACATATCTTATTTCAAATGTTTAAATGTCAAGGCAAGTACAATTGCTATGTTTTCTTATGATGGACAGAAAGAAATGTGCAATGAGGCTATCTCTCCAGATGAATTCTCTAGACAAATTAGAATGACTCTCATCAAAAATTAAAGGCTTCTGAGCTATACCCTTGGTAGCACTTCAGATCACAGCATCTGTAGTATTTCAAGCCCATAGGATACTCAGAAACTGCTAGTGTCTTCAATTTTTAAAATGGATTTTCTGTATTTTTTAGTGCATCTTTAAAAATCATTCCTCTAGGAGATATCTGTTCTAAGCTACCAAATGCTCAATACAATCCACTTCTTTCCTGCTTAGTAATCTGTGTCTTTACTTTGTGGTCACTCAATATCTTAACTGGAACATTGCTTGGTTTATTCTATTCTCTATCAGTTTTGAGAGACTTCAATTATAAATACACCATTACTGGCACAGGTGCAAATTTAACTTTCTCATCTATCCCATTTGCCCAAATCACCAGCAATATGCCAATTTTTGCAAATATTTGACCAGCATTGTTATTATGGTATTCAAACAAATCTTCAATTTCACACAGAATTTAATTGACAAAATTCTGTGTTGGAGTCAAAGGAGATGATGCAGTTTAGTGAGAAAGGCCTTAAACTAGCATTCAAGAAACTTGGCTCTTCTATGATTTGCTGTAGGACTTTATGCTAGTCATAAGGTCTTGGGAGACTTTGGTTCTCTGTTTACTATATGTAAAATGAAAACTTGATAAGATGGCCTCCAAGGTCCCTTCTAATTCCAAAATGACTATATAAAAATGACTCCAATGACCCATCAAGAATACGGTATATGTTTTAGTTTGGGCAGCTAGGTGATAGAATAGATAGAACACTGGACTTGAAGTCAGGAAGATTGAATTCAAATCTGGCTTCAAACACATACTAGCTGTGTAACCTTGGGCAAGTCACTTTACCCTTTCTATTTTAGTTTCCTCCTCTATAAAATGAGCTGAAGAGGAAATCACAAATCACTCCAGTATCTTTGCCAAGAAAACACCAAACAGAGTCACAAAGAATTAGATGTAACTGAAACAATTAAATGATAAATATGTTTTAGTTTGCAGGGATGTATTTCAACCGATCTGTCCACCTATTCTCACTAATCCCTTGTACATGCAAGAAGTTTGTCTGGGGCTGGGGCATAACTGTGGTCATGGAAGGAAACAATTTGGCCCATGTAGAATCAACCCCTTGACTCTCAATACTGGATCTGAAGATTCATTGTCACAGAACTCTAAGTGAATAGAGATTTAGAGTTGGAAAAAGCCTTAGAAATCCTATCATATAGTGTGATGAGGAGCAAGCATTTCTATATCATCTATGTTCCAGGCACTTAGGTGCTTTTTACAAATAGTATCTCATTTGAGACTCACAATAACACTGAGAGGTAGGTGCTGTCATTACCCTTATTTTACAACTGGGAAAACTGAGACAAACAGAAGTTATGTGACTTACCCAGAGTCACACAGCTAGTAAGTGTTTCAGGCTGGATTTGAATTTCAATCTTCCTGATTCCAAGCCCAGCACTCTATCCCCCGTGCTCCTTAACTACTTAGCTATCTTCAGTTCTGAAAGAGCTAGTGAATGTTAGAGCTGGAAGGCACTGCAGAGAATACCTGTTTTCTATCTGTTCCCCTTCAAGTTAAGATAAGGAATCTAAAGTCAGAGATATCAGATGACTTGTCCAAGTTCCTACAGTAAAGTTAGTGGCAGAGGTAGGATTATCTCCCATTTCTTCCAACTTCTAGTGTGTTCTTTTAGTGTGGTGCCCTTTGAAGAAATTCTACTGGAGAATTTTAAAGTGATCTGTAAGCATTAAGTACTTCCCTCAATATTACAATGGATTAGTTAACTTACCTCTACCTTATTATCTACAGTCTGGTCACAACGGCTCTGACTCCCTTGTTCTTCCTTGAATAAGACAATCTGTCTCCCAATGGTGCATCTCTCTTTCTCCAAGCCTGGAATTCTCTCTCCTCATCTCTGCCACCTGGCTTCTCTGGTTTTTTCAAGTCTCAGCTACAATCCTGCCTTTTGCAAGCAGTCTTTCTCAATCTCTTTTAGCGCTAGTGCCTTTCCTCTGAGATTATCTCAGATTTATCTCATATATATTTAATTTATATATATTAGACTGTAAGTTCTGTGAACAGGGACTGTTGTGACCTTTCTTTGTATCCTCAGAATGCAGCACAATGCCTAAAGCATGGTAGGCACTGAAAAAACAAATGTTTCTCATTGACTTGATTTTATCCTACTTTTGGAGCAGAGATTTCAAAATGTCCCTCTTCTATAGCACAGATACCCTTTCTTAGCCCAGGCATGCAACAAGACCAGCTGGATTTTCCTCTCCTTCTCTCCAGTGCTAATATTATTTGAACACTCTGTTTCAGATGCCTAGAGGTAAGATGGGGGAGAGATAAGACAAATGGGGAGAATGTGTATTGCCCCTTTGAACTCTAAGATACACTGAAAGGTGCTGATGCAAAAAATAGTAACGCTGCCAAAGTCTGGGGAAAAGAGGAGGCAAATAGGACCGATGCAGCAACCACAAGTCAGTCAAAACTGGGAAATACAGAACCATTCACGTGGTATTAGCATCCTGAAATACACTTAGAGTGAGACATCACAGGCCAAGGGATCTAAGGATTTTAAAAGAACTAAGGGGCTCTGACCTGGAAATATAACAAAGAAATGATAGAACAGAGTGGACCATCCATATGGGTATAATGGTAATGGGAATTTGACAATCTTCCTGCCCCATAATAGGCTGAATATAGTCACATGGAGCCTGTGGTGGGAGGAGCTTGCTGAAGGGTAGAGCAGAGCCCACAGGAAGCTGGGAGTCAGAGCAGTTAGAGCTGGAGGGAGGAGAGGACATACCCAAGGAGAGAGCTAAGCTTGTGTGTGTTTGACTCCTGCTGTGAGAGCTAGGCTTGTGTTTGTGGGAAGGTTAAAGGATGATGTGGTTCACTGCTGTGCTATGGTGTATGAATATTCTTTGTTACTATGATGGATTTGACTTTCTGGTGTTGGGATCTGATTTTCTGGTGTCTGAATGAATGTTTTGCTTCTGTCTTATATATGGAGAGTCTGTTATATTTTGTGATTGGGAACTATGCTGGCATATTTGCAGTCACTGCTGGCACTGTGAATATTGCATTGGTGCTACAAGGTGGCCCCACAGGCAGATTGGTACAATGGATAGAGTGCTAGACTTGGAGTCAGCCAAACTGAATACCTAAGGTAAAATCCAGCCACAAACAATTAACAACTGTGTGACACTGGGCAAGTCACTTCACCTCTGTTTGCCTCAATTTCCTCAACTGTAAAACAGGGATAATAATAGCATCTGCCTCCCAGGGTGGTTGTGAAGATCAAATGAGATAATATTTGTAAAGTGTTTTTAGCACAGTGCCTGGAATATAATAGACAAAATATAAATGCCAACAATGATATTGATGATGATGAATATGATGATAATGACTTCAATCTATGGGA
Organism: Petaurus breviceps papuanus; assembly: GCF_028583685.1. NCBI lineage: Eukaryota > Metazoa > Chordata > Mammalia > Diprotodontia > Petauridae > Petaurus > Petaurus breviceps. Next base: position 22,058,002 of record NW_027186540.1, read on the forward strand.
TCCACAGCCTACAGGTGCTAAGGCCTATACACCAGGAGGCTGAGCCATTAAGGGCAGGGGAAATTTAAACAGAACTATCTGCTGAGAATTGAAGGGGACTGCAGGAAGTGGGGATGGAAAAGGAAGGACATAGAGAGAGAAGATGATAAAATGTTAGCCTTTCCACTTATAGAAGCCTCTCTGGAAGCACTGAAAATCACAGCTACTGTGTAAGTCTTCAGAAACAAAGTTCCTTGATTCTGTCAGGGCTTAGATGTGAGTCTTTCCTGAATCCATTAATTTGTAAATAAAACTTATTTATGTTCTGGGCTTAAAATGTTTTTGTACTTGTAAGAAGAGCTGCTGGCTATCCTATGGTGGTACCAGAAAATGCTGTTTACAGGTTCTATATGGAAGTGATAATCAAGTAAGAGAAATGAGTGGTACCCAAACTATACTTGGGCCCTTTGTGTCAGCAGCAAAACCTACGCATAAGAGTTAAACTCTTTTTTTATGGAGGCTTTCTTTTGTTAGAATAAATGTTGGTATGATGTGGCAAACTCAATAAAAGTCATTCATTATGTTTCATGATCTAATCAATCAAGGTCTATCATTCTAGGCTTTTACTCTGACTCAGACTAAATAAACAAGTGATTGTTTTATAGCTTTCTTCTCTCTTCCTGGTTCTCATTAACTTCAAATGTAAAATGACAATGATATTTTGAATTTAAAAAGCTTTATTGATGTTTTGTTTTTATAGTCTAAACATTTCTAGATTATCCCTACTTTGTGGTGGTTCTCTTGTAACAAAGCAAAGCAATCAAATAAAATTAATAATACATTAACAGCATCTGAAAGTACATTTAATATTCTACATCTGTAGCACATCACCCTATCTATCTATGAGAATGATGGATCACTTGAGTTCAGGAGTTCTGAGCTACAATATGACAAAACCCAATTAGGTGTCTATACTCATTAAGTCCAGTATCAATATGATGATCTCCTAGGAGAGGGGAACCACTAAGCTGCTTAAGGATGAACGAACTGGTCTAGATTCAAAACAGAGTGGGTCAAAACTGTTGGGCCAGTCAGAAGCAGGGCTAGGTCTATGAGTGGCTATCACAATTCCAGCCTGGACAAAATAGGGAGACTAACTCTCAGTAGAAGGAAGGTAATTAAAGGAAGAAAGGAAGAGAGAGGGGGATAGAGAGAGGAGGGAAAAAGGGAGAAGGAAGTGAGAAAGGAAGAAAAAAAGAAAGAAGGCAAATAAAACATAAATTAATGATAATCATTTTAGTAACAAAACTTTTACATATCTGTGCTGAAAACAACATCCTCATCTTCAAGTCCCTCTGCTTTTAATAAACAATTTTATTCCCAAACTCCTTTCATTATTTTTATCCAAGGAACGCAGTAAATAGAATGTCCCAAATGACTACTTAGCTAAGTGGTTTACCAATAAAATGTGGTTTGTTCAGACATTATTTCACTTACTCTTCATTGGGAAAGACACTCTTTGTAGACTGTGTAATTGTCTCAGATTTCAGTTCAACATTTCCATAATTCTTACTATGGGATTTCCAAAGAGGTTTTAAAATAGGTAACCAGGTTTTAAAATCACAGGCTGTATATTATAGGTTGGCAGGCTAATATAACATTATTGTTTCATATACAGTATTAATGCAGTTTCCAACTCTCAGAAATAGTCCCAGACAGAAAGAAATGTGGATCTTTTACAGAAATATATAAAATTTACCAGAATCAAGGGAGTTCTAGAGCTCTTTCCCAGCAAGGGAATGATATTGAAGAATTACAGCAATTTAGCCTCCCTTGAAATGTATGTTGATTCCATGGAACTTTAGTTTAAATTTTAGGTCACAAAATCATTCTCCAATATGAAAAGAACAGATCAAGTTTGTCTTCCCTACCTCCAAATTCCATGATACTATTATTATATGAATATAGTCTTATAACAACTATAAAAATATACTGGATGCAAAATTAAATATATTGGATTTACTAATGAAATATTATGAAGGTGTGTAACTTTTTAACACATACAAAGATTTAGGCTTTGTAGCACAAATTGGCTATTTAAGCCAAAATAAGGCTTCTTTCCCATTTCTTTTTTTTTTAAAGCAATTGGGGTTAAGTAACTTGCTCAAGGTTACATGGCCAGTTATTTCTGAGTGTGGTGCTAAGTATCTGAGCCTGGATTTGATCCCCAGGTCATCCTGACACTGGAGTCGGGGCTCTTACTTGCTGAGCCACCTGGCCGCCCCTAAGAAATTGGGGTTAAATAACTTGCTCAAGGTTACACAGCCAGGTGTTTCTGGGTGGGTAATAAGTGTCTGAGCCCGGATTCAATCCACATGTCATCCTGACACTGGAGCCAGTGCTCTTACTCGCTGTGCTACCTGGCCACCCCCTCTTTCCCATTTCTAATCCACTCTCCATCAGTAATGCCTCCCTTTCTTAGATACAGAATTAATAGAGGTATGGCATTTTCAAAAGTTGCATAGGCTAAGATAAAAATCTCAAAAATGGGCTCATTCATCAGTTCTTTAAATTTTAGAAGCAGGTAGCATATGAATTTATTTTATTTTTAGTTCATTTAATAAATATTTATAAAGAGCTGACTACACACATAGCAAAAAGGTAAACTCTGGGAAATTCAGACTAACATACTATTCTTGCTCTCAAGGAGTTTGTAATCTTGTTGGATAGATAAAATATGAGCAAGTGAAAATGTAAATAATGATATAAGGATCATGGAATACTTTAGGGGGAGGGGTTTAGGAGGGCTAGGTTTTGGACCAATGCTTAATTGGTATAGTAACTTGAGGTTTAGAAACTCCATTCACCAATGAAGATCAGGAAATGAGTTAGCTGTAAAGTACAGACTTAGAAAGTTGTTGGAGACAAAGAGAGATTAAACTGCCAAGCTAGTCACATTAGTGGTATGAAGCAGAGACATCACTTGCATCCCAATCTCCCTGACCCGAAGTCCAGCCCACTATCCACTCCATTGTGCTGACTCTCTCTAATAATGTCAACAATAATACAAAATCTATGTCATTATGAGCTATGTGACCCCAAACAAATCTGCCTCAGTTTCCTCTACTGTAAAATGGGGATAGTGATAGCTCCCAACTCTCAGGGTTGTTGTGAGGATTAAATAAGATGATATTTGTAAGACACTAAGTACAGTTCCTGGAGCACTGTAAGCATTTAATCAATGCTTATCTTCCTTCGTCCTTCCTTTCACTACAGGACCACATGACCAGACCAGTATTAAAGGGTTCTTAATAGTTGTCTCTATGTCTCATACTGGACAGCTAGTGGTGCAATGGATAGAGTGCAGGGTGTGAAGTTGGGAAGACTCCTCTTCCTGAGTTCAAATATGGCCTCATATACTTACTAGCTGTGTAACCCTCAGCAACTCACTTAACCCTGTCTGCCTCAGTTTCCTTATTTATAAAATGAGTCGGAGAAGGAAATGGAAAACTACTCCAGTATCTGCCAAGAAAACACCAAATGGAGTTACAAAGAGTCAGATACAAATGAAAAATGACTCAACAACAGTGATGGCTCACACTCCCACCTGTGATTTTACCTGGGGAATGTGAGAATTTGCCTTGTGTCTTAAAGGGCCCATGCAGACAATGGGGCAAAGAAAAGTATAGATTATAGAAATTGTTTGATTTAATTTAATAAAAGTGTGAAGTACTTTCACATTGGCAAATAAATAGTCTGTCTCTGATCTTTTTCCTCCTTGGGGTCTTCCCTAGTCATCTTGATTTATTGTGCTGTCTACATTAGAGTTCTCTTGTTCCCTGGCCCCTATATAGTGCACATAATTCAAAGAACCAGTGAAAAAAACAGGTCAACATTATTACTCCCTGTTTTGTTCACCCTTCTTTCCATTTTTTCTCCATCCTGCAATGGTTTCTCATTAATATCCATGTCTTGAATTCATTTTAGGAAGCTCAGATTATACTGGAAAGGTTGCTGGAAAGCAACATATAGGAGTCTGCTTTCTGAGAGCCAGCCAAACTCAATAGATAGAGGATCATTACCTCTGACCACCTGATGAATCCTCTGGCCAAAGAAATCAAACAAAGAGATTAACTAGGACTCAGTTTTGTGTGGTCACTTTTTACTTTTGTTGTAATGGTAGTAGAGTGACACAAACTGGGGAGAATATGCTTAGAATCATACAATTTCTAAGCCATCTATAAAAGACTGTTTAGCTATTAGTACTAAAAATGTGAGGTTCTTGGGGCAGTCAGGTGGCTCAGCGAATAAGAGTACCTGCCCTAGTCGGGATGACCTGGGGATTGAATCTGGGCTCTGATACTTAGTACTATTCCCAGAAATAACTGGCCGTGTAACCTTGAGCAAGTTACTTAATCCCAATTGCTTTAAAAAAATGTGAGGTTCTTGTCCAAGAACCAATGAGTGTACAGATTATTGGAGGAATGAAGGATATGAATCCTGACATTATTATTATAAACAAACCAAGCAGACAGAAGGAAGTTGCAGTTAAATGGAAGGATGGTTTGCAGGTTTTCCTTGGAGAGGCAAATAAAAGGTTTGGCAGAATTGGTTTTAAAATTCATCTAAAAGCAAAAAGTAACATCATTTCATGGGATATTGCTTCATCTCATATTGTAATGCTCATGGTAAGTATTTGCAGAAAGAATATTTATAATAGAAAAGAGCTGGGAACAAGGTAAATTTGTTTGCTCATTGATAAGTGAATCATTAAACAAATTGGCTTAGGAGCATAATGTAATATTTGTCTACGATACCAAGGCCATAAGATACCATAGTACCATAAGAAGAGAAAACTATGAAGAATTTAGAGCACATGAGAAGACATATATATATATATATGTGTGTGTGTGTGTGTGTGTGCGCACATATATATATATATATAAACTGAAATAGACAGAATCAAGGAAAATATGTATATGTATGTATGCTGTACATACACATATAATTATTACAACAGCATGAATAGAAAAAATATAAATCAAAATTGAACAGAATGTAATGATAATTACAAAGGCTTGGGGTCAAGGAAGAGATGAAAAAATATGCTTCTCACCATTCATAGGAGAGGCAAGACACTGTTAAGAGTAGAATGAAATATGTGCTGTCAGAAGCAGTTAATTTGTTGGTTGATTATGCTGAGCTTTTAAAAAAATCATCTTTGTTATAAGGGATCATGCTGAGTAGGGGACAGGAAGAAAAATGTTAATAAATAAATGTAATATGAAAAAACACACTATTTTAAAAATTAACATGAAAATTATAGCAGCATACTTGTCTTTTGTAGAAGTTGAAGAACATAAATTAAATCAAGATATATTTTGATATTCTGTGATTTCATCCTGAGAGCATTTTAAAATGGGTTGGAAAGAGAATGACAAATAGATGAAAGATGGAAAAGATTTGCAACAAGTTTTATAATAATATTTTCTGTTATCAAAAGTAATGAAGCTATCTTTCTTGAACTCCAATATCATAGTCCTTCATGTGCTTATAAAGAAAAGAGAAATAAGATATATAGGTTGGAGATGAGAAAAACAGCTGGATTAGACAAAGGAGATTCATCCTAGGGGAGTGACACAATTTTAAAGAAATTGAAGGGTCACTTCACAAATACCTGAAGATGCCTAAGTTTCAAAGTTATTTAAGTCACTTATTCATGGTCACATACCTCGGAAATTTCAGAGACAGCATTCAAATCCAAATATCTGCTCACTCCAGGCTCAGTAATCTTTCTACTGCACTATGGTGCTTCTATTGACTATCTAATGACTGGAATGGTTTAATTGAAAGAATAAAAGTTCCTTGACAGAGGAACTTACAGTCTGAGTGAGGAGATCTGAAACCATTTTATAATAGGATCCACCAAAAAAACCTGGAAAATTTTAATCTAGAATACAAAAGACTTAGGGGGGAAACAACATTAGTGTATGTAAAATTGTAAGTCTGGCACATGGAAGAAGGTCTAGATTACTTCTGATTGTCCCCAGACAGCAGAGATAGGACCATTGGGCATAAATTATAAGAAGGTAGATTTTGGTTCAATATAAAGAAAATAATCAAATTGGTCTGATATGCTGCCTGATTAGATAGTTCTATGTGACTAGAGGTCATCATGTGAATTCTAGGTGGTCACTTGTTTAGGATGCTGTTGATTGAATTCATGCTTTAGATAAGGGTTGGATTAAACAACCTCTTAAGTCCCTTCCAACTCTGAAATGCTATGATTTTATAACTTAGATCTTCCTATTATCAGGCACAGGGCACTTTCTTCTATATTACTTATGCCTCCATTTAAGCTTGGCTAACATTTAATGCAATTGAAAAATAATAACAACAAAATATTCTATACCCTTCAGTATAAGAAACGACTCATTAAATTGATAGGAAATAAATAATTATGAAATAGGTATACTCATTTAAAATTTTTTTGTTAGATTTTATTTTTCACCGAATGCTATTTTGAAGAAATACCATAAAATACATTCATGTACACACATATGTATACATATATGTATATAACATGAGTTTATATATTACATATATTCAATTATATATATGAACCTAAATGGAGGTAGATGTCATATTATATGTTAATCAAAAATAATATGTCTTGACTTTCTACCATTTTAAATTGAAATATGACCCTAGTGTCCCAACAATTTGGGCATACTTAGTAAATTTGTTTGGATGTTAACTCTATCATCATATTTGAAAATTTAATCCTACTGAAAGAAGGGAAATTTCCTGTCAAAAGGATAGATTCAGAAACTTATAATGAGGCAGTAGGGAATCAATCATGTGTGATACTAAGCAATTTATATGACACAAATCTATGAGAAGATGTGACATTAAACTTTGTTTTATCAAAGGGGAAGGGAAGGTAACTGGCACATTGACAAGGATAGACCACCTCCCATCACCTCTAATAGTAAATTTCAAGACTCACATGAAGTTGACACAGCCCGTGCCAGCAGGTGGAGCAATCCAAACGAAACTGAGATTGGTTGTTGGCAGATGACTCACGTGTGAGGCCACTACACTACACATAAACTGGTTTCCAAACTGGTGATCTGACATAATGCCTAAAGGGAAAGAAAAGGACATCATAATATTAACATAATAAAATATTTTTATAATTTTTAAACAACATATTGTGAATTTTTTTCTTTTGTCATCTGAAAATGACTTTGGTTTCTCCATTAGTTACACAAAAGCAACACTTTTTAAAAATAAAGCACCACTTTCCATAATCATAAAGAAATCCATTATTTTAAAAACATTTCCTAAACTGTAACTAAATGTGTTGAAGTTATATTTTTGCCATTTAAGAGAAAATTTTGCATTTGTATAGGGTTTTATAGTTCAAAGTTTCTTCATGTATTTTATCTCACTTGATCAATCAATCAATATCTATTTATTAGGAGCCAACTAAGTGCTAGGTATGATGCTAGGCATACAAACAATAATGACTTTAATCTTTGCAAGAAGCATGTGAAGTAGGTAGGGCAGATATTAACACCCCTATTTTACAGATGAAGAAACGAAGGCTCTTTTCTGGATTTTCATGACTCTTTTGTCTCATTTCTTCTCCTACCTATGTTTTGTTGAGAGACCAATAAGTCTGGGTATTTCCAAAGGCTCTCCGCCGAGGCAGGCTCTCTATATTATTTTCTCACTTGGTGGCCTCATCAGTTCCCATGGTTTGAATTATCTCTTTGGAGATTATACTCATATCTACTTATCCAGCCTTAGTCTCTCTCCTAAGCTCCAGTCTCCTATCACTGACCAGCCTGTTAGACATATTGAACTGAATGCCCCTTGGGCATCTCAAACTTGATGTGTATGAAATAAAACTTATTTTCTTTCCTGAATTGTCCCCTCTTCTGAATTTTCCTGTCAAGTGACCCACTATCCTTCCAGTCATATAGGTTCTTAGCCTCAGGGTCATTTTTGATTCCTCTTTCTTGCTCACCGCTTAAATTTAAACAGGTGCCCAAATCTCATAGTTTCTTTCATCATCTTACATAGATCCCCTTCTCTATGCATACCAAACTCAAATCTGAGTTCAAGTCTTCATCACCTCGCACCTAGAATAGTGCAATAACCTTCTAACTGATATCCCTGTTTCAATTCTGCTTGCTACAATCCATCTTCTATTCAGCTGCCAAAATAATCTTTCTAAAGTTAGGTTTAACCATGTAACCCACAACAAATTCCAGTGGTTACTTCTTACTTCCAGGATCAAATATTAAGTGATTTGTTTGGCATCTAAAGATATTCACAACCTGGTCCTTTCCTACCTTTCCAGTCTTCTTATATTCTACTCCCCACTAAGGTCTCTATAATACAGCCAGACTGACCTGATGTTCCTTGCATATATCCCTCCCTTTCCTTTCACTGTGCATTTACCTGGCTATTCCTCTTGTGTAAATTGTCCTCTTTCCCAACCTTTGACTCTTAGAATCCCTACATTGTATATATTTGATTATTCCAACTTGTGCATCCCCCATTATCATTTAAGCTCCTTGAGGGCAGTAGCTGTTTTGGTTTCTCATTTATAGCCTTTGCTCTTAGTACAATCCATGGTACAGGGTAAGCACTTTGTAAATGCTTAGTGATTACATGCAGAAGTAAATGATCTTGGGTGCATAGTGCTCAAAATCCCAAAACTACAACTTCTGGAGTAAAGATGTACCACTCTGCAAAAACTTCTGGGGAAAAATGAAAAGCATTCTGTCAGAAATTAGGTTTATATCAATACCTCACACCATATCAATACATGACTTAGACATAAAAAGTTCTATAATAAACACATTAGAGGATAAAGAAACTAACCTTTTTATCTTTGGGTAAGGGAAGAATCCATGACCAAAGGATAAAAAGAATTGCAAAATATAATACGGAGAATTTTAATTCCATATAACTAAAAACATTTTTGTAAAAACAAAATTAAATTAGCTGAAGTTAGAGAAAAACATAAATTGGGGGAGATAATTGTAGCAAGTTTCTCTGATAAATGGGTCATTCCAAGACATATAAGGAACCAATTCAAATTCTAAGAAGAAAACCATTCTCTGACAAATGGTCAAGGGATATAAACAGATATTTAAGGGAAGAAATTCATGTTATCAGTTGCAAAATGAAACACACACACACCAGAAATTAGAGAAAAAATGAATTAAAGTAATTCTGAAGTTATCTCACACCCATCAGATTGACAAAATTGACCAAAAAAGGGAAAATGACAGATTGGAGGGATTCTAGAAAAGCAGGTACATTGTGCTGTTGGTAGAAATAAGAACTAGCTCAGCCACACTGGAAAGAAACCTAGGACTACATCTAAAAATAACACTAAAACTGTGTATCTTTTTGACTCAGGAATAATACTATTACTAGCCTTATATCCCTAAAGAGATAAAAAAAAAGAGGAAAAGGTCTAATATGTACAAAAACATTTATAGTAGTTCTTTTGTGGTGGCAAAAACCTGGAGACTTAAAGGGGTGTTTATAAATTCAGGAATGGGTGGAAAATTGTCGTATACAAATATAATGGAATACTGTTGAGGAGTAATGATAAAAAGGGATGATTTTGAAGAAACATGGGAAGACTTGAATGAACTGATGTGGAGTGAAGTGAGTAGAACCAGGAGAACAATTCATATAATATTCACAATACTATGGAGACTAACAATTTTGAAAGACTTAGGAACTCTTTTTTTCTTTTTGGAGGGCAGTTGGGATTAAGCAACTTGCCCAAGGTCACGTGGCTAGTAAGTGTTAAGTGTCTGAGGCCACATTTGAATTCAGGTCCTCCTGACTCCAGGGCTGGTGCTCTATTCACTGCGCCACCTAGACGCCCCGACTTAAGAACTCTTGATTAATGCAATAGCCAATCACAAAAATATCACAATCAATGCTGACATAACCAAAAGGTAGTGGACTCAAGATGCAAAAGGAGACAAACATTTTTAGACACAAAGTATAAACTTGTTTTACTTGACTATTTATATTCACTACAAGAATTTTGATTTTGTTTTTTCCATTGGAAGGCAGAGAAGAGGGGAGGTAAGTGCTTCTTAACTGAAAACAAAATGGTACATTAAAAAAATTTCTTTAATTGATAAAAGAACTTAAGTGACTTGAATAGGGCCACAGAGCTTCTTCAATTCAAAAATTCATTTCAATTCAACAGCTACTTATTAAGCTTTTACTACACACAAGGTCCTTTGCTGGAGACCATAGTAGGTGTAGAGTTGGAGAGGGGAGACCAATGGAAGGCCTGTATTTTCTCATTAAATCATGAGGTACAATATCTTGCTAAAGCAGAATGTGTAGTGATAAAGTAGAATGCAGTGCAGTAAGTGGAAGTAACAATATTAGAACCCAGATCTTCTGACTCCTTGGTTTCTATTCATTGCACAATTTCATGCTTCCTCTTGGGGTGTAAGAACAGGTTTCCTAGTATTAATAGATTCAGTAAACATACAGCTCTAGCCCTGAACTGATCTCATTCAAAAGAACACTGCCCATTCCATATAAATTTTATTTAAAATTTTATCATTTAAATAACTCTCCTTTTCTTTAATACTCTTGGGTATTTGAGGTCAAGTAAAACTGCTCTGGGCTAATTAGAGATTCATAGATTCATATATTTAAAGCTGGAAGGAACCTACAAAAACCTGCCACTATGATGTAGGAGAAAGAACAATGACGAAATGGTGCAAGGGAAAAATAACAATTTCACAGTCAGGAGCTCTTGGTTCAAATTCTATACCTAATGCTTACTATATCTAGCTTTGTGAAAGTCACTTGAGAGGGACAAATTGTTTATTTGTGCCAGTATATCAGATTTTTATTACCAGTATCAAAAATATAAATGGAGAATTTGCAACAAATTAAGAAGACATGAAGAAAATTATCTGAAATTATTTTGCCCAACTTTATGAGAATAATATCAACATCTTAAAAGAAATGAACATATTTTCAAATTTATAAAATGTATATTTCAGGAAATGTAAAGTGTTTTGTCCATCTTTCAGTAGCCCATTATAGATAAATAAGTTTTTTAATTTGTGGAGTCTTCTGCATCATATCTACTTTAGCTATAGTCAAATATAGCTTATTTCAGTAGGCTTGGTATGGTTCCTGGATGGTATTAGACAGGAAGTCAAAGCAGCACAGAGAAATTTTCATAAAAATCTTGAAAAAGTTTGATTAAAATAATAACAGGAATAATTGACATTTACCTAGCACTCTATGCTTTCCAAAATGCTTTACACATAAAATCTCATTTCATCATGATAGCACCCTGATAGGGCACTTAGGTAAAGAAAACATTATAATATTACAGCTTTTTTCACATGAAGATAAACTAAGGGGGTTATAAACTGAAGTAGTAATTATCTGCATTGTCATTTTAAATAGAATAAAATATGTGTTGAATAATATTTTATATGTATATTTACTATGTCTCACATATTTTTCCACAAGTGGAAATAGTGAGACTCCATGAACCATGATTAAAATGCAGTTATTGATATTTGAAATAATGCAGAAATGCAACATGACATAACAGAACCCTAGACTTGGAGTCAGGATGAGCTGAATCCAATTTGCCCCCTGTCCTTATTAGTTAAGTGACCAAGGACAAAACACTTTAGTTCTCTGAGCCTCAGTTTCTTCAAGAGTAAGCAGAAGATAAAAATACATAACTGTAGTGTCCATTTCTCAGGGTTATTGAGAGTTGCCAATGAGAACCTCACATGAAAGAACATGAAAGTGCTTGCAAATCTAAAAGCATTATTTATGTCAATTAAAATATTTTGCTTTTTACAAGGTGAAAGACAAGCCAATCTCTCTGGGTCTCAATTTCTTCAATTATAAAATAAAAGGGTCAGAGTAGAAAATATCTAAGATTCTTTGCAGCTCTAAATATTAGACTTGTATGAGAAAAAGAGCTATTATAAAAAGCAGGAAAAACGATAATGTGCAGGCTATTTTAACAACAACCAAAAAAATCTACTTTAGCAAATTGTTCAGGAGTTTAAAATAATACCCTAAAAATAAAGACAAAATTTTAAAATGCTATACCTCTATATTTTAACACACTCTAATGACCCTGTGAATTCAACCAAGTTATTTTCAGGCACATACTGAGATGTAACTTGTCAAGCCACAGAAATCACAGGCTTAGGGTAGATGAGACACCCACAAGGAAAACCCAGGGTGTAGCAGGAGGACCAGCAGCTGGTGACTCAGTGGTTGTCACTTCTCTATGAGTCAGTCCTAAATCACAGTTTCAATGTAAGAGAAATTATATTAACCAAAGAGAAGATCCTAAGTTAAAATGAAAAATCAAACTTCAAACCACTTTTTGTGGGGAGTAAACTGAATGGAAATATCAGAATGAGTTTATTGCTAGGTTTGGTTTGATGTTTTGTTTTGTTTTTGTAGAATACTGGCAACCTTATAGTTATGTTCAAACATCTCTCACATTCTTCAAAATCATTCTGAGAAAGCGAGTTAATGTCTAGCCAGGATGTTTAGGAAAAAAATTCTTATTCTCTATTAGCTTACATTGTAAGTTAGATAAGTCAGAGACCATCACTCTTTGGGAGCAGACAAGTGGGAGCTTCTATTATAAATACTTATTGTGGTCCAGTTCATAGTCTAGAATTTAATTGTACAAGGAACCAAAGGTAAAAGTATTTGTATCAATATTGTACCAAACTTCTATTCTGTAGTGGAATTAGCATGCAGCCAGCAAGAAAAGTTGAAATTCTCAAACCCCAAATTTGGTGTGGGTCCTATTATCCATAGAAACAACCAAACGATAAACCACAACATTCTCTTAGAAATTATTTACTCTGCCTAGGCACTCTTGAAAACTATACTGTCTCTATGAGTTAATACTTAAAAAAAATAAGGATAGGAGTCTACCAGGTCATCACACACTAGAAAACTAAATGTTGTACTATTAACAATCAATAAATCAATCAACAAGTATTTATTGGACAAAGATTTTGTGATAGCCACTGTGGTAGAATACAAATGATTTATGACATAGGTTGGGAGGTTACACTTTAGTAAGGTTGAAAAAATTAATATATATGAAAGAATTAAAAAAAAACTAAGGACTGACATAGTTATATTGGATATATATGCAAAAAAGAATTCAGAGAAGAGAATAATTCAGTGTGGACTCAAATGGACAGTTTGAACTTAACCGAGGAAATGGTATTTAAGCTGGTCCTTGAAGGATAAATAGGATCAACGTAAGGAAGCCATTCAGGTAGGCAGAAAACTTTTGTAAAGGTATGGATATTGTGCATGCAAAGGCAACAAAGAAACATCACTTTGAAGGGTATTTCTTCTTCTTGAAATGTACTGCTCATGATAATTAAATGAAAAAGACACTATGGAAAAAAATATGAGAACCAACTATATCTGTTGCTAGAGATAAAGGGGGTAGAGAAATTCTACTAAGAACTTGGTAAGAAACTCTAAGTTAAAGCAATGTGCGTTATAATAGTTACCTAGTCACTGTAAGATAATAGTAGGGATGGGGTGTGTCTGTATGGATATATATGCATATATGTAATATGCGTACTTATATGCATATATGAAATGTGCTTGTATACACACATATTTTAGGAATAAGGAATGAGAATGGTCAATGGCTTGTCAACTATGTAAAAGTCTCAAACCTATATATCATGAATACTTTCTTCAATAAAAGAATTAAAAAGTGATGGATATGATAAGCAACAAATAACGTAAAATTAAGTTATTTTTGCAAACAAGAAATGACTCATTAATGATGTAGGAGATATTCTTCATTCAACTATCTGTGTAGTCAGATCACCTTGTTAGTCTTAAGACCAAAACCAATACAAAACCAAAAGAAAGACTAAAAATAAGAAAACTAGTTATTGATGATGAAATTAGGATCTAATCAGAAGAAAGGAGATCAAGATAGATTATAACAATTTCATACAGAAGTTGAACAAATCTAAATCAGTTATCATGAAGAGGAGACCAAAAAAAGCCTTTAAAAGTGCTCTTTAGTCATCAAGTAATTGACTTACATGCCAAATAGATGTGGCAACCAAGGGTAATACTATTTAATATAGAAATTCAGTCTGGATGGGTTTTGCAAAGTCTGAGCTAGTAGAAGAATCCAATGGGCACCCCCACACACACACCCTTAGTAGCGGTAGTTAGGGCTTTGTGGTGACAAATGGGCTCATAGTGTCCTCAGGCCACAAGAGAAGGCAAGTATATATGGCACATGTGTGGGTGTGTGAAATACGCACATATACACATAAAATACAGATATATTAAAGATTATAAAAGAAGTGGTTTATAGCAACTATAATCAGGCTTATTATAATAAAGAAATTAAAAGAAGAGCCAGAATAAAAGATGTCATCAAAGAAATGTAGGACAAACAAGAAGAAGAGCTAGTGCTCCAATGATCTTCACTTTGAGCTAATGTCAAGAGAAAGTGAGAAAGCATCCCAGAACATTGAGATTTTCCTGTGGTGAACTTATGAATGGACATAGATGAGAGGCATGGATAGGTTACAATCTGTATTATTTGAGAGAACATCTACATTGATGAGATTATGGATCATTTTGAGTATTTGAATGTTATTACTAGGGTGAGGGCAATGGGAATAGAGAAGAATTCATTGAAGGGGAAGAATAGACAAGGTTTAGTAAATGACTATATGTGGAAGTTGAGTGAGAAAGAAGAGACAAAAGCAACACAATGTTCCAAACTCTATATAAAATCTAGAATATTGTTTTCATTTTAGTTAAGTGATTATTCTCAAATTCAGTGCCACTTATTATAAAAACCAAATTTTCATGTGTCATATCTTTCCCACATTAACTGAGGAAGAGATGAATACTTTTCAGGTATCACATAAATTCAACCTTGTGTTCTCTAAGAGCTCCAGTTAGTCAAATAAGAATTTACTGAATAAACTTCACATGCTGAAATATCATGTGAGAAAATACAAAGAACTATGGTTTGTAAACTGTACTTGTAATTTATTACCTCTGGGAAAGGAAGCAGAATGTCTTTGATGAGCGCCCAGATTCCACAAGAAGTGATAACTATTTCCATTTTGGCCAGATTTACAAGTATCACATTGTAAAAGTGTTGTTTTTTTCACATTTGAATTTTTGCCCCAAGACCAGTTAAAAATAAAGTAAGTCCTTGTAAATTACTTCTTTCTACTTCACATTCCCTGCCCAAAAGTGCTTTAAAGACAATTTATCCTTTGAAAAATGTAATAATAATGGCAATCTGAAGATCTTCCCTGCCCCTTTGCCCCTTGATAGGCTTAAGTGACTCTGAGAACCTTCCCTGATTTGAAAATATATTCTGCCCCCAACAGGTTGAATGTGGTCATATGGAGCCTATGGTGGGAGGCTTGTTTTTCAGGAATGCACACACCTTGTTACTTTGTGATTGGGCAGTGGGTCTAGAGGGGTTGTGTCATTCTCTGACCCAGAAGAAGGCTATATATACCCTGATGTGAGGTTTTGCTTTGGGGCTCTCTTTGGGAAGAGTTGTGTGATTTGGCCAGGTGAGACTCTAGGCAGCTGTTGAACCCCCTGGTTTTGAAAACCCAGATGTTGTTGCTTCCCTCTCTGGTAACTAACTAAGAGGGATGGGATAACTAAGGTATGGATGTAATGGTCAGACAGCTGGAAGCCCTGTCAGCTGAATTATGTTATTTTCTGTTGTAACTTCTGTTTGTATTCTCTGAAGTTCAGGATGCTGACTTTCCCCCCTAAACTAGCTAAATGATATATGTTTGATTGATTAAAGTAAAATTGTTAACCCTTTTTGAGTTGCTTTGCTTTAGAAAAGCAGATCTAAGAACCTGTATTAGCAGCTTTCCTGGATATGCTAGGGTGCTTGCTGCTACAAAAAAAATCATCTGGAAATTTAGTAATTGGCATTTTACTGAGTAGCAAATAAACATTCCTTGTCTCCTTAATCCCATTAGTGGTCACACAAAGAATAAGTAGGTATGGCAGAGTTTTTCTTTGCCAGCATTGAATTTCTAGAATATTAGATGGATGATGTCTTTAATTGATCTAAAGTTGCATGATTCCTTTTAAGACAGTGATACACATTTCTGTGTCTTCCGGGATATCATTTTCCTTGACAAGTCTTCAGTTATTTTAAGTTTGTGACTAAACCTTGCATGAACTCCATTTTCCTCAGGGATATATTGCCTGTGCTTTTAATATGAACACCTTAAAAACCACATAACTATAACTTGTATTGCCCCAATACCACATCTCTAAAATGAAACATAGGTTCTACCAAGAAAAATTCAAATTTCTCACTTCCAAGAGAAACACTGCAATTTTATCACACACTATGGTCTACCTAAGAAAAGCATTACTCATTTGTGTGATGCATATTCTCTGCAAAGTAGTTTCAACATACAGCTTACTGGATTTTATTTATTCTGCAAAGGATTTTCCATAGTCAGGAGAAATATTCCATCATTTGTTATTTTTCTAGGGCTGCAGGAACCAAAACACCTGCAAGTAGGAAGCCATTAAACCAGATAAAAGTATACTAGGATTTCAGGGTCTAGCTTTTGGAAATTGAGGTATTGACATATAAAGTGAAATCTGAAAGTAAAAATGTCTGTTTAGCTCTCTGTATCATTTCAAGTCTTCACAAGGACATTCTAAAATGTTTGGTAATACTAAGAAACTTGAGTTTCTATATAAAAACATGTTAATGAAAGAAATTTAAATCCTCTGGAAGGATTGTCATCTCATTTTATTGAAATCCATTTTACTCTCTTAAAAAGAACATTAAAAAACCTTTTTAAAAAACCTTTATCATATTCTTTAAAAAAAATTCTGGAAATTCCATATAGGGTTGTTATATTCTAAGCAGCCAGTAGAAATGTTACATATTTTCTTTTTGTAATTTTTTTTTCCAAATGACTTTTTATTACATGGAATATGAGTAGTGGACGCAGTCTTGTAATTTTCTTTTAAAAACAGTGTCACAAAAATTGTTAGCTAGATTCTACTAAATGAAGTTAATTTGCTACTTACATTATTCTCTGGATATTATTATTTAAGTCCATAACAGGAAGTTGGTAAGGAAGAGTTACATATTTTCTATTCTATTCTAAGCTTCTCATTGAATTCTCAGGTGAATGGCTTCTGTTTACACAGAGAATTTGACCTATTATTTGTCTTCTCTGGCAGGTCAGTGTACTCAAACATTGCAGCAAAACCAACCACATTTTTACGTGTTGAAAAGTAATCATAGAAAACATCCCTATTTCAGCTTATCTCTTGAAGGACTGTGCTAGTGATAATGGGTAGGAAAAGAAGAGCTCCCAAGTAATATAACATGATTATGAGTAACCATCTCTCCCTCCCTGTGCTGCTCTTAGTTCCCTAAAGTTCTGGTTTGGGGATAACTGGTCTCAGATCTAAAAATATTAAGAGGCAAAACAGTCAGACAAATAATGCTTTAGTATTTTTTGTAGGTCATTTGGACTTCTTGGTAATGAAATCATAGGTCTGGATGACCACTACTCCCTCTATAAAAAATCGAATATGGGGGCAGCCAGGTAGCATAGTGAGTAAGAGCACTGGCCCCAGAGTCGGGATGACCTGGGATTGAATCCAGGCTCAGACACTTAGCACCCACCCAGAAACACCTGGCCATGTAACTTTGAGCAAGTTACTTAACACCAATTGCTTAGGGGTGGTCCAAGTGGCTCAGTGAGTAAGAGCACTGGCCCCAGAGTCGGGATGACCTGGGATCGAATCCGGGCTCTGATACTTAGCACCACACCCAGAAATAACTGGCTGTGTAACCTTGAGCAAGTTTCTTAACCCAGGTTGCTTTAAAAAAAATTTGAATATGAAAGTAATATACAAAATGCTTGGAGACCTATTTCATTTCTACCTCTACCATTTCTTATCTGGAAAGAATCCATATAAAGTCAAAAATTAATGTATTGATAGTTGTCCACCTTACACAGTGCATTGTATAAAATGCTGGGCGTAGGATCAGAAAGGTCCAGATTCAAATCTGGCCTTGGACACTTGCTATCCATGTGACCTTGGACAAGTCAATTAACCTCTCAGTCTCAATTTGTTCAACTGTAAAACAAACCCCCCCCCCCCAGGATAATAGCACTTACCACTCAGGGTTATGAGGATCAAATGAGATACTATTTGTAAATTGCTTGGCATATATCAAGCACATAAGTGCTTCTCTCTCTCTCTCTCTCTTTCCTTCTTTCTCTTCCTCCCTCCCTCTCCCTGTAGCCAATTACCTAGACATGTGGACTTTGTGAATAAGAGATCTCTGGAGGATGTTAGACTGTCAGAACAAATTCTCTCCCTGGGAGTTAGCTAGAGAACTATACTGCTTCTGCCTGATTTTCTCTGACACAGGGTACTAGAGCCCTCTATCTCTGTACTTGGCCTCTTGCCTATGCTTGTCTTCAACTCTCTTCACATTGGATATCAGATGCTAGTCCCACCCAATGGTCCTTCCTGAATCGAATTGACCTCTAAAACCAGTGACTGGATTGACTTTGCTCCCTGCCTGCTCCTGTGAGCTATATCAAAGATACACATCCTAGCTTTCCAGACAGGTTCCAAAACCTTGCCCTGACTCATTGACAGGATGTAGAAGCACAGAGAAAAATCTGTCTAAAAAAGCCAAACAAAGAGGACAGAAGAGGTAGAGATGACTCCTTATGTTTTTACAGAGATGAGAACCTGTTACTTCCAATATAGATTTCTTCTATGTGTACTTTGATTTCTAGTTGAAAGAGGCTTCCGGGGTCAATTAGTCCAGTGCCCTCATTTTACAGATGAAAATACTGAGGCCCCTAGAAGTTAAGTAACTTACTCAAGATAACAGATAGTGACAGGTCCAAGATTTGAACTTCAGCAGCCAAGTCCAGCTCTTCCCAATGTCACCTTCTTAAAGGCCATATATACAAATACACATATATATATACAGCATGTTGTATACTGAGGGTACAGTCTTAAGATGATTGTTTCACTGTCATTAATAGCAAGAAAAGACCTAGAGAAATGTGATCTGCTTCATTTTTCATTCATTTGTTGTCTTTTTTCTAGTTCCATCCATAATGTTTGTGGGATAATCTGGCTTTGTTGGATTTCATATGAAGCCTTCTGTAGACTATTTTTGCTTCCACTGTTCTTCATTGTTTTATGAAATGACACTTTATCTTCCTTCTTCTCCATAATTTTTAAAGACAAGCTAGCTGTTATGACCTTGGTCAAGTCACTTAACCTTTATAGTCTCCAAACCCTAATCCCCCCCAAAAAACAATAAAAAAATAAAGACAGGGTCTCCTCTTGTCATCCAGGCTGGAAGGAAAGAGGCTACTCAAGGACCCAGTCCCACTCATCAACACAGGAACTTTGACCAGCTCTGGTTCTCACCTGGGCTACTTTGTTCCGCCTTAGACAATTTATTAGTCCTCTGATCTCAATAGTACACTATAATACCAAGTAGAGTGGACATACTATCAACTTAGCCATACAACATCTTAGAACTCCTAAGGTTAATAGATCCACCAGCCTCAACTTCCCCTGTACCAGGGATTTTAGTTGTGTGCTACCACACCCAGTCATTAATAATATTTTGTAGATGAATCTGAACTCCAAACAAAAGCTGTTTCTTTACAGTCCCATTCCTTCTCTTATCAAAAGGATCATGTGTAGGGGCAGCCAGGTGGCTCAGCGAATAAGAGCACCGGCTCCAGTGTCGGGATGACCTGGATCAAATCTGGGCTCAGATACTCAGCACCACACCCAGAAATAACTGGCCGTGTAACCTTGAGCAAGTTACTTAACCCCTATTGCTTAGAAAAAAAATTTTTTTAAAAAAGGATCATGTGTTTGCTGGTGAAGGTACTTCCTATGAAGTTATGGTCTCCTTGTTATGGCTACTACTATACTGTTCTTAAACATCCCTAAGAAATGGGAGGTGGAAGAGCTGAATAGTAAGGGTAGAACTGGAAGGAGCAGAGCAGATACAAGCTCAAACATGAGTTGGGACCAAGCAGAACTGAGAGGAAGAATGCTTATGGTGTCAGCACTCTGTCCATCTGTTCTGTGTTGATGTTACTTTGTCATACAGGAGTACTCTTTCTGTTGATTTGTATTACTTTGTAAGACAAACACATTCTGTCGATTTGTACACTTTGTTAGAAAGAAGCACTCTGTTGATTTATGTTGATTTCTCATACAGAAAGTGAATTGAGATGATATTGCCAGCAATGTATATAAATGTCATTGTAGCACTGTTGAGCTTTGTTTTCCTAGAAAAAGAAACTGTGAAGAGCTTGAAGTGGAGCAGTCCCCATTAGCTGCGATATGGAACAGGAACAGAGAGCTACCTACCTGTGAATCCAGGCAACAGCTGAGTGAATCCAGGCAAGGGTTGGGAAAGCTGCCTACCTCTGAATCTAGGAAACAGTCAGTGAAACCAGGCAGGATCTGGGAGCATGGAAGAGGAGCCATGGGTTTGCAAGACAGCCCTGAGTTAAGTTGAAAGAAAGATTTACTTGGGTATTCAGTGCTGACTGATGATATTGTAGCTTACTGTGACCTAGGGGTGGATGGCCGTTGCACTTTCCACTACCCCTTAAGGATGATTGGTTTAAGGATGATTGGAAGCCAGTCTGGAGTCAAGATGAAAGAAGACTTGGGTACTCTATATTGATTGAAAAGATTGTGACTTACTGAATGATATGTTTTGTGTAAGATTATGTGACCACCTTAGTAATAAGATGTTATATTCTTGTGAATGTTGTGTTATAGTTTTTGAATGTTTTGCTTTAGTTTATTGCTGAATAAATAGAGAGTTCACTGTGCTATGCAATTAGATCCTTAAAGTTATTCACAGCAGTAGTCCTCAGTAGAGCTGCTTGGCCTTGTAATTGGCCTTACAATAGTCTAACTATATAGACAACGAATTGAGAAATTACTCAGGAACTAGTAATTTCCTTCCTGTTTTGCTGTTCAGTCATATCTGACTCTTGTGACCCCCATGGGCCATCACATGCCAATACTGCTCATGGGGTTTTCTTGGGAAGGACATACTAGAGGGCTATTTCTTTCTCCTGAGGCAAAGGTTAAGTGACTTGCCCAGAGTCACAGAGCCGGTAAGCGTCTGAGACCAAATCTGAAGTCAGGTCTTCCTGACTCCAAGCCCAGTGCTCTATCTACTGAGACATCTAGCTGCCATCCTGCCTGATAAATGTCATTAATTTCATTTTTGTGATGTTCAATCCTTATGAAGTTGAATGCCTTCCAATCTCTTCTTGAAGAAATCAAGATACACAGATTTACACAGTAACAGTGATATTGTACAATGATCAACTGTGAATTACATAGCTATTCTCAGCAGTACAATGATCCAAGACAATTCCAAAGGACTCATGATGAAAAATGCTATCCACATCCAGAAAAAGAACTGATGGAGTATGAAAGCAGATTTTTCACTTTATTTTTTCATGTTTTTTTTTCTTTTGGATCACAATCTAATATGGAAATATGTTTTGTGTGATTACACATGTATAACCTATATCAAACTGTTTACCATCTCAGAGAACATGGAGGTGAGAGAGGGAGAAAATATGAAACTCAAAATTTTAAAAACATGTTAAAATTGTCTTTAAATGTAATTGGGAAAAATAATATTATTAATTTTTTTAAGTTATATAACTTTGAAATGTCTAAGTATTCTTTAGTCCCTTTCATTTCTTAATCCTGATAAATTTTTTTCATCCTCCCATCTCTACTTTTGAACTGAAGTTACCAGGTATCAAACTAAGTATTGACTGATTTTTAGGATCTTGTCAAATTCTTCACTGAGTTTCTCTACTTTTCTTTCTTTTTTTTTAAGCAATTGGGGTTAAGTAACTTGTTCAAGGTTACACGGCCAGTTATTTCTGGGTGTGGTGCTAAGTATCAGAGCCCAGATTCGATCCCAGGTCATTCCAACTCTGGGGCCGGTGCTCTTACTCACTGTGCCAACTGGCTGCCCCTAAGCAATTGAGGTTAAGTAACTTGCTCAAGGTTACACAGCCAGGTGTTTCTGGGTGGGTGCTAAGTTTCTGAGCCCAGATTCAATCCCAGGTCATCCCAACTCTGGGGCTGGTGCTCTTACTTGCTGTGCTACCTGGCTGCCCTGAGTTTCTCTACTTTTCATCCTCTGCAAATATTGGCTTAAAATCTGCAGTTTCATTCATGGTACTATTTTTGTTTATGCTTATTATTAGCATTGTAAAGTAAGAAGATCAAATATGCCATGATGAAACCAACTCTGACAACATTTCTGGTTCACCAAAGTACCCACACAACAAAAGGTACACTCTGTCACCCTCCATCCTATTCCAATACACAATCACAGTATGGAAATAACCCTTGGTTCTTGGAAGGTGCCAGTGAAGACAAGCCCTGACAGGTTTTTCCAAGATGAATATTATTCATATAAAGTCCTGGCCACAGGTACCCAATAGGCTAAAAAAAATCCTTTTGCTATACTTTACATACTTTCACATTCATCAACACTGTGGTACAGAGGAAATAGTGTTCAACTTTGTAGTGTTGACCTTTGGGACAATGTGTTCAAATCCTGGCTTGGTTATTTATTACTGGTATGACCTTGGGTAAGTCACTTAACCTGTGCTTCAGGAGGTTTCAGGAAACCTCTGTTTCCTGATCTGTAAAATTATGAGGATGGACTAGCTTACTTGTATGGTCTCTTCTAGGTCTAGATCTATAATCTACCTTGATCTATAATCTACTTGTTCACAGAAATTAAAAAAAAACTATGCCAATCCTGACCCTATGGACTGGAGGAACTTGAAGCATGGGAACTAATTAGAATTGTCAGTATGCATATGGTTTAGTTCTTTTTAAAATTTTTTTTGGCTTTTTTTTTAATGGGGGAAGGTAAGGCAATTTGGATTAAGTGACTTGCCCAAGGTCACACAGCTAGTTTTTGTGTTAAGTGTCTGAGGTCGGATTTGAACTCAGGTCCTCCTGACTCCAGGGCCAGTGCTCTATTCATTGTGCCACCTAGCCACCCCATATAGTTTAGTTCTTTCAGCAATATGTTAACTTATTGATTGTTGGACAATGACTATTCAATAAATACCAATAATCAAATTAATATTTTAAGATAGACTAAAAACTATATGATTCATAATATGCTCTGCCTTCTTTCCCACTAATCTATCATTGTTGATGCAAAAAAAAAGGATTTACAAATAAAAATTTTATATTTTAATGTTGTATAGGTTGCCATGCACAGCCAAAAATTTAAAAAAATCATCATCTGGCATTAATCTAGTGAGGCATCTAGCTGGTTCTCAGATAGCAGACCTAGCTTATCATTGGGTCCATGTTCAAAACCTATTTGGTTAGCTAGCACTTCCAAAGCTTGTGCTCCAATGATATAGATTTCTCTCAGATCAAGGAACCCATCTCCAAATCAATGAGGCATCAGAGTAGGACTTTCACAAAATTCATTTTAACTTTAATAAATACTGTGACTTCATTCACATACATATTTGCAAAGAAAAATTGTAGAAAACAATATTATTGAGATAGTTATTCATCCTAAGACAGACACTAGTACTCACTCAGAGCCCCAAAGTCACTGCTATGGGGCATCCTCATCTACCCAATTGGGTTTCAGCAGTGTTCTATTCAGCTCCTCCAGCATACTACGTCTCCCTCTTCTTAACCATCTGAGAAAATAATGTTTAAGTGAGCTATGTGAATGTCTCACTTATATCATTTTCTTGATTAACCTCTCTCTCTCCCAGAATGAGAGATGGGTAGAAGCCAAGGAAATTGGCTGATGTTGCTGTATCTCTATCCAGTGAATGTGTGAGGTCAGGGAAAAGTAAAGTGAGGATAATAAGAAAAAATAAGAAATAAATGGATCACTGGCTAAGAACATTTTCAAAGGAAAGTATTTGCACTTGTTCACTGATGTTTTCTTTGTTCCTATGAATTACTATAGACAAAAAACCCCCAGCCTATTAGATATTGCAAAGAGCAAAAATCAGTTACTTTGTGTAAATTAGGACCTCAAATTAGAAGTTGTTTCTCGAAGTGTTTCTTTGATAGCAAATCACACATAGAGCAAGCATGTTTTTTTAAAAAAAGGTTCTATAAGGATTCTAATTATTTTTTAATTTTAATTTTTTAAATCTTTTTGCACTTAATAGCACTTTATTTTTTCCAATTACATGTAAATATAGTTTTCAACATTCATTTTTGTAAGATTGAGTTCCAAATTTTTCTCCCTTCTTCCCTTTCCTCCCCCTTCCCCAAGATAGCAAGTAATCTGATATAGATTATACATGTACAATCATGTTAAATATATTTCCAAGTCATATTGTAAAAGAAAAATCAGAACAAAAGGGAAAAAATGCATGATAAAATAAAAAAATAAGTGAAAATAGTATGCTTCAATCTACGTTCAGATTCCATATTTAGCATTTTTTATCCCAAGTCTTTTGGAATTGTCTTGGATCATTTGTATTGGTGAGAAGAGCTAAGTCATCGTAAAAAGTTACTGTTACTGTGTGCAATGCTGTCCTGGTTCTGAGCAGTCTATTCTTTACTGTCTAACAGGAAAGAGATGCCATTTTCATAGCTTATCTGGGATTCTATTGAAGGCCTCAGCCTGGATTTGCCTGGAGGCTGAATCACTGACCTATAATGAGTACTCTATCTGCAGCTTTAAATCCACCACTTTTCTGAAAAATCTGAGAGATAAATAATAAAGTGAAAATATAGCAGATCAAAGTATCTTGTGCATAGTAGGACAAGGTAAGCTATAGCTAAGAAGGAATTTCCAAAACAAACAATTGTCAATGTTTTAAAATACCTACTTGTCATTCCAGTGAAAGAAAAGGAATGATAGTCCTACCACATTGGAAAAGCCTCAAAGTACTCAACTGGTGATAGACAGTAAACTTATCACCTGTGAAGCTGGCAGCCTAAGACCAGAGCTGTGGCTATGCTGAACCACACCCAGGCTTGTGCACATTACTTCAGTTTGAGCAGACCCTATGATATAGATGGAATTTCAAGGAAGAGGTCCTTTGGTTTGCAACAGATAGGATTATAAGACCTGTGGGAATTAGCAGGGTGCAGTTGACCAGTAATTCTTAACCACCTAGGCAGCTAAAGCACAAAGTTTTCTTTGTTTCATGCAAAGGATTTGCACTAGTAACATGGCCCTAGGCATCCAAAGCATGAGCATATAAAATAACCAACCACAAGCCCAGGGGTCGTACTACCCCTTCCTGATTGAGATGTAATTGACTCAAAACACACTATGTACATTTGTTTTAATGGCTTTTCCTTTTTTTTCCAATCAAGGGGTGGAGTAGGTGACAGAGAAAGAAAATAAATGCTTGTTAATTGAAGAAAAAATTAAATTAAAAGAACAAAGAGAAGGGCTACCCTGCCTCCTCGGAACAGAAAGGTTTTTCTACTCTATGCAAGCTGAACCACTGTTCAAGTATCATCTCCCTGGAGAAAATGGGAGATGAAATGGAAGTGTGGAGTTCAACAGATGCAGTACTACAACAAGCAACATTTATCATTGCCCTTTGTATTCTTATAAGCAAAGTAATATATAAATATATAAATATTTATATATTTATAAGTAATATTTATATTTATAATATTTATATTTATAAGTAATATATAAATATATAAATAAGCAAAGGGTATTCTTATAAGCAAAGTAATTTTTTATTCTTCTTCTGTGGTTTATCAGTCTTTTGTGCCACCCCAATACCTGGGCTTAGGACAGCTTCCAGCAGCCTCCCAAAAACAAGCAATGAATTTTTCAGCCCCAGAAACTCATGATCACCAACAATTAATATGGAAAAGTTTAGTCAATTCCACTGGTGAAGGGATTCGCCGACTTTGACAAAATCACAGCTCACTGGCTAAGTGAATTCTGATCAAGAAAAACAGCTCATTGACTCCAATAATATAGTCTTTCCTCAATGTTTTTCATATTTTGAATCTACTTGTGTTTTTCATTAATAATATCACTAAAAATAGACACCAAAATTCTTAATATAGGTCCAAAATCCTTATCTACTGTAAATCTTGGAAAAGGAGAAATTTGTAATATCACTATCACAAAATTACCACTAAATGTCATCAAGTAAATAAATATCACCACACTAATTAGCAAACTATTTTTTTCAAAATCTACAATTACCAAAACACAGATTAATGTTAAGGTTAGCCAGTCAAAGGCAGCTAGAACTGGGATCATAGGATGTAATTTGGACTAGGTGAAAAATTAAAAGTCATAAAGTTTGGATTATTTATTTTATTGTTGAATAACACATCAATTACAATACCAGAGACAGAATGCAAATTAGATCTACATGGATTATTTTTATCTAATAAAAAGGACTTTCTTACCATGTTTACATTTTAGCAAACATTGTGATTACTAAAAATTCTATCCAAAATGTTACCCACAATCTTTTATTTAAATGAAATTAAATTGGTCTGGTGGATATAGACTTTCTTTCTCACTCCTCCTTCATAGAGGGGTAAAGTATAATATTACCTGAATGTATGGAAATTTATTAACACAATTTCAATTACTCATAACAGAATGAACACATGTAAAGTCTTGCAAAGGGAGATGGGAATCCACCTTCCAATTTTCATCTTTCCCCTAGAGGCTGAAACACTATTCTTCTCACAATTCAGTTTGTGTGTAGTGGTTGGGGCACAATGCACTAGGCAGTTTAAGGGTATTCATTGTCAGTGACGATGAGCAGATGATTTACAGCTGATGTCTAAGTGATCCTTAGAGAACAGCCAAGCACTAGGCTAAATGCCTCAAATCAAGAAAATTTAGTAATAGGAAACAGGCCTGGCATTTAACAACAGAAATAAAAAATGCTAATAAGTTGTTCTACTCCAGAAAAACAAGCCAGGAGAGGCAAAGAAAAAATATTCATGACTTCAAGTCTTTCCAGAGAGGTTTTCATTTGTTTTTCTTATTTGCATTTATTTCTACTACCTATTTTATTGATGTCTTTCCAAACCATTTTTATCTATAGACCTTCCAAAGTCCTCTCTTGGTTTTTTTTTTTCCAGATCTACACTGATCTCATTAAAACAACATCCAGAATTTCCCTTCTCTTTTTTGTTTCAATCTTGGTACTTTTTCTAATTCCTTAATTTTTCAAAACTTTTCATAATTTAAAATCCTTTACATCATACTAAAAAAACTGTAGAACAAGGGTGTCTATTTGTCAGAGAAAGCATGCAATGGAAGGTGTGTTTTATGAGAGAGCAGTCACTTTGTTAAAAAAAGGTTGAGCTAACCTAGCAGATAGTTTTCTTTTTAGACCTAGGGATAATGGGAGAGTGGTAAGTAAGATAATTAGTTTGAATTAGAAATTTTAAATAAACACAGAGAAACAAAGAGTAAAAGCAAAAATCTGAAACTAAAACCAAATAATAAATTTTGGTGCTATTAATAAACGTTTGTACAGTATTTCAAGCCAACAAGAAGGCTGATGTGGAAAATACATTGGACTGGGGATCAGAAAAGCAGAGTGTGAATCAATCACTCAATAATCACTTGTTAAGTACCTACTATGTGCCAGCTGAGACATATTACTGGCCAATCCGTGATTGGGTTTTTGATGGCTCAGAGTGAGTGTATTTAGCAATTGTTTCCGTTCTGGCCAAGAAACACTTAAGGTCTTCTCCTCTAAGATTGATTCTTTAGGTAAGTCAAATTCAGTCATCTTTTGCCTCAGTTCTTATCTAGCCCTTAATTCCTGGATGGGCATTGCCTCAGACAAACTGAGACCTGGGAAAGACCTTAGGTTAAAAAGGCCAGGTTCTCCCAATACCTCCAGGGCCATCCCGGTCATCCTGATCTATGTACTGCCACTGGACTCCAATGACTCTGGAGGAGAGAGTGAGGCTGATGACTTTGCACAGCCCTGCCTCACTTAAACCCAATTCAATTCACTTGCAAGTCAAGACATCATCCTCCTGATGATCCTCTTCAAGAATGTGCAAAAATGCTATATGCCAGGCAATGTATTAAGTGCTGAGGATACAAATAGAGCCAAAAGACAGCCCTTGCCATTAAGGAGTTCACAATCAAATGGAGGAAGCAACAAATGAACAAATAACCACAAGAAAGCTCTATACAGGATGAAAAGGAAATAACCAACAGATGGAAAGACTAGAATTAAGAGGAGTTGGGAAAGGCTTTCCTTTAGATAATAGTATTTTAGTTGGGATGTGGAGGAAGTCAGGAAAGCCAGGAGATGTGGATGAGGAGGGAGAATACTCCAGGAATGGGAGATAGCCCTGAGAAAATTCCCAGAGCTAAGAGATGGAGTGTGTTGTTTATGAAACAGCAAAGAAGTCAGGGTCCCTGGATCAAAGAGTATGGGGAGTATTAAGGTGTGTAAAACTGGAAAGGGGTGGTGGTGGCAAGGTCACAAAGCTTTAAATGCCAAACAGTATTCTGTATTTGATTGGGGAGGTGACTGTCATATATACTGAGTGATCTTCAGCAAATTTCTAAAACATTTTCCACATCTGAAAAATCATAGGGTAGGACCAGATGATCTTCAAAGCCCCTTCTAGATATTTTATTCCACATTGAAAATACGTTTGGAATCAAAACATAAGAGCTTTGACCATGACAAGAATTCCCCCTCCACCAGACTTGTGATTTTGAGTATAGAGATCTATCAGTGAGTAGATTCCCTTTCCCATTATAGTTTGTCACCTGCCATGCAACTCAAAGACTTAGTGAGTTGCCTTGAGTACTAAAAGATGAAGTGATTTGCCCAGAATCACATGACCAGTGTTTCTCAGAGTGATGATTTGGATCAGGGTCTTTTTGATTGTTAAGGCCAGTTCTCTATCCATTGTGCCACAGAGCCTCTTACAAGAGTCTATAAGAAAGGATTTTTTTTGGTTTGGTTATGCCTATTTGTTACAATTGTTTTTATCTTTTTTCTTTTCCTAATATTGGGCAGCTAGGTGGCACAGTGGATAGAGTGCCAAGCCTGAAGTCAGGAAAACTACTTGAGTTCAGATTTGGTCCCACACCATAGCTGTGTGACCTTGTGAAAGGCACTTAACCTTTTTTGCCTCAGTTTCCTGATCTGAGAAATGAGCTGGAGAAGGAAATGGCAAACCACTCTAGTATCTTTGCCAAGAAAACCTCAAACGGGGTCACAAGGAGTTGGACATAACTGAAAAAGATTGAACAACAATATTGCAGGAGGGCTAGGGAGGGCAAGAAAATAAATTCTTGTTATGTGAGAAAAATGTAAATATAAGAATAAAAATAAGAGTCAATGAGACTATTATAAGAATAGTATTCCCAATAATTATCATATATATGAATCATATGATCATATTTATTACATGTTATTTTTATCCACTGTGTGTATATGGCAGGTAGTTGGCTCAGTGGATAGGGCACTGGGCTGGGAGTCAGGAAGATCTGACTTCAAATATGGCCTCAGACACTTACTATCTGTGTGATCCTGAGCAAGTCATTTGAACTCTGTTTACCTTAATTCACTAGAGAAGGAAATGACAAACCACTCCATTATCTTTGTCAAGAAAACCCCATGGATAGTACAATCCATGGGATCATGAAGAATCAAGACACAACTGAATGAATACATATATATCTATATATATCTATCTATCTATATATATATATATATATCTGTTTATCTCTCCATCTACATATATATGGCAAGGTTTGCACGTGCCCAGACCACATACATTGGAGATACCCAGGCGGGAGATAGCAGAGACCTGCTTCTGGGAGAAAACATTCCATGTTCCCCCATCTCATGGGTAGGAATAGCCTCTTTCCTTTGACTGTGTAGCCAGAAAGGGCTACATCTTTAAAACTGCCAGGCTGGGACAATCTTTGTCTTTTCAGCACTGTGCAAGCGCTAAAGGTCTTGTTCCTCTATAGCATGGGCTCCATGCCAGATATAGGGGAAATCGTTCCCTTTCCCTTCTTCCCTTTGGCCTCATGGCTCTGAGAAATGGGCTTTGGGGTTTGGAGATGTTCTGTTTGTCTTTTTTCAGTTCTAGTTGCAGGCAGTGGTGTCCCCAGAATTGAATATAGAGCCATGGCAACCTTGGAGTCACAATTACAAGCCAGATGTGGCTGACAATCCAGCAGAGAATATTAGAAAAGATCGAGTACTGGGACACAAACTAAGACAGATTCTGAATTTGGTGCTTGGTGTGATTATGCTATATAGTGACTGGGTTAAACTATGACCCAGAACCTCTGCTCTCTAGAAACCCTGAGGATTATGAATAGGGGAATATTTATATGTTCTTGCTATACATTTGAAGTAAATATACATTTGTAAAAGTTAATTGAACTGTTTAGGTGGTTAATTGGTGCTGGGATACCTAAAATTGAGGGAACACAATCATTAGGGGCTTGAGCCAATGGCAGAGACTAGACACCCCCAAATCCTCCTAATGGCACCCAGGAACCCTGAGAGAGGGATGAAATGTAATATACTTGGCTCTTAAGTAGTCAATGTTACATTAGATTAGACAGATGGATGGATGAATGATAGAGACAGATAGACAGACAGACAGACAGACAGACAGACAGACAGACAGACAGACAGACAGATAGATAGATAGATAGATAGATAGATAGATAGATAGATAGAGTAGTATTTTATACTTACCACAACTATCTCCTTCAGGATATGTACAAATAACAGAAATACAATTGACCTCAGAAGTCTTCTAATCTAACCTGTAGATGACCAATTGCCCCCTTAAGAACACTCTAGAAAATCTGGCCATTGTGTGAAGGCATCCAATAGACAGTGATTTCCTTGAAGAAAGACTGCTTTTTAGCCTTTCTTTGTATACTCAGCACTTAGCAAAGTTAGGCCGCCAGAAATGATAGAACATATGGGTTGGACAAAGGCAAAGCGTGGAGGGACTCTCACCTTTAATATTCTATACACTGAAATTCTCTTAATAAGATGCTATGAATTCACATGCTGAAGTCTTTTCTAAAATGTGGTCATCATAATAAATAAAATATGACTGTAAAGCCATAGTAGCATTTCTGCCACTCATTCTATAAATACTGAACTCATTTCAAATATTTCTCTAACATCTTCTCCCAATCCATTTGCACAGATACTGAAAAATTTCTGCCTAGCTACTTACTTTCTTTTTTAAAAAATAATTTTTGTTACCATCTAAAGTTTTTTATGTGATCAAAATTTCCTCCAGTATCTTTCCCTTGCCTTCTTCATATAATATCCTATACCATAAAACAAATATTTTCAAACACAAAAAAAGAGAAAAGTCAACAAAACTGAGCAATAAATCAAAAGTCTAAAATATATGCACCATACCACACCAGGAGACTGCCTATCTTTGCAAAGGGATGTGGTGGAGTGTCTTCTATAATATTTTAACATTCACTTTTAAATTTTTTGTGGTTGTTCTTTCCATTTACATTATTGTAGTCATTGCATATGTTATTTTCTTGACTCTTCATCAGTTCATATAGATGGATGTTTCTATGCTTCTCTATATACATCATATTAACTGTTTTGTCAGTAACATTACATTCACGTACATCCATTTGTCTATTCATACTCACAGAAAAATTACTACTATAAATATTTTCATATTCATGGGGACTTCCTTCTTATCAATGTTTTCCTTAGGATATGAGCCTAGCAACAGAATAGCTACTCACTTTTATGTGAATTATTTCAAAGAATAGCTATAGGTAATTCTATTCTATGAAATGATAGTCAACCTGAAAATATTGTGTACATAATAATAAAAAGAGGAATAAAATTTTAACTGGTAAAATTCAACACCAGTGACTCATCATGACATGGTGACTATCCAAGGTTTTCAAAGTCCACACCAATGAAGAAAAAGTTTACGGGGGCTACCTTAGCAAACAAGTTTAGAGAGGCTCAAAGTTGGGGCACTAGCTGATGGAATTTTTTCCACTAAAAATTAGGAAACTACTTACTAAGTAAGATACAGAGTGTTTACAATATATATTGATAGATAAAGGACCAAGTCTGAGGAAATCATTATTCCCTTAATTATGGAAGCACTATAATGTGTGTCATGGATAAATTGTCTTTTTCCTTACATGACAATGATGAGGTACCAATCACATATGAACTTCTGTCACAGAAAGTCTGATACTTTGAGCATTAATTTTGTTTTAACCAGTAATATATCTTAGGCAGACAGGTCACAGAATATAGTGAATAGCCATTTGCAGCTATTATCAACATGGTCACTGAAAATCAAATATTTCACAAGGAAGAGAAATTGCCACAATATAACACACTAGAGCAACTTAAAATTAATAACTAAGGCAAGACATATAAACAATAAATAAGTGGATAGATAGATGATTGATAGGCAGAAATGTAGACAGAATGACAACTAAATAAACCTGGAACAAGAATTTTTAAAACAAATTTGATATTCCTCAATACCTCAAGTGCAAAGTAGAAAAAAAGACACCTGGGAAAGCAACAAAGACAAATCACTAACTTGCTTAACGTTAGATTGCCATGGTTTCCTCCTTTACTAGTGTAAACATGTAAGCACAGTCACATTAAAGTTGAAGTGGGTATAAGCTGTATATTATAGCATGACCACAAAATGAAAAACCTTAATGTGCCCCAGATGCTCCCATCAATAATGTAATTAATGATGACATAACTAAAAAAACCCATTGCCCCTTGATAATAACTACTATTGGACTTTTGCATTTGTATTCAGTGCCCTTTATATGTAAGAACCCAAAACACTTCATTTTCACCATCTTGGGGAATTCTAGAGGCAAGTACATTAACACTTCTTACAACACCCCCTAGGGGATTAAAGTATTTAAGGTTTTATTTTAATTATTATGTGCAGGAAGTCAATTATTACATGCAGTAAGTCAGTAAATGTACTCCTGCTGTTTTATGGGTACTTTGATGATACCAAAAATGAATGTTATATGAAGGAAAATATGTTTTAAAAACACATAGAAACACATCATAATAGGAAGAACATTATATTTGGAATTACAAAGACCTAGGTTTGAAGTAATAGCTCACAATTTGATAGTGCTTTAAAGTTACTCTATGCATTCTTCACAAAAAGTTCTGCAAGGTAGATTGTGTAAAAATTATTATCCCCATTCTACAAATGAGGAAACTGAAGCTGAGAAAGATTGTTGACTTGCTCATGCTCACATAGAGACATACAGAGTACTGGGCCTGGAGTCAGGAAGACCTGAATTCAAATCCAGCCTCAGATATTTACTATCTGTACGACAGTGACTTCACCTCAGTCTGCCTCAGTTTTTGAAACTGTAACGTGCACTAACAGCACCTACATCCCAGGGTTGTGGTGAGGATCCTGAAGTCATATTTGTCAAGTCTAGCCCAGTGCCTGGTGCTTACTGTGTCCCTCCTTGCCTCCCTCCCCTCCACAGAGATAGTAAGTGTTAAGAGTCAGGACACCATCAGAGGTCTTCTAATGCCAAGTTGAGCACTCTTTCCATGAACTCTTTCTTGCTCTCACAAATCGATGTAAAAGCTCTTTGTAACTATAATTTGCTAGATAGTTAGTGACCTGAAATGATCCAGGCATAAACAGGATGAGTAGAAAACCAAGACTGCTTTACGAATACAGTGGGGTTAAATTTCACATACTCAAGCCTAGCACTAGGTACCGAGAAGCCAGCAAGAATCAAACTGCAACGATTAAACACCAGGTGGTTCATTTTGAGCAAAGGTGTCAAAAAGGACAGAAATCTTAGAGGCAGAGTCACAAAGAGTGACAGGCCCTAAAAATAGTTGCTATCCCCTCAAAATGAATGACAATCTTAATGTATCCACTGCTTGCAATCAATGACAGTACACTGACTGTACTTTTCATTTCCAACCACCCACACAACCTTGATATTCCCAAGAGCATCATCTGTCTCCATGCTCCAAATGACAACATAGCTTTCAGCCCTGGAAGTTTTGGAGGGGGAGCTTGTTCTTCTCTTTGTTTCTAAACAGTCAGTGGAGCTTTTATCTTTGTAAATACTACAGAAAGAAATCTCAGATGGAACATCAACAATGTCTTAAGTGCCATCCTGCACAGAGGCTGGAGGCTTCAATAGTAAAAAGAAAATGCTTTTTCACTTGAAAATGTGCTTTCCTTCAGTCTTATAAAAGGGAAAAGTTGATATGATGAATGTTGTGATACCCGTTTGATATCTGATATTGAGCATTTTAATGAATCTGTTTTGAGGCTTTGATCCTGGAAACTAGTTTGGATTTCTTAGCCTGTCAATGGAAGTAAAATAATGAACCAGTTCCCATATGTATGATAGTATTATCTCCACTCAATATGTATTGAAATAAGATTAATCCTTCTCGGTTTTAAACATTTTTGCTTATTTTTATTTTTTTTAAATTTACTTTGCCTTATGACTTTGCATGTATAATGGGGACCAAATTGCTTGCCTTCTCAGTGAGTGGGGGAGGTGTGGGAGGGAGGGAGGGAGAAAGAAAATTTGGAACTGAACATTTTAAAATGAATGTTTTTTTTAAAGGGTAAAGAAATGCTGAAGCATCCATTGCATGCCTAATACAGAGAATCGGCTAAAATATTTTAAAGACTTACTTTGCCTTGATGC
The DNA here is from genome assembly GCF_028583685.1 of Petaurus breviceps papuanus. Taxonomy (NCBI): domain Eukaryota; kingdom Metazoa; phylum Chordata; class Mammalia; order Diprotodontia; family Petauridae; genus Petaurus; species Petaurus breviceps. Next base: position 22,092,878 of record NW_027186540.1, read on the forward strand.
CTTACTCACCTTTCATGAAACAGGATTAAGGAAATATTTAGAGGATTGCTATAAAGAGGGCTTAAGAGCAACATATAACTTGTTTCCTTTCGACAGAAGAATGTAATATAAGTGACCTAAGTTTTCAGCACTGTATTAATACAGGAAAAAATCCTGGCCATATGGGAATATCCTCATGACAATACTTTCAGCCTCTATAGAGGGCTTATGGAATCAAAAATACAGGCATTAGGCAAATCATCACTTTTTTCTATTTTATTTCCAAAGGGACGGTGTCATAATCCAGATGGTACTTTATGCATTACTCATAAGCAACAATTAAGGAAAGAATAATTAGCACTCACTAATTTCTGCCTTAAATAAGGATGAACTATTTCTATCTGCTACATTTTAAGGGAAGCATCAAATTTTGTTTAAAATGAATCAATTTAGCTATAACCTTGGCCCAAAATGAGAAATTCTAGCACTACCTTGTTCATAGCAAGAACCTAACAAATGTATGACAAGGTGAACTGAAATTGAAAGTAGATTTTTTTTCCATTTCCCAATTAAAACTGAAAACATATATTCAGCAATCCTCCTGAAAAACATACCATATGGGTGTTTCAACATCTTAACAAGTGTCAGTTAATATTTGCCTAAAACAATTTAATGAAACTTTTCTATGTGGATCTTGTGACCACGCAAATGTTATTTATGCAATCGTTCTTTTGCATACAATGCAGACAAGCCATGATACAGTGCTTTCATTTAAAAGGGAAACTCCATCATCCAGACCATTTATATTTCCCAGTTTGATAATATTTCCCCAAATGTCAACCCTTAAGAGAAAGATTACTTCATTATATTGCCTTACTGAAGAAAAACACAGGATTTGTTATGTTTCCTTTGGGCATGGAAATATGAAGTCTAAGAAGAATCTAAACAACTTTTTGTTTAAGAATATATTTTATATACCATTTAAAATCTACTGTATGAAAGTTGCTTGACTTCATGTATGACTTAGATTTTTTTAAAAATAAGAAAAGCATCTGGAAGAGAATGCCGTAAGACACCTCAACGTCAAATGTGATTGCCCTAAAGGGTTAATTTCTAAGGGAAGGAAGGGAGAAATACAAACTGCTTTAATTAAAATTTCTAATTCACTCTGTTTATAGATAGCAATAGACCTTCCACCCCAAAATCTACCCTCTGGTATTTTATAGATGAGACCTTTTGGCCATACATTCTATTTTATTGTTACGGATTCTAGTCTACATTTCTCACTGCCATCACCCCATAACTAGTTTTTGTTTGCGTTCAGGAGACTACGTACTTGGTGTGGGTTCTTTCATCCGAGGACAGCAGAAAGACTGCTACCAAGGCAGTCTCAGAAAAATGGCCTCTGCTACTTACTCCTGGGATATCCTGGGGCAAGTCACTCGACTCTCTGGACTTCAGTCTTGGTGTCTAAAAAATTAGGGTGTATGAATCTCAATTACAGGAGCAGACCATGAAACAAACCTCTTCATCAGAGGGGTCTCTCTAGTGAGGAACGCTGCATAAGCTCTAAGACTCCATTATTGTGCTGGTTGGTTTTGCTTAACTGTTTTTCTTTGTTACAAGGAAGTGATCAACATGGGGTTTCGGGGAAGGAATGAGGTATATGGCTAACTGACTACTACAGAAATAAAAATAAAAGCCATCAATAAGTTTTAAAATGAAATAAAATGAATGAGTTGGACTGTATTATCTCTAAGTGTCTTCCCAACTCTAAATCCTAATAAATACTGAATATAGAGATATAACAATTATCTTTATATAATTTTTAAAAGAAATTTTATAATTACTATAATACCATCTAATTGTTATTTAATACTATACAGTCTCTAGGCAAAATCCAAAGTAATCTAAATTTTATCTTCTGTGTCTTTTCCCCTTTCCATTTCAGTTTCTTTCTTTCTTTTGGATCCCTACTAAACCAGGTGTCCAGGTCCTTTTTTGTTTTTCCCATTTGTCAAAATGTTCAATATCTCTAGCTGAATAGGGCTGAATAAATAGATTCACATTATAGCATGAATGATCAATAGCAGCCTGTTATAGTTTTCCTCCTAGGGGCATTGGAGTAAAATATAATCTCTTGACATCCTTTTGAAAATGGTGTGGTATGGCAAATATTCATTTATTTATTCACCAATGATCAGGGTTTGGGAAAGTATGGGAGCATGGGAAGCAACAAGGAAACAAGTATGTCCAAAAGGAAAGTGGGATTTCAGGCATCTGGGATAAGCCTGATGGTTGAAAATCTTTGATGTAACAATTGCTTTAAGGTATGCAAAACATGATAAAGTTGAATCTCATAACAATGCTGTCAAATATCAGTTGAATCTCAAAACAATGCTGTGAAGTAGATATTTCTGGTTAAGTGGGTTGTCCATAGTCATATAGCTAGTAAATATCAGAGGTAACATTTGAATCTAAGTTTTCTGGACTCATCTCTCTTTCTAGCATACCACTTTGCCATACATAGGGGCTTAGGGGCCTTGTACCTCCCAAATTGCATTACATATGTAATTGTTTACTCTGATCTATGTAAGGTCAGCTCTGTTCAAACCCTAGCCACATCCCTTAAACTAATTATTCTCAATTAATAGTTATTGAACACTCTAGGGTAAGTTGGGGGAGGGAGAAGGGATGGACTTCATGGAATTTAGGTTCCTAAGCAACAAATTACATTTACCATCTATATAACACATACCTCAAAATGCCAAATTGCTCAAACACAGGTACATTTTCTAGTTTGAAGCTAGATTTGTCTTCCTTTTGTGTAGCAAATAGTCTTATGATCAGGGCTGGCTGTGTGGGAGAGCATGAGGAAGAAAAAGGAAGCCTGCTCAATTGGTCAGATCAGGCTATTAAGAGCGATATTGCAGAGGAATGCAATACCCTTCAAAAGAGTTGGCAAACTACATTTTTAGATGTCCATCATATTGTGTTTGTATATCACCCTCAAAAGATATAGATATCCATCTGAATGATGAAAGTTAAACCTGTTTCATTAAGACCTCTCATTAAAACTCTAAAGAGAATATAAATCTATGGGAATTATTCCTTTAATGATAAAAATTAAAGAAAAAATACCCTAGATTTGGGATCTCTGCCCTGTACCCCCCCTCCAGGAAATTTAAACTAGTAAGATTCTTAGCTATATATCTATCCTGGGTGACTAACCACGTAACTTGCAAAAAGAACATTTTTCTAAGGAAAGTCATTTCTAAGTTATTCACTAGAGATCTAGGTAGGAATATCATGAGAAACCACCTTTAAAATTCAACAAGCCAAAATGTAAATGCCAAATCTCCTGCTCCTATTCTTAAGTAATAATTTAATGATGCTATAATAACATGAATTCCACAAAAATATGTATATGCTCCTGCTGAAAAGTACCTAGTTCTTAATTTATCAGAAATGTATTATTAAGGTTTCATTGACCTAAATTTCACTGTTTAAAATCTTCTTTTTCCCATTTTTGTATAATTAAAACTCATATTTTTATGACACTTTAAATGGTTTCTTCACAACAACCCCATGAAGTAGATAGATATATGAAGGGGAGGAAAAAAAAGAGGGAGGAAAGAGGAAGAAAGGGGGAGAGAAGAGACAGAGAATACCAGACAAGCAGGACAAGAAGGAGGAGGCAGAGATGACAGAGTGAGAGAATAATAACATAAAAATCTAGGGAAGACAAGAGTATCCAGAAAGAATGATCAACAATGTCAAATGCAGCAGAGAAGTCAATGAGGTTGAAAACTTTGAAAAAGGCCACCATTTTTGGAAACTAAGAGTTGAGTGATGAAGGAATGGAGAAGTATGTGAGAGGACACAAATGAAAAGGGAATGGGTATGAAGTTTTTCTATCAGTTTTACTAAGAAAAGAAGGAAATAAATAAGACAGCTTTAAAAGATGGTTGGGTCAAGAGAAGGTGGTCTTTTTGTTTTGTTTGTTTTTAAAACAAAGGAGGATTGGGCATGTTGACACATAGCATAGGAAGAGCTAATAGATAATGAGAGGCTGAAGATCCTACATTATGGAATTTTTAATTGATAGACTAGAACAACTAAAAAAGTATTAAGAGAGAATTTAACAGAGATTAACACGATAGGTTAAAAAGTACCAATGGCAGGGTGGCCAGGTAGCACAGCGAGTAAGAGTACCGGCCCCAGAGTCAGGATGACCTAGGATGGAATCTGGGCTCAGACACTTAGCACCCACCCAGGAACACCTGGCCGTGTAACCTTGAGCAAGTTACTTAAACCTGATTGCTTAAAAAAAAAAAAAGTACCTATGGCAAAAAAAAAAAAAAATTTTAAAACTTTGACAAAGAAAAAGAAAAAAAAGTACCAATGACTAGACTATGACCAATTTAACAAAAATTAAAAAGTAAAAGAAACTTGAGAGTTTGACTGCACAGCATTCTCAATAAGAGCCAATACTATTACACAGAAACCTAAAAAAAAATTTAATCTTCGCCAACATTAGCAGAAATATAGTGTCTAGAACAGAGACAGCTAGGTGGCACTGTGGATAGAGTACCAGGCCTGGAGTCAGGAAGATGGGAGTTAAATATGACCTCAGACACTTACTAGCTGTGTGACCCTGGGCAAGTCACTTAACCCCTATCAAGCCTCACTTCTCCCAACTGTAAAATAGGCATACTAACAGCAACTAGATCCCAGGCTTGTTGTGAATATCAAAAGATCCACAGCAGGTGCTATATAAATGCTTATCCTCTTCTCTTTTACCTCACCCCAAAACAAGAGATAAAAGTTACCCTATAATCTTAGCTATTGTGGAGTGTTACATTAAATATTAGGAGCCATAGTTTAGGGGACATATTGATAAGTGGATTCCTTCTAGAGGAGGGAAAGATGGAGGATGTTAATACTCAAAATCATGCCATGTAAGTAATTTTCTTTAGAAGTTGGGATTTTTTAACAAGAAGAGAAGATTTAAGGCAAATATGAAAATGGCCTTCAAATATTTGAGTGAATGTCATATGGAAAAGAGATTAGATTAATTTTGCTCCAATTAGAAGGTAGAGTTGGAAACAAGAGATGAACATTCTGAGAAATTAGATTTCAGCTCAATATAAAGGACTTCCTGACAATAAGAGCTATGTATAGATCTGGCTGCCCTTGGAGGAACATAATGGTGATTTTGTTACTAGAGGCCCTCAAGAATAGACTAGGAAACTTTTTCTAATAATGCTAAACAGGGGGTTCCCTTTTTTAAGAGTATAGTATTTTTCTTTTTAAAAAAAATTATTTACTTTTAGTTTACAACAAAAATAAGTTTTGAGTTCCAAATTTTCTCTCCTCCCTCTTCTCCCCTCCCCCCATAGGGGGTTCCTTTTATAAAGGGAAATAATTGTGTGCCAGAGGTACACAGGATTAAGTCCCTTCTACTTCAAAGATTATATGAGTTTATGTGTTAGATGTCATCAATTAGTCAGGCATCCCCAAAATACTGGAATGAAGCTTCTTGTTTTCGGCTTCCATGTCTGGGTATGCTTAATCCCCTTTTCTCAGTCCTCTGTGTTTTAACAGGAACATTCTGGATCATTGTTTATTTAAATGATCCTCTAATCTAAGAGCATGTTGTTTTTTGAAAATTTTTTCCTTTCTCAGCTTTTCTTAACTGGTCCCCTTAGCCATGTTTCTGAAAAATGCCAAGGACTAGCTGAACTTTCTGTGGTGGAAAAGAATTGGCAATTGAGGAGATGATCATCAGTTGCGGAATGACCGAACAAATTATAGCATATGAATGGAATTGAATATCACAGTGCTATAAGGAATGATGAGTGTGAAACTTTCTGAAAAACTTGGAAAGATTTACATGAACTGATGTTGAATGAAGTGAGCAGAACCAGGAGAACATTGTACATAGTAACTGCCACATTGAACAAATGTTCAACTTCAAATGATTTCACTATTCTGATCAGTACAATGAAGCAAGAGAATTCTGAAGAATTTATGATGCCAAATGCTATCCATCTCCAGAGAAAGAACTGATGGAATCTGAATGCAGATAGAATCACATGAATTTCATTTTATTTTTTCATGTTTTTTCCCTTTGCAAACTGTTTCTCCTTTTACAACATGACTAATATAGAAATATGTTTTACATGATTGTACACATATAACCTATATTAAATTGCTTACCATCTTAGGAAGGAAAGAGGGAAAAGAAAAAAGGAGAAAATTTGGAACTCAACATCTTATAAAAATAAATGTTAAAAATTGTCTTTACCTGTAATTATAAAAAAAGAAAACATTGGGTTTTTTTTAAAGACTAGCTAAAGTAACCTCTCAGCATGGTTTCACAGAAAGGGTATATAAAGGGAGTTAAGACATAGGTTCCAGTCCTGACCCTATCACTGACTATGTTCTGTGACATTTAGCAAATCACTTGATCCCTCTCTCACCTTTGCTGCCTCACCTATAAAATAGGTGATAAATATCTGCCTGCCACATAAAATCCTCTTTAATCTTAGTGCCTTCCCTCTTAGACTACCTCCATTTATCTCATATATATTTTGCTTGTATGTAACTGCTTGCATGTTGTCTACCCATTAGATTGTGAACTCCTTGAGAACAGGGAAAGGTTTTGGTCTTTTTTTGTTGTATCCCTAGTATTAGCAGAGTGCTTGGTATATAATTATAATTGCTTAATAACCACTAGTTGAATAACTAAAGATAAAATCATCTAAACTGAAAAAAATCAATGGAAAGGAATGATTTTGCAAAGAAAGTCCTGTACTGAATGAGAAATTGGCATAATAAAATTTACCGAGCCTTAAATTTTTATCATAAGCAGAGTTGAGCATTCAAAATTTTAAGAACCTCTTGATAGCTAGCTGTCAAATATTGAGCAAGCAACTTTGTTGTGCTTTAGTTTTCTCATCTGTAAAATGGACTGGCTTATGTCAAACATTTCATAGAGCTCAAAAATCTTATGATTTTATTAAAGCTTTTTTCTTTTACAAAAAATACCATAGAAGACTACTAGAATGTGAACACATTTACCTTTATTTGCAAATACTTTAAAATGTATAGATCACAGGAACAAGGTCAAAGAATAATAAATTTACCATAATAGACTTTGAAACATCAATGGATCTGTGGTCTAACTGATATTTGTCTTCACTCCAAGAATGCAGATGGCAACACATCCAGACCTGCCCTTCCTGTGGAATTCATCCATATCCTCCAATAAATTCTCCACAGGGGATTTACCTTCCTCTACATCTTTTGACACTTTATGTCTAATGGAGCATCAGTCTGTCCATCAATTATCTGAAGCTCTTAGTAGGTATCTGGTTCCCCTTCTTTTTCAATCATGTATCTTCTCAATGGAAATCAGAAAAAAAGTTGTGGTGCCCTTTAATCTGACAATTTTCCAAATGCAGTTTTCTTTATGGGAGAATATTATGTCAAGAATCAAAAGATCTCTGAATTGCATGGGAACTTAGAGGTCATCTAGGAAACTTTCTAGCTGAACAGGAATCCTGTTTAAAATATCCAAGAAATGAAATGATTTCGAATTTTCCCTTAAATTTAAACTAAATCTTCCCCTCCCCCCCAGCAAATTCCAGTTATTGCTCCTAGTCTTGCACTCACAGACTCAGAATTTGGGAGTTAGAGGGAACCACAGAGCACCTCTTATCCAGGTCAAACAGGAACAGAATCCAAAGTAGACCATATCCCACAAGTAGCTGTCCAGCCTCTCTCTGAAGACCTCTGGAGGGAAGGGGGTGGTGGTGGAGGGGAGCCACTTCTTGAGTTAAAGACCATAGATTCTCTGCCTCTAAATGGATCTAATTGTTAATAAGTTTTTTTTTCCTGACATCAAGCATATATTGACCTTTTGCCACTTCTAGACATTGTCGTAGATTTATCTTCTGGGACCAAACAGAGCAAGTCTAATTCTTCCTTCCTTCAAATGGTAACCCTTCAAAAGTAGAACAAAGCTACTGTCTCATCTTCTACAGGATAAGCATACTGAATTCAACCATTGTGTCATAAGAAATGATGAAGGGAATGGTTTCAGATAATCATGGGAAGATTTGAAAGAATCGATGCTGAGGTAAGTAGAAAAAAGAGAAAAAATTATATAATAACAGTAATATCATAAAGACAAACACACCTGATTCTTTTGATTGATCTTCATATATCATGGGCTCAGGTTTTTATCATTCTGATTGCCCTTCTTTGGACACTCTCTAGCTTATTGTTATTATTCCTAAACTGTGGTGCCTAGAACTGAACTCAATCTGAAGTCAGTACAGCAGATAAGGTCTGATGGGGAAAAAATGCAGTCAGGCTCTCACCACTATTTCTTCTTTTAATACATTAGATTTTTTTCATTGTCACAATCACAGTGTTGACTTTTGATAAGCTTAAATTCTACTAAAATGCTTCTGGGGTCAAAAAGAACAAACTTTATCACTTTTTTATATCACGGTCTTTCAAATATTTGAAAATCTTTTCTCCCAGTCACACACACATCAAGGTAAATTTTTGCTTGAAATAATAATTCAATAATATCAATTACTACTAATGATTCAATATCATCTTTGTTTTTTCAATTTATTTATTTATTTTTAGTTTTCAACATTAATTTCCACAAGATTTTGAGTCACAAATTTTCTCCCCATCTTTCCCCTACCCCCACCCTAAGATAGTGAGCCTACTGAATACCCCTTCCCCCAATCTGTTCTCTAATATCTTCTCCCATTCTCCCTAACTTTCTAGTAGGGCAAGACGGATTTCTGTACCCCAGTACGTGTATATATTATTTTCTAGTTGCATTTAAAAAACAGTTTTTATTAACATTTGTTTTTAAAACTTTGATTTCCAGATTCTTTCCCTTCTTCCCTCCTCACCTACCCCCACTGGGAAGATAAGCAATTCAATATAGGTTGTACATGTGTAGTTAACACAAAACATTTCCATACTAGTTATATTGTGAAAGACTATATTTCCCTCTATCCTATCCTGCCCCCCACTTATTCTATTTTCTCCTTTGACCCTGTCCCTTCTCAAAAGTGTTCGCTTCTAACTACCCTTTCCCCCAATCTGCCCTGCCTTCTATCATCCCCCCTCTTATCCCCTTCCCCCCTACTTTCCTGTATGGTAAGATACCCAATTGAGTGTGTATGTTATTTCCTCCTTAAGCCAAATTCAATGAGAGCAAGGTTGACCCATTTGCTTTTACCTTCCTGCTCTTCCCCTCCATTGTAATAGTTATCTCTTGCCTCTTTTATATGAGATAATTTACCCTATTCTATTTCTCTCTTTCTCCTCCCAATATATTCCTCTCTCACCTCTTAATTTTATTTCTTAGATATCATCTCTTCATATTCAACTCATCCTGTGCCCTCTATCTATGTATATACATGTACACATATATACACACACTTACACCTTCCAATACATACATATGTATGTATACATATATATATACACACACACACACACACACACACACACACACTCATATATATTCCCTTCAACTATCCTCATTCTGAGAAATATAATAATTTCTCCTTGACCTGGGAACTCTGGAATTTGGCTATAATATTCCTAGGAGTTTTCTTTTGGGGATCTTTTTCGAGAGTTGGTTGGTGAATTCTTTCAATTTCTATTTTGCCCTAGGGTTTTAGAATATCAGGGAAGTTTTCCTTGAGAATTTCTTGAAGGATGATTTCTAGGCTCTTTTTTTTTTCAAACATGGCTTTCAGGTAGTCCAGTAATTTTTAAATTATCTCTCCTGGATTTATTTTCCAGGTCAGTGGTTTTTCCAATGAGATATGTCACATTGCCTTCTACTTTTTCATTTGTTTGGATCTGTTTTATAGTATCTCACTTTCTCATAAAGTCATTAGTTTCCATTTACTCCAATCTAATTTTGAAGGAATTAGTCTCTTCAGTGAGTTTTTGAAATTCCTTTTTCATCTGGCTAATTAAGTTTTTTAAGGCATTCTTCTCCTCATTGGCTTTTTCGGCCTCTTTTGCCATTTGAGTTAGTCTATTTTTAAGGTGTTATTTTCTTCAGTTGGGCTGCTGACTAGTTTTTCATTATTTTCTTGCATCATTCTCATTTCTCTTCCCAATTTTTCCTCCACTTCTCTTGCTTGATTTTCAAAATTCTTCTTGAGCTCCTCTATGGCCTACAACTAGTTCATATTTTTCTTGGAGGTTTTTGATGCAGGAGTTTTTACTTTGTTGTCTTTTTCTGGTTCCATGTTTTGATCCTTTTTGTCCTCAAAAAAGGATTCTGTAGTCTGATTGTGCTTTCTCTGTTTCTTCATCTTGCCAGCCAATTGCTTGACTTTTGAGCTCTTTGCCATGGTAGAACTCTGCTTCCAGAGTGGAGAGAGCTGTGTCCCAAATTGCTGGGGTTCTCACAGTTGTCAGAGCTATGAGGAGGGCACCCTCTCTACAGACACCACAAGCTCTGGCACACTGGCGTTCCTCACCCCAGGACCACCACCCAAGACTGCAACCCAGATGCAAGCAGGTCAAAGCAAGAGTGATTACCCTCTGAATGGTAGCTTGATCCTCCTATGATCTGCAGGCCAGGAGCTCTGGAGTCAGCCACAGGGCAGCAGCTGCAACCACAGCACTGCCACCTCTTGCCCTAGGGGCAGGTACCTGACTGAACTGTTCTCTCTCCCTGGATCAACAGAGTTCCCTACTGACCTTTTACTTTCTCTTTGGCATTTATGAGAGAAGTCTGGAAACTGCCTCAGCTGCTGGTGATTCACTATCCTGAAGTCTGCTCTGGCTGGTCTGTGCTGCTGGTCTGGGCTGCCCCAGGTCTGGGACCATGAGATTCACTTGGGACTGTGTTTGGCTTCTGGCCAGTGTGATAGACCCTTCCTGTTGGCCTGCCAGACTGCCTTCAGTGGGAGATTTGTTTCTCTCTGTCACTTTGTGAGTTCTATAGCTCTAAAATTTGTTTAAAGTAACTTTTTACAAGTATTGGAGGGGGTTGGTGCAGGAACTCAAGCAAGTTCCTGCTTTTACTCTGCCATCTTGGCTCCACCCCCCATGATTCAATAATTTCCAATAGTTTACTATGAAGAACCAACCACAGTCTGAGGGTTACATGGCACAAATTTCAAACAGGAGTGCTTATCAGAACGATGTGTTTTCTTTAACTGTTTAGGAATTAGAAGAAATATCTATCTTAAAATTAGTGAAGCCCAAGGTAATTAAGTTGGGAGTCCTATTCAGCCTGTCTAAGAGAGCTGAGTGGACTTAGTCTGCACCTTACCTTCAAACAGGGACTATCCCTGAACTAAAAATAAGCTAAGAGAATAATAGGGAAAAGGCACAGTTAGGATACATACTTTTACATTGTCATCACTGGGCACTCAAATCTCTAGTATAGGAATAGACAACAGAATTAGGGCAGGCTTAATTTGGTTCAATAGGATTATCCAAACTGCATGATGTAGAATACTTATCTTCACCAAGATGAAAGCATGGATCAAAAGTGTTTTTAAAATTCCAGTCTGAAAAAAATGTGGCTCTGCATTTGATGAATTCAAGTTGTATCTGTGTATCTGATGGACTTTAAAAATTTTTTTGCCAGGGATCAGTAAAAAAAGAGATATTGAAATGACTCTTCTTATACTCCTTTCCTCAAATACACCTGCGAAAACACTTTAAAATACTTTAGATTTGGAAAATGATATATATATAGATGTGGGAAAATTGGAACACTAATGCATTGTTGGTGGAGTTGTGAACTGATACACATTCTGGAGAGCAATTTGGAACTATGCCCAAATGGCTATAAAACCATGCATACCCTATGACCCAGCAATACCGATACTAGGTCTGTATCCCAAAGATAATATAAAAATGGGAAAAGGACCTACACGTACAAAAATATTTATAGCAGCTCTTTTGGGGATGGCCAAGAACTGGAAATTGAAGGGGATTCCCATCAATTGGGGAATGGCTGAAAAAGTTGTGGTATATGATTGTGTCAGAATACTATCATTCTATAAGAAATTATGAGCAGGCATATTTCAGAAAAACCTGGAAAGACTTGCATGAACTAACACTGGGTAAAGTGAGCAGAACCAGGAGAATGTTGTACACAGCAATAGCAATATTGTGTGATGATCAATTATGATAGACTTAGCTCTTCTCAGCAACACAATGGTTTAAGACAATTCCATAAGACTCATTGTGGAAAATGCTATCTATATCCAGAGAAAGAATTGTGGAGTCTGAATGCAGATTGAAGCACACTATTTTCATTTTTTTCTTTCTCATGTTTTTCCCTTTTGTTCTAATTCTTCTTTCACAACATGAGTAATGTAGAAATATGTTTAATATGATTGTACTTGTATAACCTATATCAGATTGCTTGCTGTCTTGGGGAGGGAAGAAGGAAGGGAGAAAAAAAGAAGAAACTGGAACTCAAAATTTTACAAAAATGAATGCTTAAATTATCTTTACATGTAATTGGAAAAAAATAAAATACTATTAAATGCAATTTTAAAAATCATATTTAAAAAACAAAAACAAGGTCCTGAAAATACATTTTTATCTCCCAAATACATCTTGTCAATATAAAGAAAATTCATCTGACTGCTTAAAACAGAAATAAAAAATTTTCTCATGTTTTTGTATCTGGTGAGGCTAAAAAAAAGTAAAGTGGCATTTATGCCACTTTTATCCAACAACAACTGTGTTAGATTCTTCTTTAAGGAACAAGTGGAGTATCATATCTTCTCATTGGCCTAGATAAGTATGTGTTAGTTACATGCATTGTGCTATTTTATACTCAAAAAGTGCAGCAGATGAGGTCAAAGTTATTAGAATACAGGAAGGATTGGACTAGATGACTTCAAAGGAACTTTATGTTCTCAACACATTAGTGGGTAATTTTCACCTGTGTGGTTTGTTGTACTGAGACCATTTTCCACCACTTGTTCTCCAACAAATTATGTCCATAACCTCTTTCAAGATCTGGATCTAAATTTACCTGCAACAGGAAGCTTTTCCTAATTAATTCTCTTTAGTGTTTTCCTGGCTCTTAACATCTGCATATTCAATTGGTACAAAATCATTCTCAATTTGCTGATGCTTTGCTTTGGAACCCTAAGGCCATATCAATTCTGTTTAATTTGTTTACCCAAGTAGATTATTAATTTTTTTTTATTAGAGCACTGGGATTGGAGTCAGGAAGATCTGAGTTCAAATCCTGCCTCAGTCTCATCACACTAGTTGTGTGATACTGGACAAATCACTTAAACTCTCAGCCTCAGTTTCCTAATCTGTAAAATGGGGATAATAATAGCATCTACCTCCCAGAGTTGTTGAGAGGATCAAAGGAGAAAATGTATGTAAAGTGCTTTGCAAGCTGTAAAATCTACATAAATTCTAGGTATTATAATTAGTGTGTTGTTGTTAAGCACTTAGCATAATGTGTGGCATATAGTAGATGCTATATCGATGTTTATTCCCTTCCCTTCACCTTTGTTCTACATCTGTACACTTATATGTATACTTATGCATACATATATACATACACACACTTACCTCACAGAGGCATTATTAACGATAGATAAAATTTTAGCCTGAACAGAGAAGGTCCTAGCCATTAGTTACAAAAGGATGAATTTACAAAGAACCATGAGAAATACTGAAGGAACACATCCATATACCATTTATTTGACCAAAAAACCCCCAAACAACACCAATTCATGATCTAGAAAGACACCCTGATGTAGTAGAAGAATACTGAATCTAGATCCAAAGGACATTGATCTGAAACACCCCTCCCTTTGACATTTCTTACTGTGTGACCACGGACAAGTCATTTAATTCCCTAGGGCTCAGTGTCCTCATCTGCAAGATGTGGAGGTTTTACCAGATTATCTACCTGAGGTCCCTTTTACCTCTAAAGCTGTGACCCTATGATTCTTTCTTTAAACCATTAATTAGGCTTCTTTTATTTGTTTATTTTTATTTCCATATCAGTGATGTTGGGGAGTGAGGGGAAGCAAAAAAAAGCATGAAAAAATCAAGTGAAAAAGGTATGCTTCAGTCTATACTCAGAGTTCATCAGTTCCATTGAGTGATGGCATTTTTCATCATGGGATATGACCTTAAGATCTTTATTTTTTTAATGTGTTATTTACTCATATTGCTGACTACAGACAGACTACAATTGAGTACAATGGTTCAAAATGAAGTTATTAAAGACCAGAACACAAAATCCTCACTAACCCTCCACCAATGCTATTAACAAAATTTCTTCTTTCCTGAAATTCCCAAATTTATCCCCTCGTCACATCTCTGCCAGCAAATGACTTCACATCCTACTTTAATGAAAAGATTGAGGCTCATGATTGAATCATGAGCTGATTTAGCTCCTCTCTTTCATGTGTCAAGATCCCTCCATATTCAAGCATTTCCTTATTATTTTCTCCTATCTTGGAAATATGATGGCCTTCCTCCTGGTCAAGGGTAAATTCTCCATTTTTGTCCTGTATCTTCTAGCATGCCATTGTCTCTGGAAACTTGATAGCATCATCCTCTCTCCCTCCTTCCCTTCCTCCCTCCTTCCTTCTCTCTTCCTACAAATGTGCTCAGCTTCCCCAACTTCAAAAGATCTTCCCTTAATTCTGATACTTCCTCAATCTAGCATCCTTTCTCATCTCTACTCATAAGTTAGCAACTCTTTAAGGTAGTAAGTTGCAGACAAAGAATTAACTTCTATTGGTAGACATATTTCATTAAGGAGCTCCCCATGTAAATGAAATCATACGTCCATTCCCTATCCCCTTCATAAATAATATATTCAACAAAGTAGTAATAAATTTGTTTTTGTTTACTTATACACTTCTTCGATTCTGTAAATTTTATTTTTTTATTTTTTGGATAGTTCATTTTTCTGGTGTTTATTTAGTATTACATTTCCCCCCAGTTACATATAAAAACAACTTTTTATATTTGTTTTTAAAACTATGAGTTCCAAATTCTCTCCCTCCTCTCCCTACTCCCCTTCATTGAGAAGAAAAGTAATTTGATACAGGTTATACATGTGGAGTCATGCAAAACATATTCATTATAGTCATGTTGTAAAAGAAAACAGACAAAAAACTCAAGAAAAATAAAGTTTAAAAAAAGTATGCTTCAATCTGTATTCACTTCTGTGATTTTTTTTTCTTTTTGTTTTTTTCTTTTTGGAGGGCAGGGCAATTGGGGTTAAGTGACTTGCCCAAAGTCACACAGCTAGTAAGTGTTAAGTGTCTGAGGCCAGATTTGAACTCAGGTCCTCCTGATTCCAGGGCTGGTGCTCTATTCACTGTGCCACCTAGCCACTCTTCTTCTGTGAATTTAAAAAAAATATCTTATAGAATCTCTTTCTGCTGCATTACACTACCACCCTTCCATAAAGTCATCCCTGATCTTAGCAGCTAGATAAGAACCCTCTCTTCTCAATATAGTATAGAATCATGGTGGATAGAGACTCATAGGACTTTACCTGGAAGGGACCTCATAGGCCATCTAGTCCAACCTATTCATTTGAGATGAGGAAACTGAGAGTCAAGGATATTGTGACTTGCTGAAAGTCAGAAAGGTCTTAACATCAGAAGTAGAATTTGAACCGGAGTCTTATAACCTAATTCTCATTCCATTGTACCAAGCACATCTCTTATTGACCCCTCCTATGGACGTTTCTCATTCTAATTTCCATTATGTTTATCTGTTGCCAGGCCTCATTGCTGCCAGTAAATTGTAAGTTTTTTAATACAGGGCCAGTATCATTTTTCATCCTAGAATCCCTCTTGTCTAGAATAATATCTTGCATATAGTAAGTATTTAATATATATTTGCCGAATTTTGAATATACCTGAGAACTTGCATTAAATACCATTGAGATAACTGGATTTCGGCAAAGGGAAAGCAATTTTCTCAGGCTGATGGGTACCAACACTGCCAATACTATCAGAGTTGTTACTGGAGAAATTGCCCCAGGCTCACTCGGCAAAAATACATGTCCTCAATATCACTGTCACATCTCATCCAAAAGTTCACAACATAGCTTGGCACACTATCCAGATACCAGTGCTACATTGGGACATTAGTTTCATTTTGATTGAGAAGGAGGGTGACCTGCCAAAACACCAACAACTATGCTTCCTGAAACACCCGAATTTCCCTGAAAGGTCTTTCCTTTTCAAACACTGACCAGGCCAATTCTAGCCCTGGCAGATGGCAGGGCTGAAGACCATATGCATTTTCATCACTTTGCTGCTTATCACAGGTGCTGCAGGTAGGTGGGAGAGCTTAATGTTTGCTAACGTTATGATAACCTTTTCTGTTACTTTTTTTGTGGGCCAATTTTACTTTATCTTAAATATATTTCTATTTTTTTTTAATTATGTTTTGGGCTTTTTGTGGGAAAAAAGAATTACTGTCTAGAGAGTATTCTCCCACACATATAATCATATAGCTGGATGCCTCCCAAATTCTATTTACTCCTTTTCCCTTGAGCCATTTTTTTTCTCCTTTAGATATCAGAGCTGTATTTAGCAAAGAAGTGGCATGTGTTTTATATAGTTTTCAGAAGCAGAGTTTTAAATCTATAATTAGTTTCAAATAAGATGTTCACCCCCTTTTCTGTAGTAATTATAAATGTTTAATTGTTTCCAAACATAGCAGAGTTTGTGCTAAAAACATCATAAGCATCTCTGTCATGTTAAAGTGACTACATAAAGGGTCTTTGTTTAAGAAGAACAAAGAAATCAAAAGCATAAAAACATTAGGTAGGTTAGTTGAGTTAATTCTATTAACTTTGCTTTTTCCTTTATCTGATTTATAATTAGGAGGAATCAAATTTTTGGGTAGGATTTGGATGAAAATTTGTTTATTCAGATATGCCAAGAAGGGTGTGTTTAAAACATAAGGAAACATGAGGAATTTCGATTAGTTTCAAAGATTCCTTCCAGCTCTAAAAAGACATGAAATAAACTTTTAGGTATTAGGCACGTTTTTACAGGTCCAAAAATAAAATATTACTACTAAATGTACTTTTGGCTACATGAGCAATATGCCATCATATTTTTAAAATTCATTTAAAGCACGATGAGAGATTTCACAATATAAATATAAAGAATAATCTGAAATTTAAAACTACCTAAAATTCAATAACTTGCTCTTTGTCCTTAGAAGTTCCAAAGTTAATGCAGACAAAGTATTCATTTGTTCTACATCAGTGTTACTTCTAGCCTGCAAACAGATGGTTTTAAAGCAGGTGATTTTAACATCTACCTGATGAGCCCAAAGTGTGACATAACACATTTAGGAAGAGAGGCTCACGCATTCTAAGTGTAATTTAGAAGAGCTTTGCATTTGAAAATACTGTCAGCAAAATTTATGGTTATAAAACATTTACATATCATTTTCTGTTTGTCAAGTATCTCCCATCAACCTCTCTTGGTTTATGTCATAAAACCAATTCTGTGATGTATGTCACTACTCTGTGTCTACAAATATTTAAAGGGTGGTCATGTGGGAGAAGAATTAGACTAATTCTATTTGGTGTCAGAGGTCAGAATTAGGAGGAATGTGTAGAAGTTACAAAGAAGCAAATTTAACCTTGTTATAAAGGAAGACTTCCTAAAAATCAGAGTTATTCAAAAGTGGAATACAAAGGGAATTGTTACCTTTCACTAGTAGCAAAGGCTGGGATTTCTTCCCCTTTGAGATTCTATAACAATGGAAAAAACCCTGGAAGTAGAGTCAGGAAAATGAGATTCTCAGTTTTATACACAAGGAAAGTGGGATTCAGAGGGGTAGCTTTCCCAAGATCCCACAGCAGGCTAGAAAGTGTTGGTAGAATGACTTGACTCCAAGTTCAGTAGGCTATCTAATATCACACTGTATATGATTCATCTCTTTAAGTGGATGGTAGCCCACCAGAAGACAGAAACCCTTTGCTAATTTTGTATGCCCAGTAGGGCCTTGTAAATATTAAATAAATATTAATTTCTTCATTGTAAATGACATAAACAGAAATAGCACTCACTGTCCAAATTCTGTTGTTTTTTGTTTTCTCTGAATTATAAGAATACAAAAGAAAAAAAAACAGATTCCACAAAATGGGAGAATTTGGGTGAGAGAAATGAAAAAAAATGACAAATTTATTTAGAGAATCAGTGTTGGAAAAATGGAAAGGGTACATGATTTGAAATCAGATGGCCTAGGTTCAACTTCCAGAGTTGCAATGTATTACATGTGTTACTGGGTAAAAATCCTCCTGAGCCTTAGTTTCCTCATTTGTAAGATATGTGGGTTAGACAAGATGATCTCTGATATTCCTTCTGCCTATAAGTCTAAGAACTATAACTTGGCAAATGACTTTGATGTCTATATCTCCACTCCTGAGCTCTCTTCTTTGCTACATCCTTATGTTTCCAACTGGTTATTAGACATTTCCATTTATATGTGCCATTGTTACCTTAAAGTCAATGTCTAAATCAGAGCTTAATATCTCCTTCCAAAACTAATGTTCCCTCCTGGATTTCTGATCTCATCACTTCCCCCATCATCTTTGGATATTTCCTTTTTCTCTATTTCCCATATTCACTTAATCATCAAGGCTTAAATCAAAGCTTCTATCTTTGTAATTTTTGCTTAAAAAGTATACTTGCATATGTCTTTTCCTTTCTATTCTTGGTATCATCACAATAGTCTAGGCAGTCTATCTTATACCTTCATTGTTGAAAAAGCTTTCCAAAGTCTTTACTCCTAATGGATGAGTTAATGCCATCAGAAGAACCTTAAATTTTCCATTTCAAATCATAAGTGTGTCTTATCTGCAGTTTGATTATGTATCCTATTGATGTAGTTCTAACACTTTGGATATTTGCATTAAACACATAGAAATTACAATAAAGTCTAGGAATTCTTTTAGAAAGGAGAATGTTTATTTTAATATGTTATTTGGAAAGAGAAAGTGCATTTTTAAAGAATATAGTCTAAGAGATTTTAAAATAATCACCCATAATTGACCAAGTAGAAAGCTCTTTTGTGTAAATATTTTGTTGCAGGTAATCTGTACAGGGAATATGAGAGATAATGTCTAGAGTTGTGTGCTTAGAATATTCTTTTAGTTAAATATTATGGAATTCTAATTTCTGTCTCAAGAAACAAAGTATCTTCAAAATAATTCCTGTAGATACACCAAAGGATAGCAGGGGGAGGCATGGGAGAACAAATTGGAGGCTTATCTTCTCTTCAATATACATAGGTTCAACTTCTGTTAATAGGAGAGGGAGTTCACTGCCCATATCAAGGGGGGAAAGGACAGAGTATTTACTCCTGATAAGATTTTTCCTTTATACATCTAAATTCTTTAAAGGATATGCATTTAGAAGATATTCTGCATCATGGGAAGTTTGGGAAGGTGGGGGCATCCATGTGCTAAAATCTATCAAAGTTGATTTCCTGACTTTATATTAACAGAAGTTAACCTCAATTAGCCTTCTTCAAACAAAGGATTATCTTTCATGTAAAAATTAATTCACATTAGTGCTATGGTGAATTATCTGTTTCATAGGAACATGAAAAACGTTCTGATATTTCAGACAGAAAAAAATTAATTCCAGTTGAACTCACCCTAAAATGCTATAATCTTATGTAGAAACCAGCTTTAGGAAAAGGAATGAACAATAGCAAAAGACTCAGCCAAATTTATCAATTTCCTAATGAAATGTCATATTTATCCATTATCACATAGTTATATTTCACTGCCAATATTAATTTAGCACTGGAAGTGTATCTGGAATTTTTATATGGATTTAGAGTTTTAGGATGTTATTATTCTTGCCCTAGAAAACTAATAACCTACTACAGATATAAAATGCAAATAAACACACACATATACATATACATAAATATAACGCTAGCCAGGATTATACATGAACAGCACAAAAATGTACATAAAGATGTTCACTGACATCAGGACCAACACAAGATGTTTTGCTATTCTGTGCAAGCTCACTATGGGGACAGGTGAGAGAACTGCATTTTGGACATCATAATTCTTATAACTAAGCTCCACAGTTGGTTTCTGTTCCTCATCCTCCATTCACTCACCCAATCCCAGAGACAAAAAGATGTCCATTCAGCATTGACACAGTGTGGCAGCAAAAGTGCCAAATGAAGAGGGGCAGTGAATTGAAGATTTTTAGAGTTTGGGACCCACTACCAGGCTCCACTTTTGGTTCTTCCAATAATCTTCAACCTTATAAAGCATACTTAATTCACAAATACATAGAAGGACATAGGTCAATTGAATGTAATGTGATAGCATGGTTCAGTTTAGATTAAGAGAAAATTTTCTGGATTTTGACACTAGATTCGAAAGGTCTAGAAAGGTACAATTTGATGAGTAGGATGGAATAACCTATTTATATTGTGAAGAAAAATTAACATTCAAGAAGGGAGATATGGAATATATGTCCCTGGTTTGAGTAAAGGTACAGATAATGTATTAAAAGTTGGGAGGATTTAGTAAAACAAAATGTCCCTAAAGTCAAAAGAGAGATGTTTGAGCTTGATCCACTAACAAGACAGTCACAGAAGGACCTCATAGAGGGATGTGACATAGATCTTACTTCAGAATACAGGATGGATGAAAAGAGAGGGATAGTGGAAGTAGGGGGTTCTTAGAGGAAGAGGTTGAAATAATCTATCAAGATCTGGCCTGGGAAGTATCCACATCTAAAGGATGTTTCATTGCGGGGTAAGGGAGTGGGGGGGCGCTGTGTGTGTAGAATTGACTGTACCCAGATTGAAATGTTTTTTTTTTCTTTTTGTGTCAGAGAAAGCAAAGAGGATTGTGATGGCATACTACATTTGTTATTTCCAGCACTCTAAACTCACTTTCTTTTTTCTTGATCTTATTCTTATTCTTATTTCCATAAGCCTTCTAGCAAGTTTGTTTTCTTACCCAGCTGATCCATTGGGCAGCTGGTTTTACATATCAATATAAAAGGGCAACGTTCTCCACAATTAGGACACTAGTTTAGTGGCATATGGTGGTGCAGTAGATAGAGCACTGGGTTTGAAGTCAGGAAGACTCATTTTTTTTTAATTCACATCTGTTCCTCAGATACATTTTAACTGTGTGACCCTGGGCAAGACTCTGATTGCCGCAATTTCCTCATCTGTAAAAATGAGCTGGAAAAGGAAATGGCAAACCACTCTAACAGGGTCACAAAGAGTTGTATATGACTAAAATGACAGAACAAATGTGTGAACCTACTTTTTAATCTCATTAAAAATGAGATAACAGGGGCAGATAGGTGACACAGTGAATAGAGCACCAGCCCTGGAGTCAGGAGGACCTGAGTTCAAATCTGGCCTCAGACACTTAACACTTGCTAGCCTTGTGACCTTGGGCAAGTCACTTAAACCCAATTGCCCCTCAAAAAAGCAAAAAAAAAAAGAAATAACCATCTCAGAACTCAAATACTGGTCAACTAACTAAACCAGCACCATGATCTTCTCCTAGAAGACACATCTGGCTTCAAACATATGGTACATATCATGCTGGTTTTCTTCCTCAGGCTGAAATCTCCCACCCCAGTATGTTGAGACTAAAATTTCCAGCCCAACATATAGGCCTTACTTCCAGGCTATATGAAGTAAGAAAAATATGTGACAATAGAAAATAAGGCCATGAAGAGAGAAAACACTGTTATAAAAACAAGTTGTAAAACTCTACATTCTATAGTCAGAAACATATTGATCATCTTTTCCTATGTACAATATCCTCTATACTTTCCCCTTACCTCTTTCTGATTCTGAAGACATAATCAAACAACTGCAATTTGTACCTAAGCAGCATGAGTCCATCTACTACACTGCCTCCACTTATCTATCGGCCCTAAAAATTTCCAGAACGACATTTCCTTCTTTGGCCTCCACTACCTGAAATGTCTTATCTCCCCAGGTTAAAATGCAAGCTCCTTGAGGGTAGGCACTGTCTTTACTTTTGAATCTGCACCCCCAGCACTTAACACAGTGCTTGGCACAGAGTAGCTGCTTTATCAATTTTTTATTCATTCATTTATTCATTATATCAAGCTGAAATATGTACATCTGCTACTTTCATACATTGCCCGAAATTAGTCCCTGATCTCTCTTCCACTGTATAGACCTTCCCATCATTGAAGACCTTAACTCCCTCCTCTTCCTCTCTCCCTATCGAGTTTCTTCTCCAGTTAAACACTGGCTTCCTCTTCTGGATTGCTATAGCTTTTCAATCTTTCCTAAAATGTAACACCTCCAAACTAAGTATAAAATTACAAAGGTTAACTAACCAGGATAGAACATGATCAGACTTTCACTCTCATTATTTACAATATACTTCTATTAACATAGCCTCATCCAACATCTTGCTTCCAAGGTAAAGCTTGGGTACCAACTCTCCCATGAATTGATCTCTTATCGACCACAACTGTTAGCTCTCCCTCCCTTCTCAAATCATCATATATTTACTTATTTGTGTATATATTTTATTCCCCTAGTAAAATGCATGCTCCTTAAATGGCTAGACGGTTTACATTTGTTTTTGTATCCTCTGTGCCTAACACAGTACTATATATAAACCTGCATTTAATTGAAATAACAGCCACATCACATTGTGGTGGTCCACTAAAAACCATCAGGTACTTTTCACAAGAACTGTTAAATACTTGTAGAGTTCACTTTTTTTAAAACCCCTATTAAATTCTTTTTAAAAAATTAAGTCCAGGGGCAGCTAGGTGGTGCAGTGAGTAGAGTGCCGGCCCTGGAGTCAGGAGGACCTGAGTTCAGATCTGGCCTCAGACACTTAACACACACACACACATACAAAAAAAACCTAGCCATGTGACTTTGGGCAAGTTACTTAACCCCAATTGCCCTCCAAAATAAAAAAAAATTAATTAATTAATTTTAAAAAAAGAATGAAAAAATTAAGTCTAACCTACAACCCCAATTTGTTGAAATCTTTTTAGATCCCAAGTTTATCATCAAATAGTTTATCCCTCCCAGCTTGATACCATTTGTAAATTTGACAACTAAGCCACTATGCTTTCATCAGTAACAGATAAAAAGGTTGAACATTACTATTTGCTAATTCTTTGTTTCATTCCCTCAAGTCCTGAGTGTTTGTCTTGAGTTTTTTTTTTTTTAACTCTCTTATCCCTACATCCTTCTTGTTATAGTGTCTTTTAGGTACTTGGGGACTCTGATGCCTACAGAAGTCCTGAATTCCTAATGTCTATTTTTGCCCTACTGGTACCCAAAGTATCACTGATCCTTGGTATATATCAGACTTTCCTAGTTCCAGGTGATACCATAAACTACTCTTCAACATGTTCTAAGCATTAAAATCAGAGACTGAAAAGATGTTCTAAAAAGCCAGAATTTGCTATAACTCATGTAATATACATATAGAAAATACTGGGGCTTTTCAGATATCATACCTTTGGAAGTTCTGACCTTTAGAAGGGTTCAGCTGGCAGTTGTTGAATTACATGAAGCATTACTACAAAGAGAACATAAAATTGTTTATCCATTCCCTTTACCTCGGTAGATTTACACACTATATAATTCACTTTAAGCACCAACAATATGGGCCAGAAAATCAGACTTCCTATCTCCTTTTTGGAGAACTCTATCCATGAATTCTGTATATAACCTTATAAACTCATTCATAGCTTATCCATCAGCAGAACTACCTGTATAACTCATAGGGATAATGTGAAGCTATATAGAAACTCACACTGGAGAGACACTAGATTGCTTACTGAAAAAGAAATTAGATCTGAAACAATAGGAGACATTCACTATAGGAACTCCAAATTATTTTGTAATCGACAGTTCCAAAGTAAATGAGAACAGAAAAGGCTAGGGTAGAATCATATTTCATCAACAGACACAAAGTCTTTGTGTTCTGTTCAATACAGATCAAGACCTAAAGAAAACATGGAAAAGAGAGATAGAAAAGCTAAGAAGGAAGATAAGTATATGAAGATTTATGTTGTTTTGGCTTTGCTGGGCTGGTAGGTTTTCTGAAACTATCAACAAAGCTTAAACAATAAAATAGTATATTTCAGAATATGTTTTACTATTGAAAATGTCACCTCTGAAAAGTCCAAGGGTCTGATGCTAGGACTATTTGTCCAGTCTACCCTATCATAGTCCAATCTTGAATTAAACTAGGTCAGAATTTGAGCTTTCTAAACTACTAGTACTGGTACCCAAAATATCACTGATCCTTGGTATATATCACACTTTCAGTGTGAACTACCCTGTAACTTGGACAAAGAAACTACTCTATTCCATCCTTTGTTTAATATATAATCCTTCTGGTTAGCCAATGTGTCCTTTTTCACAGGTTGCCATGATGTCACTGTAGTCTTTTCTCTACCTTAGATCAAACCCAAGGAATCTCTGGTCCCTTTGGCCATTATTTGTGACCCTCTAAAACTCCACCTCTTTTCTTTTTTTCTATCTCTTTCCTTCAATATGTATGTGTCTTACTTCCCCTTTTCATGTTTTTTTGCCCCTACTTAAGTGTACCAGTGGAATTTTGAAGTAAAGAGTTTCTGTTTGTTTCTCTTATCTTTCCAGTCAAGCAAGACCATTTAATTGAGCAGTTCTAGAAGGATAGGCATATCACACAACACTGGAACTTCATTTTAGACTATATTCCCCTTGTTACCTTAACAAAATTCTCTCCAATGGGACCTAAAAAAATCTTGTAAATATGCTTGATAGGGAATATAGGTATCATGAGATCCCAATGTCCCTTCTCTCTTTAAAGCACAAGTTCTTAACCTGGGACCCATGAACTTATTTTTTAAATATTTTGATAATTGTATTTCAATAAAATTAGTTTTCTTTGTAATTCTATATATTTGATTTTATGCATTTAAAACTATCATCCTGAGAAAGAATCCAGAGGCTTCAGCAGACTGCCAAATCAGTCCAGGTTACAAAAAAAATTAAGAACCTCTCTATTCTAAAGTAAAAATTGGCATTAACAAAATTTGAAATTCCATCTAAGTTCTGATTTTTGTAAAAGGAAATTAGCCACTCACATCATTTATTCATTCTCATAATCTTCAAACCATGAGTTTTAGTTTATGATATTCTTTGTATACTTTTTTTTTGGTATCCTGCCTTGCTGGCTCTTTTTTTGCCTTATATAAATGGACTTTTCTTTCTGCTTCACAATTCCACAGGGAAAAAAAAACAAGAACAGAAAAGTCACTATGTTGGGTTCAGACATCCTATTTACCTTTTGGTATTATATCTTACCACCCTTTGAGTTAATTAATTTAGCCACAGAGGCAGGAACCATCTGCTCACCTCCGTTGAGTTACACAATGTGGCACTATGTAAAAATATGCAGTTGCCTCCAGTCCCTACTGTTGTTACTGAATAGTTTTGACAGTACTGTACAAAACCACAGGAGTACAGTTCTAGCCTATGTGATCTTTCACTTTCTAGGCTCAATTCAGCTTGGCAATCTCATATAGAAAAATGAAAAGACCAAGGGGGGCAATTCAACAAATAGTCATTAAATACTACATCATCATCATCATTGTCATTACTGCCATCATCATCATCAATGTGATTCTCTCTCCACCCCTCCCCAGATTTGGTATGTTCCCTTCTTGAAGAAATCTGGACAATTCCTTAAGGTTTTCAAAATCGTGTCTTTTCCAGGGAAAATTTCTTCTTTGTGTTCTTGGTCTAGCATAGTTACTCTTACCGAATCTTTTTTATGTCATTTTCATTTTCTCATTTAACACATTGAATTCTAAGGTGTTAGAATCTATCATGTTTCCCTTATCATCAATGAGGGGAAAAATCATAGAAATGCTGACAAATCTCTTCCATATTTTTTCTATTTGTTGTCTCCTTCCTAGTTTAATCTATAAATACTATTGAAATGGATCTGGTTTAGTAAGGTCTCATGGCAAGATTTCTGCAAATTTATTTTCACCACCACTGTTCTTTTATATTTTGTTAAACAAAAGTGCTCCAATATGTCCTCCTCAGATATTTCATTTCCTACCTTGGTACACTCACTTTAGGCATCTTTGATTTTTCCACCATGCCAGCCTTGGTACTCACACTCCAGGAGTACCTCTGCTCTTCTGACTGGAGGGTTGGAGCCATGACCTCCTAAACCTCCATGTAAGAAGGGGAGGTAAGAGAGAGATCTCCTCTGACAGCTCCTCATTTCCAACTGGGCTGCACTCATTTTGGATTTCTTGGACTCCCCTCCACTCCTTCAGTTTTCTTTTGTGTGCTGTCTTCCTCCAACAGAGCGTAAACGCCTTAAAGGCAAGTGCTGTCTTTCTTCTCATATTTGTATCTCCAGCACTTAGCACAATAAAAGTTCATTGACCATGACTATATGACTAAATTCCATCATTCCCCCCTGGAACATTTTGCAAATTTTTATTTTAAATCAATGGTACCTTTGGCTGCCAAGTCTGGTTGAAAAAGGGAGGTGGAGCAAAAAAAATGCATTTATTAGGTACCTACTATGTGACAAGTACTGTCCTAAGAGTTTTACAATTATGATCTCATTTGAAGATCAAGGGTTTGCTTACTGAGAAAATTCTGAGCTGCTTTTGGTTTCTTCCTTGTATCCACTGATTTCTCTATATCTGTGGGATATGTTGATAATCAGAATCAATATTTTTTCTTTATTAATTCTCCATTTTCAAGGCCAGGCTGACGGGCTGTGTAGCTGTTATAATTACAAGTAACTTCTCATTATGATCCTTTTTCTAAAATTTGAACTTTTAAGTTCTGTTCCAAAGAGTCAGCGGTCTAAAAAGACCCAGAGAGATGCTTCCAAACATTATCCTAAGTGAAAAGATGTAGGCAATTTCAAAGGTAGGACATGGACTCAGGGACATTCACTTTGGATCCGGGCTCAGATATTTACTAGCTGGCTCTAATACATAAAAGTATTGTAAATCTGAAAGCACCACGGAAATGTGGGCTAGCTCATTATCATTTTTGTTCAATGCTTGTCATGCTGACATCTTGTCACTTTACTTTGAAAAAAAAAAGGTCGTTTCTTAACAACCATGTTCAATGTCTGAATTTGTGTGTTTACAAATATTGACAGGGAAAGAATGTAATGGCAAGGTCTCCCAGCAACAAAAACAAAGTCAAAAGGACGGTTAATTTTTGCTTCTTTGTGAGTCACCAGCTGCACTTAAGTTCTAGATGTCAATAAGCAGAAAACACAGAGGAATCTGTGGCCCAATTTCATGTGGAAATTTTAAGGTTGAGAAAACCCATACAATTATCAGGATCAAGAGACTAGCCACTTAATGAAGCTTCAAGTCTCCTGTGAAACCCACAGTGTGGCAAGGCCACCATCATATATGTCTTTAACACTAGAAGCATATGTAAATACCTTCAATATCCTCAATGTCAGTGTTAGCTCTATGATGTTAAACAGAAGCCACCACGACCATATTTGCTCCACAAATGCCCTTCTTATTTACAGTCAAGAGAGTTTTTTAAATAGATGAGGCTTTTCTATAAACTTTCTTGACCAAAATCAACTTGGCACTAATTCACAAGTTAATTAACTGTTAACAGATTCTCCTAGATATGACTGCTACACAGATATTTTATCTTCCTGTTAATTAGTAATTATGCACTGGCAAGAAAAACAGTGTTTCTTTCCAATTATTCCAGAACTCAGTGATTATTTAAACTTGGCTAATTAGCAGTGAAGGGCTGGTACATCTTCTGGGCAAATTGTGTTTGATAATCCCTATTAAAATATACATGGTGGTTGTTGACTTGTAACAGAAAAAAAGTGGCAGTTCAAAGGGTATTAGATACAGCACAAGGCAAATGGGGGCCCATTAAAATTTTGCCGACTGTTCTAATGAGAATGCCGAGGGTCATTTCTTCCTAGTTTACCATCTGTTTGGTTTCTGGCATGTGTCTGTAGTGTGAGGGGAGTGTCCTGAAGCCCATTTGGCTTATCACAGAGTAATCCAGGGATCTGAAGCAATTTCACTAGTTTATAAAACGGCACATTAGAATGAAAAGGTTACACGTGCAGAAATGAAAACTTTCAAATGCAGAAAGTCGTGCCCAATGGAAAGTTGCCTGGATGTTTATTTTTAAGGCTGTAATAATCACTAAAGAATAAATGTTGTAGAAGGAAAATTTAAAGGAACCATACATTGAGTATAAAGTTATTGTCCCCCATTTCTTGTGATGATTGAGAATTACATTAAAGCAGATATAAAAAACAGATCCTATGTGACCTGGACCACATCTTAGGGAATGTTAATAGTGAAGGGAATCTCCAACATCATCTTGAGCAAGTCCCTTATTTTACAGATGAGATGTCTGGGATTCAGAATTAGAACGTATGTCCTTTGAGTATTTAATTCTTTAGACACTAAAAGTCTTTATCACATAGGTACCTATGAGTTCACACATTATATAAAGCCAAGCTAAGTCTGTATCATTATAATATGGCATTATTCAATCAGGGACAGACTTCTACAGAGATGCAATAAGTAGCTGTGAGGTGATGTTAGTTCAGGGGCATGTCCATAAAAACAAAACAAAACAAAATAAACAAAAACCAGTACCACAGTTGTTCTCCAATTCTTAACATTCTTTAACAGGAAATAAAATCTTTTATTTCTAAATGAGAGTCACAGTCAGAAATGAAGATTAAAAGACAAATACACAAGAAGAGAAAAGTCTACTTTCATTCACATTAGTGCTATCAGTGACTGAGAGCTGCTTCTTTCCTGAGGGTACAATAAAGGATCCCAAGTGGAAGAGAAAAAATAAACATATACTTAATACACACACATATATGGAGGAAGGGAGATGGGGGAGGGCAAGAGCGAGACTATAACCACTTCACAATTTTTTGCTTAGTGCTGGAATCCCAAGAAAACTTGGGTTCCATTTAGTTATGACCCCCTTAGAGAGAGATCATGCCAACTATATTCTTTACCACAGGGGGCAAAGGCTAATGGTAATGCCCCTCTGGGGAGGGCCACACATCAGGTCCATAGTCAGTGAAAGTCTATATTATGTGACCTCAGGCAAGCAATTCAACCTGAGTCTGGACCTCAGTTTCCTTATCTGTAAAAAAAAAAAAAAGTAGGTTGGACTGTATCTGGTGTTCTTATAATGTACCCCATCTCGTGAAGCTGATGGATCACTTTTTAGAATTTTTTAAATACATAAAGTAAAATACATAGGATTACAAAAGAAACCAATTATAATTAATATATATTCATTATATATATATTCATGTATGCATATATATATGTATGTATAAATATATAATATATATAAATATATAATATATATAAATATATAATATATAAATAATATAATATATAAATAAATAAACATGAATACATAGAAAAGATACTGTTTTTCTTTCCATGATTTTGTGTGGAATTTACTCCTGATTTTTATATTTAGTTTGATAGAAGTGTGTGTGTGTGGGTGCCTGCTGAGTCCATATACATGCATGAATACATATATGTATGTATATCAATATATGTATGTATATCAATATATGTATGT